>NW_011495034.1:14701708-14705398 GCF_000754665.1 Bison bison bison | reverse complement strand
AATTACTGTAGCTTGAGGTTTGGGAACCTGGGTTCTCTCTCAGTTATGCTGTTATAAAGTAATTGGACTTTCCAAGCCAGGTAACCACTTCGATACTCCTGAGTCATGAATGTCATCATTTGTTGTGGTGTTCAAATGAAACAATGAATACTAACTCAGGCTCTAATCACGCTTTGCTAACTAGTTTGGGAAGGTTACATGTTTGATCTGGGTAAGCTGACGTCTTCAGATTTCAGTTTCTTCATCTGTCAAGGAGGGTGTTGTGAGAATTAAAAAAATAAAATAAAAGCACATCAAGTGTTCAGAATATTTCTGATTGTTAAATGAGTGCTTAAATATAAATCCAAGATTTGACCACACTAAATTTCACCTTAGATTCAGTATGGTGAGAGTATTACAGGAGGACAGGATTTTGGAAGGTGGATGAGTTTGCAGTCTGGTTTATCTATCCAGATGATAAATGGTGCTGGTATGCATAAGAATAGTGGCAAAAAAGGTGGAGAGAAATGGGGTTAGTTAGGAGTTTCCCAGAGCACATAATCAACAGAGGATGCCACGTTATTAGAAACAGGGAATGAAGACAGAGAGAAGCATGATATACGGGGTTTTGCTTTATCAATTGGATGAATGTTGATGCCACTCACTGAGATTAAAAGACGGTGGAAATAGATGAGTTCTGTTTGGATCTATTGAGTTAGAGCTGCCTGTAGGACATCCAAAGAGAGCTTTCCACTACAGTATGATATATGGGTCTCAAATCAAAGCAAGAGATCTGGAGTGAAGAATGAACTGTAACTGAGAAATAGGATAATAGTGGAAGGAAGTATGAAATATCAGGAGTGGGGAATAAAGTTGGAGAGTCTTGAGTATGTTCATATGCAGATGAGACACCCAGGGGATAGGAATATATTGTAAGTTGAAGAACAATCAGGATTTCTAAGAAGTAAGAAAGAAAGTGAAAGTGCTCAGTTGTGTCTGACTCTTTGCAACCCCATGGATTGTAGCCTACTAGGCTACTCCCTCCATGGGATTTTCCAGGCAAGAATACTGGAGTGAGTTGCCATTTCCTTCTCCAGGGGATCTTCCTAGCCCAGGGATAGAACCCGGGTCTCCCGCATTCCAGGCAGACACTTTAACCTCTGAACCACCAGGGAAGGAAGAAGTAAGAGGTGGGATCCAAAGCATAGATCTAGGCAAAGGAATGAGAACTCTGCCATTAACATAAAGAAAGGTGCAAAGGAAAGGCAAATATATTTGGATATTTGGGGTGAAATGAAAATTGTTCTTTCTGGTGGTATATTAGTTTTCTATTGCTGTATAACAAATTATTACAAATTCTGGCTTCAAATAATACTTGTTTATCATCTCACATTGTAGTTGTAGGTCTCTTGATTCCTTGCAGATTGCAAACCAAGATCCACTCTGTTACCAGAGGTTCCCTCATTCTTTCATGTCCGCCTCTCCATTTTCTAGCCAGTGGTGGTATATCAAATCCCCACATGCTTCCTCTTCCCTCAAATCAACCTGGCTTTCTCTTCTGCTTTTAAAGCTCATGATTATGTTTAGCCTATGCAGATAATCCAGGATTATCTCTTTAATTTAAGGTCAACTAATCAGCAAACTTAAATACATCTACAGAGTCTCTTTACTATGTAATATAACATATTCACAGGTATTATATATCCCATCTCATCATACTCACAGAGTAACCAGAGCATGAAATATTCTTGGGGGGCAATATTCTACTTCATAAATGTCATTTTCCCCCTTGAAGAATAGGAGGAAAAGTCAAGTGTTAACAAGGAGGGGGGAAGAGCTGAAATGATAGGTTATATAGCTACAGGGATAGTTTTGTTCCCCCTCCCCACCACAAGTGGGTATTTAAACATGTTTATGTTATTAAAAAATACAAAGTGAAATTCCCTCTTTACCTTCCTACCAATGGCTCCCAACATCACTTTTTTCCAAAAATTAAATGCAACTGAGCTGGTGTATTAAATAAATATGTATTCATTCAGAAATATATTTGTTTTCATAAATCATATAATCAAATACATAGTCATTGGAATTTATTTTTTTCTTAATATCCCCTGGATATCACTTCATAGAGACCTTTATTAATTATTTTCATATTTAATGCTACTCTTTATGCATAGAAATTTAAATATAATATGCTGCTGTTTAGTTGCTAAGTCATGTCCAACTCTGCATCCCTGTGGTTGTAGCCTGCCAGGCTCCTCTCTCTTCTGTCCATGGTATTTCCCAAGCAAGAATATTGGAGTGGGTTGATATTTCTTTCTCTAGGAAATCTTCTCACTCAGGGATCGAACCTGTGTCTCCTGCTTGGCAGGCAGATTCTTAACCACTGAGCCACCTGGGAAGCCCTAACTGTAACATAAATATAAATAAATTTAAACTAAATATGGCTTATTTCCAATTTTTTATTGCTACATTACTTGTATATGTCTTAAAGTGTATATACAAATTTGTTCTTAAGATATGCACTAAAAATAGAGTTTCTGAATAAAATGATATATACAGTTGATACTATTCCCCATATCCCTGCAAAAATTTGTACTGGTGTACTTTTGTATTAAGAGTATGAGGCTATTCATTTTATTCCAAAACTTTACATTATTATCCATTGTGAGGTCTACAAGTCTGATGAGTGAAAAATAGTATGTTGTTGATTTTTTATTTAAATAATTTTTATGTAAGAACATGAATATCTTAAAATTCTTTGAAATTTTTTTCTAATGGGTTACCTGTTTGTTAAGAAATTATATATTGTTTTAATAGTTTTGATTCCAGTACTTTCTGCTATTTAGTTTGCAAATGTGTGTGTCTGTTTATATGTCCATAACCATTCTATTAATATATTTTCTCTTTTTGATGTTCAGTTTTATGTGTTATGTAATGAGTCCTTTGTTTAATATAAGATATAAAATATATAACCAGATTATACTATATTTTCCTCTATCTCCATAATTATATATCTGTCTATAAAGACAGAATTACCCCAAAATAAGGTGCAGGTGGCAGCACACTGAATAATTATACATATAGTTAATAAAGTTTTATCTGTAACTATTCAATGTACTTCCATCCGTACCTTATTATTGTATATAAAATATACTTTGTGTATATTATATATACAACATATATTCTATATGATTATATATAATTATTTAATGTGTTCCCATTTGTACTTTATTTTTGGAGTTTGTGCTATGGGAAATAAAGATCTGTCTTTATTATTTCATAAATATATCATTTTTTCAGCATTTATTTTTTATTGCATTTTCCCCCAGTCACTTGAGATGCCCTATTTAATTACTGTTTCTTTAACTACATAAGTATATTAAGTCCTATCATTAAAATACCCTAATATTTTAATTACTATAGCTAAAAATATCAATATCTGGTAGAATATGTCTGATAGTTTATAATATTTTTAAAAAATGTGTTTGTAATTTTTGTAAACTAATAGTTTCACATTAATTGTAAAGTCAAAATATTATCTCTTTTGGAAATCTTGATGGAATTTTGATTGGACTTTCATTAAAAATATTGATTAATTTGAGTAAACTTGACATACCTGTCATATAGAGTTTTTTCACCCATCAGCATATCATTTCAGATATTCAATATTTTCATTATTTAGAGAGTTTTAATTTAAAATTATTTTTA
>NW_011495034.1:14700422-14701088 GCF_000754665.1 Bison bison bison | reverse complement strand
TTTCCCTTCTGGTTTCCTCAGTGTGTATGCCCAGCAGTGGGATTGCTGGGTCATAAGGCAGTTCTATTTCCAGTTTTTAAGGAATCTACACACTGTTCTCCATAGTGGCTGTACTAGTTTGCATTCCCACCAACAGTGTAAGAGGGTTCCCTTTTCTCTACACCCTCTCCAGCATTTATTGCTTGTAGACTTTTGGATTGCAGGCATTCTTACTGGTGTGAAATGGTACCTCATAGTGGTTTTGATTTGCATTTCTCTGATAATGAGTGATGTTGAGCATCTTTTCATGTGTTTGTTAGCCATCTGTATGTCTTCTTTGGAGAAATGTCTATTTAGTTCTTTGGCCCATTTTTTGATTGGGTCATTTATTTTTCTGGAATTGATCTGTAGGAGTTGCTTGTATATTTTTGAGATTAGTTGTTTGTCAGTTGCTTCATTTGCTATTATTTTCTCCCATTCTGAAGGCTGTCTTTTCACCTTGCTAATAGTTTCCTTTGATGTGCAGAAGCATTTAGTTTAATTCGGTCCCATTTGTTTATTTTTGCTTTTATTTCCAATATTCTGGGAGGTGGGTCATAGAGGATCCTGCTGTGATGTATGTCGGAGAGTGTTTTGCCTATGTTCTCCTCTAGGACTTTTATAGTTTCTGGTCTTATGTTTAGATCT
>NW_011495034.1:14679705-14700322 GCF_000754665.1 Bison bison bison | reverse complement strand
GAGAGGTATCTCTGATTTTCTTGAAGAGATCCCTAGTCTTTCCCATTCTGTTGTTTTCCTCTATTTCTTTGCGTTGATCGCTGAAGAAAGCTTTCTTATCTCTTCTTGCTATTCTTTGGAACTCTGCATTCAGATGTTTATATCTTTCCTTTTCTCCTTTGCTCTTTGCTTCTCTTCTTTTCACAGCTATTTGTAAGGTCTCCCTAGACAGCCATTTTGCTTTTTTGCATTTCTTTTCCATGGGGATGGTCTTGATCCCTGTCTCCTGTACAATGTTACAAACCTCATTTCATAGTTCATCAGGCACTCTGTCTATCAGATCTGGGCCCTTAAATCTATTTCTCACTTCCACTGTATAATCATAAGGGATTTGATTTAGGTCATACCTGAATAATCTAGTGGTTTTCCTACTTTCTTCAATTCAAGTCTGAATTTGGCAATAAGGAGTTCATGATCTGAGCCACAGTCAGCTCGTGGTCTTTTTTTTGCTGACTGTATACAGCTTCTCCAATTTTGGCTGCAAAGAATATAATCAATCTGATTTCGGTGTTGACCATCTGGTGATGTCCATGTATAGAGTCTTCTCTTGTGTTGTTGGAAGATGGTATTTGTTATGACCAGTGCATTTTCTTGGTAAAACTCTATTAGTCTTTGCCCTGCTTCATTCCGTATTCCAAGGCCAAATTTCCCTGTTATTCCAGGTGTTTCTTGACTTCCTACTTTTGCATTCCAGTATATATAAGCAAATTTATTGGCTTTTCATGTGATACTATACTGTGTCTACTGCAGGTTATTTGGGGGTAAAGTTTAGGGCAGTAGGATAAATCTTTTAAATTTAAGTGCTTCTAATAGCTCTGAATTTGACAGTCATAGTTAGGATTCCATCCTTAAAATCTGTGCTTCATGCTTAATTGTTGCCACGAGGGCAGACGCTCCTGTCCCTGACACGGGGCCCCAAAATGAGTCACAGAGCTCTGCTGAAGCTGGTTACCAAACAGTGCCCTTTAACTAAACATTATGTTGGTTGGTTGGTTGGTTTGCTTTTTATCAAGCACGCACTTTTTCCAGCCATGAAGAGTTTTTGGCAGTACTTCCAGTATTCACAACTTTACCTTGAAATAATTTTGGGGTTGCTTCTGTCTTCTTTCCATCTCTGAGCTCTTTCTTATAGTTCAGTCTTACAAATGTTCCCTCTTTTAATATCCCTAATGGTTTGGACTTACATGTGCTTTTTTATACTTTGTGCCATTTTACTGAATAGGAGGTAGGTGGAAGAGATTATGGTATTAAGTATACGTCTTGAAAGAAAATTGGAATAGTTTTAAAATGAGCAGCATTTCAACAGTGTCAGGCAATTAAGGTGAAAAAGATAGACTTAAAATTTTCTATTAATTTAGAAATATTTTTGCTTTATTATCTATAACATGTATGGAAATATAATTTTATTACCTGTCAAGCACATTAAATTATGCTTAATATTCTTGTGTTTCAAATTAATTTTTTGTTAAATGGTATTTGAAATCCATTAGACTATTTAAGCTGTTCCAACTTGCAAATAGAGATCAGTATTTTCTATCTTTATTAAAACTATTCATGGGGAGAATTTGAACCACTATGTTAAGCAATATTCAATGGGAAAGTAAATTAAATATTAGTTAAAACTAATGTGTCATTTATTTACAGATTGCATTAACAGAAATTATTATAATTTATAATTTTTGAAATTCAATTTACTTAAAAATGATAGTGTGTAGTAATTTTAAATCATTTAAAGTTTTATTAAGCTTTCACTATTATATTCATGTTATATCTGCATCATAATCATTTTCACATTTATATTATTTTCATATGAATTTTAATAGTTGTATGAACTTTCATTTTGAAAATAAGAGAAATACTTCCCTTTCCAATCTGCCGGAACTAACATGAAAACAAAAAACAACTTTATCTTTTGATAAATGAAATATTTTGTAATATTCTCTATTATGTTGGTTTATAGTACTAGTTGTATACACAGTGTGCATAAGTGCCCAGGATTTATAAAAAACTTCAAAATTTGGATATCTCATAGAACATTCCCTGGTGGCTCAGACAGTAAAGAATCTGCCAGCAATGTGGGAGACCTGAGATTGATCCCTGGGTTGGGAAGACCTCCTGGAGAAGGGCATGGGTACTCACTTAAGTATTCTTGCCTGGAGAAGTCCATGGGCAAAGGAGCCTGGCAGGCTACAGTCCATGTGATCACAAAGATTTGGACACGACTGAGCGACTAACACTTCCATGGAACATTAAGACGTTTTAGTCAATATGATTCCCATGCACAAGGACATGTTCACAATTCACACTTATAATACTGTTAATAGATCAAATGTATCAGTATACTATACAATAAAAAGTGCTATAGGATAAAATAGTGTCCTGTCATAATTATTTGAAGAAAATGATCACAATTGGTCTTTCTATGTTTAGGGTTGTTAGGAGCAGGCAAGATATTTTCATTTACTATGAGAAATTTAAAGAATAAAATGAACTCAACCAGTAGGTATTTAATTCACCAAGGATAGTCATTTAAGCTCTATTCTAGGCTCTAAGCTAAACTTCTCAAGGACCTCTGCCAGGGTTTAAAGTAGATTTAAACCGAGCTAAATTAGGTGAGAAACACACACACACATGCTGGTAGCCATGTGTCATCACAATGAATACCTGATTCTTAGAGGACGTGGGAAGTCAATAGTGCAAGGTAGCATGCTGGATATAAATAAAGGGCTGAGGATAGAGAACAAGTGTATGTGTCTGCAGATGATAAGATGATAAATCGATAATGTAGTTGAGTGCACACATATCAGGGCAAGAGGTTCTCAGCAGAATTGGTAAGTAATGTAAGATTATGAGAAGCTGGTGTCTCTGAAGTAGAGAGTTCACCATCTTTATTATGCCAGGTTATAGAAAGACAAAGGCTGTGTAGATAAAGAATCAGTCATGCTTGTCCTTGAAGACAGAATATGTCACTAATAAACATGGAGAAGTGAAGAGAACATAATCAAGTTCCAAAAAATAAAGACTAGAAAATCTTTGGATTTGTTGTCAGACTCAAACTCTGGTAGCTTATTGGCTTTCTACAAGATAGTGGAGAATGTACACAAAGAGATTTAATTTTAAAAAAAGTACTAGTTATTAAGAAGTGGAGCTTCCCTGGTGGCTCAGTCGTAGGAATTCACCTGCCAATGCAGGAAATGCAGGTTCGATCTCTTGTCAGTAAGATCTCATGGAGAAGGAAATGGCAACCTACTTCAATATTCTTGCCTGCAAAATCCTATGGACAGAGGAGCTTGGCAGGTTATAGTCCATGGGGTCTCAAAAGAGTGAGACAAATTTAGCAACTAAACAATAACAACAAACTGAGAAGTGACTGTTTTGTATGTTTTCTAGGAATTAATAGTTTACGATTTTTATGCTCATTTCATAACATATAGAAAACTCATGGTTTATAATAAAATTATAAGTTAACTCTGCATTAAAATATGCATTTTCAGTTCAGTTTATGCATTTTGGCTTCCAAAAATATCCAAAAGGATGACTAGAACTTCCTTTTTCTCTTTGTAGTGTCTCTTTTTTGTTTGTTTCATGTTTGGGGGTTGCTTTTTTTTAGATATTTGATTTTATTTCTTCTGACATTCAGTACTATTTGAATCATTGAAATAATAGACCTGCATCTAATGATAATAAATATCTGTGAGATTTGGAAAACCAAACAGTAGTATGTTAGCTAAATCACATATTTTGTTTGTAGCTTTTGTTTCTTTCTCATTGTGTTAACCAGAAGATTGTATCCCCTCTAGAATAGTAAATCAGAGAATCTTGGGCTGCAGATAGAAGCATTAAGAATATCTTGGCTGTCCTAAGCAGTAACTCAGTTCTGTGAAATTATATCCACTGGGATCTATGGGGTGTTTGAGACAGCTTTATTTCTCGAATTTATTACATTCCTTCACAGCTTCTTTTAAAGATTTCATAAACTCACAATGAAAAGTGATCAGTTAAAATCAGACTCCACACATAGTACAGGTAATCACGCTTGCCTTTTTTCATGTCCTAGATGAACAGCAAGAGCATTACCTAATGATAAAGACACCTGTTGACTAGGGAGGACAAGTCTCAGGTAGTTCTCTGTCTTAAGATCTTGCATGGAGGATTTTTCTGGGTCATTTAACAAGACAACTCTCTGTAACAATTGAGCTTAATTTTTATAGAAGAACAATTTGTGAATTTCAAAAAATGGGGCATTTTCAGACTCTGCTATTTGACCTATTTCCAGGTTGCTGTGAAAAATTTACATTGTTTTAATACAGAAGCAGTAGATGTGATTTGGGTTAGAAAATAATGACTCACATTTTTATTCTTTCATGGTTTTATTCTAACTTTATATTTTGGGGGTTGAGATGTCATTTTGCTTGTTTGTAATGTTTTAATAACTTCATTTGACTTAAGACCCTAGAATGAGCTGAACTCAAAAGGTAAAAAAAAAAAAAAAAGTACAAGTATATGGTGCAGCATTTAGCAAATTAGTGAGTTTTGCTCTAACAAACTGTGGTGGTGGTGGTTTAGTCCCTAAGTCATGTCTGACTCTTGTGATTCCATGAACTGTAGCCTGGCAGGCTCTTCTGTCCATGGAATTCTCCAGGCAAAAATCCTGGAGTGGGTTGCCATTTCCTTCTCCAGAAGGAAACTTCTAACAAACTATAAATGATAAGAAAAATAACACTTGGTATGGATACAAACTAATTTGAGTCTGGAAGATATTCAATTCAGTCACTCAGTTGTGTCCAACTCTTTGCAATCCCGTGGACTGCAGCATGCCAGGCCTCCCTGTCCATCACCAACTTCTGGAGCCTACTCAAACTCATGTGCATTGAGTCAATGTTACCATCCAACCTTCTCATCCTTTGTCATCCCTTTCTTCTCCTGCCTTCAATCTTTCCCAGCATCAGGGTCTTTACAAATGAGTCAGTTCTTCATATCAGGTGGCCAAACTATTTCAGCTTCAGCATCAGTCCTTCTAATGATTATTCAGGACTGATCTCCTTTAGGATGGACTGGTTGGATCTCCTTGTAGTCCAAGGGACTCTCAAGAGTCTTCTCCAACACCACAGTTCAAAAGCATCAATTCTTCGGTGCTCAGCTTTCTTTATAGTCCAACTTTCACATCCATAGATGATTACTGGAAAAACCATAGCTTTGATGAGATGGACCTTTGTTGAGAAAGTAATGTCTCTGCTTTTTAATATGCTGTTTAGGTTGATCATAGCTTTTCTTCCAAAGGGCAAGTGTCTTTTAATTTCATGGCTGCAGTCACCATCTGCAGTAATTTTGGAGCCCACAATCAGACTAAAGAGCAATGCAGAAGTGGAGCCTCAATGGTCTTTGCTGCCTAACCTGGAAAATGGCAGGGTAGAAGGACATATGCTCATCTTCTCCTGTGAGAACTCCAAAACTATAACTCACAGCTGAACAACCGTTGACTGGAGAATGTTGGAGGATATTAACACAGTAATATTTAAAATAATGTATCTTCTAAATATCACTTGGTAGATTTCAAAAGTATATTTATAACACTTGATCCAACATTAAAGAAAATTTAGTAAATGTTAATACTAGGAAATCTTAAAAAGATTATATAATCATCAGTTCAAAATGGTGAGTTGAGATAATCCAAGACCCACAAGATATTATTTTGCCTTTTCAAAGAAAACACAGCAAATTTGATTTCTTTCCGGTACTGTATGCCTCAGTATTACTAGCTTAAGATAATTCTGTGCTTCAACATTAAATCAGGTTACATTGCTTTGATAGTATCATATCTTTATCAATTTAGATTTTTCCATCATTGTTGTGATTAATGATGCTAACAGCAAAAATAAAATCTCAGAAATCTATGTGGAACAATTAATGAGATTGGTGGTAATGATTTCTAGAGTTGAGAAGATATGTGGGGCTTTTCAGGCATAGTATTACTGTCATTGGTAATTGTGGTTTTTAAAAGTGAGGTAAAATTTTTCTTTTATAATTTATTATTACTTTTTTCAGATGACTATTAAGTTTTTAGGATGTAAATGCTTATTATATAATTTGTAAATGTTAGTACTTTGTAAGTATTTGTTTTGGCCTGGGGTAAGGTCAGAGAATACTGAAACTCTGAGGGTGTTGTGAAACTAGAAAGTTTCAGAACCCCTTATATATGAAAAGGTTGTATAATTTTTTGAAAAGTTTATTAACTTAAAAAAACAAAAAAAATTAAAAACAAACTGCATCATTTGAATTATAAAGAGTTAGATCAGGAATGGTTCTTTCTAGTCCTAATCTGCAAAGAGATTTTATAATACACAGATATTGACTTAGGAAATGATTTTTTTTTTATTTCATTTTATTTTGTTGTTGTTTTATTTGCTTTTTATCTTGCTTCCTCTCATCTCTTAAATAGATGTTATTTTCAGAAAAAAGATTACATTTGCAGCAAAACTAGGCAGCAAGTATTGAAAAAATAATCCCTAGCCCCCAACTGGCACAGTATCCCCTGCTATCGGCACTTCAGAGTAATGAATTTGTTGTGTTTGATGAACCTACATTGACACATCAGTCTCATGAAAAGTTCATAATTTACATTGAGCTTCACTCTTGTACATTCTAAGTTTTGGCAGATGTATGATGACATGTATACTCCTTTACAGTATCATACAGAGTGTTTTCACTACCCTAGGCATCCTCTGGGAGAAGGCAATGGCACCCCATTCCAGTACTCTTGCCTGGAAAATCCCATGAATGGAGGAGCCTGGTAGGCTGCAGTCCATGGGGTCGCTAGGAGTCGGACACGACTGAGTGACTTCACTTTCACTTTTCACTTTCATGCATTGGAGAAGGAAATTGCAACCCACTCCAGTGTTCTTGCCTGGAGAATCCCAGGGATGGGGGAGCCTGGTGGGCTGCCGTCTGTGGGGTCGCACAGAGTTGGACATGACTGAAGCAACTTAGCAGCAGCAGCAGCAGCAGCAGCAGCAGCAGGGATCCTCTGTGCTCTGTTTATTGTAAAAAAAAGTTCTTCTCCTGTAACTGTCACTGAACTCTTTCCTGTCTCTGCAGTTTTGCCTTTACTGGAATGAATGTTGCATGGCTGGCATCATAACTTATATAGCCTTTTCAGATTGGCTTTTTTACTTAGTAATATGCATTTACATTTCCTCCATTTTTTCAATGTTTGATTTTAGCTCATATCTTTTTAGTTGTGAATAATATTCCATTGTTTAAATATCCCACAGATTAATTATTGATTCACTACTGAGGCTGTCTTAATTGCTTCCAAGTTATGGCAATTTTTAAAAATTTATCTTATCAAAGTATAGTTGATTTACAGTGTTGTGTGTTTTAGCAGTTGTTAATAAGGCTGCTAAAGACATCTTGTTTATATACGTCGATATAAAGTTTCAACTCATTTGGGTAAATACGAAGGAGCATGACTGTTGGATCTTCTGGTATAAGTGTGCTTAGTTTTGCAAGAAACTGACAAATTGTTGTCCAAAGTGGCTGCACCATTTTGTATTCCCACCACCAACACATAACAGTTCCTATTGCTCCAAATTGTTACCAGGATTTGATGTCAGCAGTGATTTGGATTTTCCCATTTTAATAGCCATATAGTGGTATCTCATTGCTTAATTTGCATTTTGCTAATGATACATGAAGCACAAGTTGGAATCAAGATTTCCAGGAGAAATATCAATAACCTCAGATATGCAGATGACACCACCCTTATGGCAGAAAGTGAAGAGGAACTGAAAAGCCTCTTGATGAAAGTGAAAGAGGAGATTGAAAAAGTTGGCTTCAAGTTCAACATTCAGAAAACTAAGATCATGGCATCTGGTCCCATCACTTCATGGGAAATAGATGGGGAAACAGTGGAAACAGAATCAGACTTTATTTTGGGGGGCTCCAAAATCATGGCAGATGGTGACTGCAGCCATGGAATTAAAAGACGCTTACTCCTTGGAAGAAAAGTTATGACCAACCTGATAGCATATTGAAAAGCAGAGACATGATTTTGCCAACAAAGGTCCGTCTAGTCAAGGCTATGGTTTTTCCTTTTGGTCATGTATGGATGAGAGAGTTGGACTGTGAAGAAGGCTGAGTGCCGAAGAATTGATGCTTTTGAACTCTAGTGTTGGAGAAGACTCTTGAGAGTCCCTTGGACTGCAAGGAGATCCAACCAGTCCATTCTAAAGGAGATCAGCCCTGGGATTTCCTTGGAAGGAATGATGCTAAAGCTGAAACTCCAGTACTTTGGCCACCTCATGCGAAGAGTTGACTCATTGGAAAAGACTCAGATGCTGGGAGGGATTGGGGGCAGGAGGAGAAGGGGACGACAGAGGATGAGATGGCTGGATGGCATCACCAACTTGATGGACGTGAGTTTGAGTGAACTGTGGGAGCTGGTGATGGACAGGGAGGCCTGGTGTGCTGCGATTCATGGGATCGCAAAGAGTTGGACACGACTAAGCGACTGAACTGAACTGAATGTGTGGGACATTTTTTCATATGCTTATTTGCTATCTCCAAATCTTCTTTGCTAAAGTATCTTTTAGGTCTTTTGGATACTTTTTAAAATCATGTTTTCTTTTTCTTCCCTATCTCTGAGTTTCAAGAATCTTTTGTGTACCTTGGATCACTTTCCTTAATCAGATATGTCTTTTGCAAACATTTTTTCCCCATCTGTGGCTTGTAGTCTCATTCTCCTGACAGTGTCTTTTGCAGAAAAAAACAAAACAAAACCTTTTTTAATTTTAATGATGTCTACTTATCAATTATGGATTTTATGAATCATGCCTTTACTGTTGTATCTAAAAAGTCATCATCATGCCAAGGTTACTTGGGTTTTCTCCTTTGTTATCTTCTGGGTGTTTTATATTTTACATTTAAGTCTGTTATCCATTTGCATTAGTTTTTATGAAAGGTGTAATAACTGTTTCTAGATACATTATTTTACATTTGTATGTCCATTTGTTTTAACACCATTTGTTGCATTTGTTGAAAGCATTGTCTTTTCATCATTGCATTTTCTGTACTCCTTTTTTAAAAATAATGCCTATAATTACTTGGGTCTATTTTCTTGGCCCTCTATTCCATTGATCTGTCCTTTCACAAAGATCATACTGTCTTGATTACTGTAACCTTATTAAAATCTGAAGTCAGTTTCTGTCAAACCTTTGATTTCGTTTTTCTTCTGTAATTTGTTGGCTATTCTGGGTCTTTTTTCCCTCTCCATATGAACAGTAACTTGGGCTTTTCATTGGGATTTTTTATTCTAACTCTAAAGATCAAACTAGGAAGAACTGATATCCTGCCAAGACTGAGTCTTCCTATCCATAAACATAGAATATTTATTTAGCTTTTGTTTGATATCTTTTATCAAAATTTTATAGTATCAGTTTTGTAGTTTTCCTCATATAGATCTATATATTTTGATATATTTAATTACTCTATTTTTTGAGTACTAATGTAACTGGTATTGGGTTTTAATTTCCAATTCACTTGCCCTTTGCTGGTATATAGAAAAACTACTGACTTTTACATACTAACCTTTTAATTAAAAAGTTAGTAATTAATTTATAAAAACTAGTTTTTGTTTTTGTTTTTTTTTAAGTCATGTGCCAAGTCTTAGTTGTAGCACATGGGATATTCAATCTTTGTGTTGCATTCTTTAGTTTTGGGATGCAAATTCTTAGCTGTGACTTGCGGGATCTAGTTCCCTCACCAGGGATTGAAACCTGGCCCCCTGCATTGGGAACATGCAGTCCTAGCCACTGGACCATCTACATGTCATCTGTGAAAATAGTTTTGTTTCTCCTCAACCTATATACTTTCTGTTTCTTCTTATCATATTGCAATAGTTGAAACTGTCATATGATGTTGAAAAGGAATAGTAAGAGGAACATCATTTTCTTGCTTTTGATAGCAAGTGATTTTTAAAATAAAGTATTTCTGTTTTATTATGTTACTGTGATGAAATACACTGGCTAATTTTAAAATACCAAATTTGGTATTAACTTGAGTTTATGTGTGAGTACACACACACACACACAATTTTATCATTTATCACCAGAATCTTCCTAAAGAGCAAAACACAGCATATTTAAAAGGCTGAATCTTTGTAATGAGCTTCTATGTAGACTTAATTTACTGTTCTGAGTTTTAAGCTTAGAATTTAGACATTTATCCATTTTTACTATAGTAAAATTGTGTCTCACAAACTTAATTCATTTTAGTATGAATCAATCTCAGCCTCAAGTTTAGCAAATATGTCATCCAGCCCTAAATGAGGTAACTTGAATATTGACAGGCTTGTGCAAGTGAATTTAGATGAATTTAGATTTCCATTGTTCAAAGACAGAATATTCCAGATAGCTAGAATTTTTAAGGCTTGTTTTTGGGGGCTTGAAGTTAGAACATCATGTATTGGCAATCTAGTAGCATTGCATGTGATATTGCTCAACTGAAGAACAAAAAAATATTTTTTGAGGTTTTTTTTTTTTGCTCCAACTAATTCTTTAAAAAGTTTCACATGATAGGTAATACCAACAGTGTTGTTGGCAGTACAAAACAATACATTTCTCAGTTTCAAGGAAGATGAATCAGATTTCTATCATCTTTTTATGCCTCTTTTCATTGTTCAGTTCAGTTCAGTTCAGTCGCTCAGTCGTGTCCGACTCTTTGTGACCCCATGAATCGCAGCACGCCAGGCCTCCCTGTCCATCACCAACTCCCGGAGTTCACCCAAACTCACGTCCATTGAGTCAGTGATGCCATCCAGCCCTCATCCTCTGTCGTCCCCTTCTCCTCCTGCCCCCAATCCCTCCCAGCATCAGAGTCTTTTACAATGAGTCAACTCTTCGCATGAGGTGGCCAAAGTATTGGAGTTTCAGCTTTAACATCATTCCTTCCAAAGAACACCCAGGGCTGATCTCGTTTAGGATGGACTGGTTGGATCTCCTTGCAGTCCAAGGGACTCTCAAGAGTCTTCTCCAACACCACAGTTCAAAAGCATCAATTCTTCGGCACTCAGCTTTCTTCACAGTCCAACTCTCACATCCGTACATGACCACAGGAAAAACCATAGCCTTGACTAGACGGACCTTTGTTGGCAAAGTAATGTCTCTGCTTTTCAATATGCTGTCTAGGTTGGTCATAACTTTTCTCCCAAGGAGTAAGTGTCTTTTAATTTCATGGCTGCTGTCACCATCTGCCGTGATTTTGGAGCCCCCCAAAATAAAGTCTGACACTGTTTCCATTGTTTCCCCATCTATTTCCCATGAAGTGATGGGACCAGATTGACATCTAATTTACAGAAATTTATGATGATTAGTTTTGTGTTTGAGAACCTACTAAGTTGAAAGCTTTAAAATATGTGCTGTGTGTACCAATGATAATTTACTCCATCATGATTTTGTGTTTCAGTAACCTGGAGATACTATTTTTACTAAAAATCCTTAGAGTAGTCACTGATTTTCCCACTTCTTTAGTTATATAGTAGGGATTTGAAATGGGATATAGTAATTTTGGCTGTATAAACTGGAAATTAAGTGATTTACACACATGGTTTTACTAGTTAACAAACAGAACAAAATCACTGACCTTGAAGCAACAATAAAAATGCCTTCCTCACTATGGTAACATTAGATCCTATGCTTTATCCATTATATCTAGTAGTCACTCTTTTGAAAAGCAGATGCTTCAAATGTCTATTAGTTTGCACTTAAAGTAAACAGGACCCCAATCTCAGTCAAATGTTGGCAGAGCCTGTACTAATTTAAAGCAATTTTTTCAATTGGTGTAAGTGTAATAAAATTTGCAGTGAATAGTCATAGAAAATGAAGAGTCTGTTTTATTAACCACTTACTCAAGGAGTTTTCACTGCTTTGGCATAAATTACAAAAATAACTTTTCCCCCCAAATGTGAGATGACCTAGATCTCAAAACTTCGTTTAAATTGTAAAATATGACATATATACAGAAAGATAGATTATTGTTAAAGGTGAAAGAAATTGTATACATATTGTCAAATGTTCCTCATTGAAAATTGAATCAAATTGCTTTCCTGCCAGAAGTGTATGGAAGTGCCAGTGTCTTAAAAATTTGCATACTCCTTGTCCCAAATTTCACTTCTAGTCATGTATTCTTGGGAAATAAGCAAAGAAGTGTTTGTTTTAGGATGTCCTTTGCTGTCTTTAATATAGAGATAAAAACATTGGAATTTGCCTAACTGTTCAGAAATGTGGCATTATTAAAATAAATTCCGAGACATCCTTGAAAACTAATGTAGCTAATCAAAATAATATTTTCAACTTCTTTTTCTCTTACTTAATTATGACATAGAAGGTACTCAATCAATACAACTTGAATTATTATAAAGTAAATATATTCTCCATTTGTGTTTTCACTGTTTCTTTCCTCAAACCATACTCAATGCTCTTTGAGTAAACTCAGGATTGTGAGGCAGAAGCTATAGAAGAGAAAAATATGAGCAATTTTTGTGTGACAAACCACTATTATTTAAACCCAAATAGTATGACAGTGTAATTGCCCTACTAAAGATTGTTGACAGACACAGATCTAGAACTCACAGATATCCATGTGATTTCACCAAAATTGTATCTCTTTTCAACTCTGAAATTAAGGAGAAAAAGATCCTTTCAACTCTAGCAAAATGATGTACCATTAAAATTAGGGGCTCTGTGTGTGTGGTCAGTCACTTTAGAGGCTATCTGTATGTAAATGATGGTCTAATCCCTCCTGGCATTGAGCTGATGGGAAAGATTTTGCTTCATCCATAATTTGTTTAGTATTCTTGAGCCCTCTGTTTTTCTTTCCCAATTGAAGGGGAGAAGATAATTCCTATTTTGCACATCTTTATTAATCAAGCAAAACTGGGGAACAGATGTGGGGTTCTGCAGCAGACATGGGGATAGACAGAAGGAGAGCCATGATTTTTAGGCTTGTCGCTTTAAATGATGCCCCTGAGACAGAGCGTCAGAGACAGAGCCATTGAGATGCAGAATCCAAATGGCAACTGTATATTTTAAAGGAAAAGTAAATAAGTTGTACTTCTCTGCTGATGTGCATTCATTATGAAATAATGTATGTGCATAGTGCTGTTGGTTGTTGACTAGCAGCCAAAGGAACCTGCTTAAAAGTTCTTCAGATTTTCTGTTCCAGTGGTGTGTGCAGTAAACATGTACTTCAGTTGAAGGAAACTATCCTGATAGGCATTTTTAAACAACTAGTATTAGTCAAATATGGATCTAGAATTTGGATAGTCAGGACTAATTTGCCTCCAGAGCACATTTAAGTATATGGTACATTGATTCCTCAGATATCAAATTCTGTTTTGTTTTATAATAATAGTTTTAAACCAATTGTCTTATAAGCATAATTGTAGTTAACACAGCAACCTCAATCTTCAATAGTTAAACTTTCAAATATTGAACTATTTAATTTATGGAGCACCTTGAAAATTTTTTGTTATCCTCAATAATTATATTTAGGCTAAGAAATTTCTTGTACTATCAGTTCAGCTGGTAAAGAATTCACCTGCAATGCAGGAGATCCTGATTCTCCTGCAATGCAGGAGATCCTGGGTCAGGAAGATCTGCTAGAGAAGGGATAGGCTGCCCACTCCAGTGTTCTTAGGCTTCCCTGGTGGTTCAGCTGGTAAAGAATCACCTGCAATGTGGGAGACCTGGGTTCAATTTCTTAGTTGGGAAAGTCCTCTGGAGAAGGGAACAGCTACTCACCCTGGTGGCTCAGATGTTAAGGAGTGTGCCTGACGTGTGAGAGACCCAGGTTCTATCCCTGGGTCCAGAAAATCCCCTGAAGAAGGACATGGCAACCCACTCCAGTATTCTTGCCCAGAAAATCCCAAAGACAAAGGAGCCTGGCAGGCTATAGTCCGTGGGGTCACAAAGAGTCAGACACAACTGGGTGACTTCACTTTCACTTTCACCCACTGCAGTATTCTGGCCTGGAGAATTCCATGGACTGTATATTCACCGGGGTCGCAAACAGTTGGACATGACTGAGCGACTTTCACTCAATAAGAAATACTTCAGTTATGTCAATTACTGAATGCAGCATATATTTTATATTCTGTAGGGGACAAAAATCAAATAATATATTTCATTTAAGGCTTCTGCTTTTATGGAATCTGAAATATTTACTTTAAACAAAATGACTAACACCCTTTTTATTTAATGTAAATCCCTACCCCCAGTATATTAAGTATATCACATCTCAATCCTAATTCAAGATATAATAAGCACTTGTAAATTAACAATATTTAAATTACTACTTCTTTTGGAAATCAGTATTAAGCGTTTCTATAGTCTATTATATATGTCTTTGTAATTCAAAGTCAAGATTCTACTCCCAGACATTTCTACTACCAAACATTTTTTTAAATTAAGTTTCATTATACTGAATATTTCTAAAGAGCCTATTGACTATATTGTTAGATTATTTGCTTTGACTTTATTATTCCAAAACTACTAGTGGTGAAAATTATAAGCAGTTACCAGCATAACGTAATAGTCTTACTATGTAACTCACAATGCCTGGGTCCTGGGATTGCTTGTGAATAAGACAGTTTTCATGTTCTCTAAAGTTTTTGATCTAGTCATTATTCCTGCCCCAAAATGTTGTACCCAAATTCTAAGAGTATTTTGACTTTATGATTATTTTAATATAAACCCACACTCAAATTTGAACAGACAGGTTAATGATCTCTTCATGTTCTTCTATTTCTCATATGAAACATCCAAGGAGTTCATCTTCTTTCTAAAATAGCAATAGTTTTAACTGCCTTAAGATTAGTAAGAAGTGTTCTTTACTATTTGGGGGGAGGTAATTAAAATAACACATATTAAAAAATTTGGAGTCATTAAATATATAGGATTTCTGACATTAATAAGTACAAAACAGCAAAAATAGTAACAAATACACTGGGTCTTTCCTAAGTGGTGGGTGTGTATGTTTTAAAGTTACAACTTGCCTTAAAACTTTTGGAAAAAATGTGTAACTTACAAACAGCTTTTGAATTTATTTATGCATTATTACATATATATGATATAAAATATAATAAGTAAAATATGTTAGAAACTGTAAAATAATAACAGAAGAAAAAATAAAATTATCTCTTAATTTCTGTACATGAACAGAGCCACTGTTAACATTTAGGTAAATTAAATGATTTTCCTTATTGCTGATTGTATTATAATATATGATATATACATGGATATTATTTATTTTTAATCTATTGTATCATGATTTTCTTTCATTTAGCCATGTTACAATAAAAATTATAAACCAGTTAAAGTAAAACCATTTCAAGAATTTTAACAGGCTAAACAGTATTTCATATTACAATATTTGTGAACCTTGTGATTAATAGACTGTCTTATTGTTGTTGAAACTCTGCCTCTATTCACCATTGCCAAATAGAAATGCAGAATTTAGGGTGAAGTAGAAAAGAGTAGCTTTGTTGCTTTGCCAGGTAAAGTGGACCGCTATGGACTGAGCGACTGAACTGAACTGAACTGAACTGACAGGCTAATGCCCTCAGGATTGTGTGACCCACTGTAAGGGGTCTTGTAGTATGAAAGGAACAGGGAGTGATCAGCTCACGGACATTTTTCTGAGTGGTTGGTGGTGAGGTAATCAGGAATCAGCATCATCAATCTTTAGGTACCAACTGGTCTGAGGGGTCTATGTCTTTGTTGGCAGTATACAGTTAACTTCTACTTGGTGGGGTTTCGTTATTTGCCAAACAGCTTAAAGGACATGGCTCAGAATATTATCTGTAGTCCTTGAAGATGAACTAAAGGTCCTTGACTTTGTTTAATGGCTGAAGTGTTATTATTTTGTCTCGCTTCACTGTTTTTCTTTCTTTCTGCTTTGTCTTACTTCTTTGAATAAATTTATTCTTTGACTAAAGTTTTCCTACAGACAAAAGGCAGGTGGAGGATATGGGTAGATGTCTATTCTGGGAAAACCTCAGAGGGTCCCACTTGTTACATTACCACAGTTGAAACTAAAGAACAGAGAAATTTTAAAAAGTTAGGTTCATTTAAATATATTAAATAAGTGTTCTAAATTATGTAGTTGGGGTTGGTGAATATGTGCTTGTGTAGTATGTTTGGGATGTGTGCAGGTTTATTTCTCTGTAAAGTATGTAATTTATTGCATATGAAATTTCTTTGGGTAGAGCTATACCGCACCTTAAAAAGAAGGCAGTGCTTCTTTTGAAGTGTAAAAACTGAATTCAAGAGCTCCTTATGAACGCTGATCATAGAGAGAAGTACCATAATCAATAAGCCACCATAGAAAGAGAAAAGAAAGGCAGTTGCTTAAAATTATTGTTTCTGGTTGTCATTCAGCCATTTTTCATGGGAGCAATTCTACATAAAATAATCTAACCCAGTAGGAGCCAAACTTTTCATTTAATATGCTTAATATGTGCTTATAGTAATAGTAACTATAATGAGAGCTGACATTTGAGTATTATAATCTAGCCTATATTTGCATGAATTAGCTCATTTAACACTAATAACCTGTGAGATAGAAAATGTTGTTTTAATTTGCATAATCATATATATGGTATGTGTATATGTTAAGTTATGCGAATGGAATTTTTATATGTGTGTGCATGTATATGCATACACTTACATATACATACCATTACATATATGTGTGTTTGTGTTTAACATATATATATGGTGTGTGGGTGTATGTGTGTGTAACAATAGAAGTAATCACTTTGATTTTCAAGCAAAATCAAATATAGCTAAGATAAAATAATAAGCAATTCACATTATTTCAACTTTATACCATTTATATATTTGTACCTACTCTGTTATTTGCTTGCCCATTCTTGAATTTTTCTCCTATGTTTATATGTTCACACAATTAGTCATTTTTTAGTTTGCACAGTTAGTCATTGTGTTCACACAATTAGTTTCCAGATTATTTTCATCCTATCTCTCTCATGCCATCAGTTTTTCGTACTTTAGTTTTAAATATGTAAAGTAGTATTGTTGTTCAGTTGCTAAGTCATGTCCGATTCTTTGCACCCACGGACTGCAGCACGCCAGGCCTCACTGTCCCTCGCTATCTGCCATAGTTTGCCCAAGTTCACGTCTGTTGAGTCAGTGATGCCATCCAACCATCTCATCCTCTGTCACCCTCTTCTTCTGCCTTTAATCTTTCCCAACATATCAGGGTCTTTTCCAATGAGTCAGCTGTTCGCGTCAGGTAGCTAAAGTACTGGAGTTTCAGCTTCAGCATCAGTTCTTCCAGTGAATATTCAGGGTTGATTTCATTTCACACCATATAAAATTCAAAAGATTCTAGGGGTGTGCTATGAAAAATAATTTTTCATCTCACAATTACCTTCCAGTCTCATTTACCCTTCTCAGAAACTCCCACAGTTGCCAGTTCTGTTTCAAACATTGATGTATGGCTGTTAAGTGGAGCAAGAGAAACTATTCAACTCAGGTTTATAGCAGTCATTGAAAATAATTTGGAGCAAGTCTAAGATCACCCAAAGAGGAAGTGAAAGACCCGCTGTTTGAGCCCAGGTCTATGATTTTGTACACTGTTAATGTTAACTGGTCCTCAGCCTGGCTCTATTATAAGGTACTGCAAACCCATGACATGAAGAAAAACCCTCAACAAAATAGCAATTTCAAAATGCACATAATTATTATAAAATAAAATGTTTGCTTCCTTAATCATTCAATGTCTAGGGTACTGGGATCAAGTTCTTAGAATCAGTAGTGCTGTATTTAAAATTCAAAACAGAACACACTTTGTACCTTCTCCCTCTCTGTTTTAGAAAAGTGTAATATGCCTTAAAACTCTTAAAAAAGTATTTCATTTACCAATATGGCAAATGAATTTACATTTATTTTACATAAAAATCCAGGTATATTATTGAAAATTAGAAAAAGAAATGATGCAAAAAGGGCAAAAGAGAAAATCATCAGAATTCCTTTACCTAAATATAACCACTGTTAATATTTGAATGTTTTTATTATTTAAAGGCATATAATTTACATATTGACATACATGTCTGGCATATTTTTAAATAAATGTATTTAAATATTATGCTAATTTTAAATTTTAATTAAATTTTTTTTAATTTTGTAGTGTGTACTTACTGCTGACTTAGTTTCCAGCCACCAAGTATAGATTTTCATAGTTATCTTAATGACTACCCTAATCCATTGTATGAATTACATATAAATATAAACACCTAAGTTTATGATTTAGTTTGGCCTAGAATTTTTCTTTTAAGTTGTGCCCATTTTTGATCTTGTATTCAAAGATACATTGCTTTCATACAAGGAATTGAGTAATGTTTTCTCCTTATTTCCTTGAAGAATTTGCATAACATTTGCATATTTTCTTAAATGTTTTAATAATATTTTTATATTAAATTATCTAATCCTACTAGTGCCAGAAAACACAGGCTTTTTAGAGCCTCCTTTCTCACTGATTGCAACTGAAATTTCTGGACAAAACATGACTACTTGAAAATTCTGAAGCAGGCATGCTTGGAAGGAAAGTCAAACTTTGGAGAAGCTCATGTAGATATCCCATTTGCTTTTTCTTTTTTTTAATGCCTTTCTTTCAGTCCTTTGTTCAGAGGTTGATTGTTAGAGTGCTATTAGGCAACCTGGTCATCAATAATTCTGAGGGAAATCTATTTTTCTTACCAGAAGACCAGGAAAGTGGGCCTTTGAAAGAAGGAGAGTGTAAAGGAAATCTGTTTTTCTTCCTATAATTTTATCCTTCTGTTATCTCTCCTGCCTGTGCCCTGAAGATAGAATCCAGGCCTAGAACTGTAGTAGTGGCAGCAGGCAATTGAAACTCCAAGAAAAAACTCATCATTCTTGCCTGAAGAAATGTCACAAAAGACCCCTGTAGACTAAATTATATTGAAAGAATTCCCATTATTTTTTCACTCTGTCTCATAGAATTTATGAAAGTGCAAACACTATTTAAGTTACAAATGTGGCGTTGTATAAGAAATCCTAGACAATTTAATAAAATGGCAACATCATAGATTTTTCTAAGTAAAACTTTAAAACTGTATATCCAAAAATGAAATGATTTTTTTAACATAGGAAATCTCAAGGAATCTGTGAAAAAATTCTTACAAATAGTGAGTTTAGCATGGTTGGTTATAAGATACATAGTCAATGTACACTAATCAATTTTGTTGAACAACTGGAGAAAATTTTTATATAAAATAACATTTATAATAGGCTCAAAGAAGCAAAATATATGTGAATCTAAAAAAAATATGTGTGTGATCTATACTAAAAGTTATGAAATAACGACTGAAACAATCAAAATTTTCTAAGGAAGCAATATAATATGCTCTTGAATTGGAAGGCTCAATAATATTAAGATGTCAGATCTCTCTGACTGATCTGTAGAAAAAGTATGAGAAATCCCATATCTGAGGTTTCACTTTCCATGGTTTCAGCTGCCTAAAGTCAACTGAACCGTTATACGAAAATATTAGACAGAAAATTCCAGAAATGAACAATTTATAATTTTTAAATTATGCACCATTCTGAGTAACGTGATGAAATATTATGCCTTCAGGCTTCATCCCGCCTAGAACGTGAATCATTTCTTTATCCAGTGTATCCCACCCTTTAGTCAAATACTTGTTTTAAATTTATAGCTCGATGTTCCATAAAAATTATGGTAGATTAGTCTTTGGAATTGAGACAACAGCCAAAACTTTATTTAAACTCTAGTATACTTGAAGTACTATTATAGCAATAGCATTATTTCAGGTATTTCTAACTGCTGTTTTAAAATGGTTTCCATCTATTAGTGTCCTCTTTGATTTCTTTCACCAATGTTTTATAGTTTTCTATATATAGGTCTTTAGTTTCTTTAGGTAGATATATTCCTAAGTATTTTATTCTTTCCGTTGCAATGGTGAATGGAATTGTTTCCTTAATTTCTCTGTTTTCTCATTATTAGTGTATAGGAATGCAAGGGATTTCTGTGTGTTGATTTTATATCCTGCAACTTCACTATAGTCATTGATTAGTTCTGGTAATTTTCTGGTGGAGTCTTTAGGGTTTTCTATGTAGAGGATCATGTATAATACCCAAAGCAATTTATAGATTCAATGCAATCCCTATCAAGCTACCAACAGTATTCTTCACAGAGCTAGAACAAATAATTTCACAGTTTGTATGGAAATACAAAAAACCTCAAATAGCCAAAGCGATCCTGAGAAAGAAGAATGGAACTGGAGGAATCAACCTACCTGACTTCAGGCTCTACTACAAAGCCACAGTTATCAAGACAGTATGGTACTGGCACAAAGACAGAAATATAGATCAATGGAACTAAATAGAAAGCCCAGAGATAAATCCACGCACATATGGACACCTTATCTTTGACAAAGGAGGCAAGAATATACAATGGATTAAAGACAATCTCTTTAACAAGTGGTGCTGGGAAATCTGGTCAACCACTTGTAAAAGAATGA
>NW_011495034.1:14678905-14679605 GCF_000754665.1 Bison bison bison | reverse complement strand
ATGGATTAAAGACAATCTCTTTAACAAGTGGTGCTGGGAAATCTGGTCAACCACTTGTAAAAGAATGAAACTAGAACACTTTCTAACGCCATACACAAAAATAAACTCAAAATGGATTAAAGATCTAAACGTAAGACCAAAAACTATAAAACTCCTAGAGGAGAACATAGGCAAAACACTCTCTGACATACATCACAGCAGGATCCTCTATGACCCACCTCCCAGAACATTGGAAATAAAAGCAAAAATAAACAAATGGGACCTAATTACCCTTAAAAGCTTCTGCACATCAAAGGAAACTATTAGCAAGGTGAAAAGACAGCCTTCAGAATGGGAGAAAATAATAGCAAATGAAGCAACTGACAAACAACTAATCTCAAAAATATACAAGCAACTCCTACAGCTCAACTCCAGAAAAATAAATGACCCAATCAAAAAATGGGCCAAAGAACTAAATAGACATTTCTCCAAAGAAGACATACAGATGGCTAACAAACACATAAAAAGATGCTCAACATCACTCATTATCAGAGAAATGCAAATCAAAACCACTATGAGGTACCATTTCACGCCAGTCAGAATGGCTGCGACCCAAAAGTCTACAAATAATAAATGCTGGAGAAGGTGTGGAGAAAAGGGAACCCTCTTACACTGTTGGTGGGAATGCAAACTAGTACAGCCACTATGGAGACTGTGTGGA
>NW_011495034.1:14669376-14678784 GCF_000754665.1 Bison bison bison | reverse complement strand
CCTCTTACACTGTTGGTGGGAATGCAAACTAGTACAGCCACTATGGAGAACAGTGTGGAGATTCCTTAAAAAACTGGAAATAGAACTGCCTTATGACCCAGCAATCCCACTGCTGGGCATACACACTGAGGAAACCAGAAGGGAAAGAGACACATGTACCCCAGTGTTCATCGCAGCACTGTTTATAATAGCCAGGACATGGAAGCAACCTAGATGTCCATCAGCAGATGAATGGATAAGAAAGCAGTGGTACATATACACAATGGAGTATTACTCAGCCATTAAAAAGAATACATTTGAGTCAGTTCTAATGAGGTGGATGAAACTGGAACCTATTATACAGACTGAAGTAAGCCAGAAGGAAAAACACCAATACAGTATACTAACGCATATATATGGAATTTAGAAAGATGGTAACAACAACCCTGTGTACGAGACAGCAAAAGAGACACTGATGTATAGAACAGTTTTATGGACTCTGTGGGAGAGGGAGAGGGTGGGAAGATTTGGGAGAATGGCATTGAAACATGTAAAATATCATGTATGAAATGAGATGCCAGTCCAGGTTCGATGCACGATACTGGATGCTTGGGGCTAGTGCACTGGGACGACCCAGAGGGATGGTATGGGGAGGGAGGAGGGAGGAGGGTTCAGGATGGGGAACACATGTATACCTGTGGAGGATTCATTTTGATATTTGGCAAAACTAATACAATTATGTAAAGTTTAAAAACAAAATAAATTTAAAAAATTTAAAAAATAAAATAAAATAAAATGGTTTCCATTTGGAATTGTATTTTGAGTTACATATCAAGAAGCCAGAAGTGTTGTGCAATATGTTTAAGAACTAAGAATGCACTCGACATCAAAATTTTGAAATACCACTAAAGCAGTACCTGGGAAAGTGTGAAACCTTGCCTGCAGTTATAAGAATATAAGGATGAGTGAAATTCAGTGAATTCCCACAACATGTGTTTGGTTGAAACATGAATAACGTAGGACTCTCCCTCTTTTAGGGATAACAACCGGAGAGAGTAGGAACTCCTCCAATAAGTTAACAAATTTGGTATAACAAAGTGCAAATTTTCTTTTTTAGAGAAAATTTCTATCCCAGTGGACCTCAATCATTAATAGGTATACACATCATGTAAAGATGAATATAGATTCCTTAGCTCTAATCTCTGGCGATCCTGAATCTGTTTAGGTTTGGTCTGTAATACTACATTTTAGCAAGCTACCTAGATGATTTGGACACAAATTTGAAGCAATGGTATCTCTACGTATATTGCCATCTATATTTATTGACTATCATTTCTGTGATGCTTTGAACATAGAATAATAGAAGCTGGAATAGTTGGTAAGGCTTTTCATCACAAAGCAGGATGCACATTTTGATTTATTCCCAAACTGAGTATATTTTAGGTAGAAACTGCTTGTTATTGAGTTTTTAATGTTTGTGGTTTTGACTTCCCTGGACTTAGATGAAGCAGATTTAGTTGATTTTTCCGAATTAATATGCCATCTTGTACTTTATCTAGACAACCTGATAATGAGAAAGCATTAAGATAACAGACAGTTCTCCCACCCCTCTTTCCAACAATTGTTAACATTAAGGATTAATGAAAGTCAATCCTGCTTTTCATCATATGTCTACATTTCATCCAAATTCATATCTATTGATTCACCAAGTAATATTTCTCAAAGTAAGAGTTTCAGTCATTCTGAATTGTTACCTCAGGAATAATGTTAGCAGAAAAAATGCACATATCCTCATTACATCTAAATGCAAAGTGAGTTTTCTATTTTGAATGTAAAAAATCTTTTAGACACTCATTTGAAAAAAATAACACAATGATTTTGGAAGGATTTAATTTTATTGCTGAAGCCCAAAGAATGGGTAATTGGGCTCAATTCTAAAGTGCTTTCATTCCATATAAACAACTAACATTGTCACAGGGTGAAAATTTTATCCTTAAAGTGGCATTATACAATAAAATTCTAACTCTCAAGCTAGAGGCATATAATTAAGCATTAGATCAAAAATTATTAATAGCCTACCATTCATTTAAAAACATTCTTTTTTTAAACCGTACTTCTGTAAGACGTATCTATACGACAGTGACTAAAATGCTGCTTCTTGGAACATAAATGAGAGTGTCTTCCTTGCGGTCCCATCTTTGCTTGAGAATACACAGTACAGTAGGCTCTTGGAAGTATTTCATTTGAATGTGGATAATGTTAGGAGATTATGAATTCTTAGTAATACAAATTGAAGTTGGGGAAGTTTTTTAGATGTTCCTGATGAACTGAACATTTCACTTCAAAGCACAAATATTAAAGAAAAGTCTTAGATCACTTTTCTGTCTTGGAAAAACAGTTTTAAAGGGGTATGACACTTGGTGATATTCTAGAGTATGTATAGACCACACAACATTGTAACCTCAGGAAACTTAACTCCTACCATTTTCCCTAACCATCAAGTGCAAACTCAAACTTCTATTTATCAGGCTTGGACTCCTTTGTTTTCCAAATATTCTAAAATCAATTTCATTTCTTACAATGGATTTTTATATTTTTAATGAAATAATGTTGACTCTTGGAAATCATTTTTTGGAATTCTTGATATGCAATACTTCAACAATTAAACCAGATTTTTCTCTTCAGTGGAACACTCAGATCCCATTAATGGCAAACAATTTCTTGTGTGATTATTTCTCTGGTCAAAGATAATTTGATTGTAGTTACTAGACTCAAGCTAATGATGTTTACTAATCTGTTTGCTGCTAGTGATAAACCAAAGGAAATAATGCTGACAGACAGATACCAGCACAAATTATGAGAAGGCAGTGTACAATACAGCCCAGGGTTAGCTATTTTTCTTTCCTCTTAGGGAGGGGAATGCACTAATACACAGAAAGCCACAGTAGATCTTTGAACATACAGAGCTTTAGTTCACCCCACACATCATGCACATTATATCGGATAACATTCATTGCTACTTCTTGAGGTGGATTAGTATTTACACATGAATTAACAATTAGAATTGGAGGGAGAGAAATTAAGTCTGAGACTAGTTTTCTGAGAACTACTTAATAGATAAGCTTTGCTGTACATTTCTTAGTCATCCAGAAATATTGAGCCATAACAAGCATAGCATTATGCTTTCCTCCTCTCCAATTACTTTTGGCCTTTTTTGGTCTGACTCATTTAAAAAAGGCTCAAATTAGCATTATGAATTTTACACTGGTTATCATATAAAACCTAATACATGTGTTGGCAACCATAGGGGAAATGGACATTAGTTTATCTATAACTAGTTTCTAAAAATAAATAAATAAAAATAGATATTCACATATTATAATACTGTACAAAAATAGGTAATAATTCAGCTCACTACCAAACATGAAAATTACTTTTCAGATATAGGCTTTGGAATTTAATTTATTCTTCCATTTTGGGAATGGACGATACCGCTATGATTATTAAGATTTAGATTATATTTGAGGTGGTAAAAACACACATAGTCATGCAGCAATATTAGATGTATTTCCTTAGTTTTCTCCTACCCAAAACTTGGTACCTGGTTTTACAGCAGAGATCTTTCTCCCCAAAAGATGCTAGATCCATACGCTTGTGATTAAAATGTGGCTTTGCTAACCTGTCATATCACCTGGGGCAAATGACATGTGGATTTTTAAAAACTCATACTTTGGTGGGTGCCCATTTCCTTACCTTTTTCATGTTTCTCATGGCAAATTAAGGGCAATATCATGTATCTTACATCTTTACTATCTTGATATATCTAATTTTTAAATGGTTAGCATCATGCCTAATATTATACATAGAAGATACCCTATACATGACAATTTCTTCAATATTCTTCTGTACTCCCTTCTCTGTTAAAATTTGACCTCCAAAACAAGTCAGAATTGGCTCTTAGACTTAGTTTATTTATAATATCTTTAAAGTATTTTTTCTATTTCCCTAATAGTCAGGGCCTTCTTTCACCAAAATAGGAGCTATTCATAAATTGCTGAATAGTTAATTATCTATATTTTTGTCATTTTAACAATTATAGAATGTTATACAATGTTATGTGACAGTGAATGTTATGTTAAAATGAAGCTTTCCATTCAGTAGTGTAAGAACAATCATATATCTAGAGAGGATTTTATTCCCCTGAATCTTAAGATTATATGAAAATTCTTAAATCTTGCTATAGGTGTATGGTAAAAATAATATAGCAATACTTGCAATCAAAGTCTTTGTTTATGGAGACTAAATAATATATAATATGAGGATTAATAAATAACATAGCATATATTTATACACAATGTATTTATAGTAACATTGGTGTGGATGTTATGAAAAGGATATGATCAATTCATTGACTCAGTGTCTATAATTTGTTGGTGCTATGCTAGATTCTCAGAATATATTACTTGATTCTCACAATTATCCTATACGTTGGTATTCCATCAGTTTTAAAAATGAGAAATCAGTTTTGGCAATTTTATTTGGTTTACGGGACAATTAGAATAGATGAGGAGTACAGGGATAGAAGGCAAGTCTATCTCATCCTGTTGGATATGCTCTTTCCACTGAGCCACATGGGCTTCTATTGATAGAAGGATTGTGCTTTACTTAACTCTTTAAACAAAGGGGGCTGTGTTTTACAGCGGTTACATTCCCAGAACTTAGCACAGATTCAGGTATGTATTAGATGTGTTCACTCTCTTGTTGGATGAGTAAGTAACTGAACGCACAATTTTATCTCTTGTATTTAGCATAAGGTCTTTTCTTTTTAATTTTTTTAATTATTATTATTTTTTACTTTACAATATTGTATTGGTTTTGCCATACATCAACATGCATCTGCCACGGGTGTACACGTGTTCCCCATCCTGACCCCCCCTCCTACCTCCCTCCCCATACCATCCCTCTGGATCATCCCAGTGCACCAGCCCCAAGCTTCCTGTATCCTGCATTGAACCTGGGGTCTTGTCTCAAATGATCAGTAACTATGCTCTGAAATTTTAATCATAATGAAAATAAGTTCTTGATTCAGAACATCAGTCGTTAAGATATGGGTAGAAGTCAGATGACAGGGGAATTCCCTGGTGGTCCAGTGTGGTTAAGTCTCCATGCTTCCATGGGTTAAGAACACACGCAGAGGGCCTGGGTTCCATCCCTGATCTGGGAACTAGATCCCACATGCCGCAACTAAGAGTTCGCATATTACAAAAATGGTAGGATCTAAAAAGATCCTATCATGTGTACAATAGACAGCTAGTGGGAAGCTGCTATGCTTTGTGATGACTTAGAGGAGTGGGATGGGGGAGACGGGAGGGAGGCTCAAGAGGGAAGGGCTATAGTATACATATAGCTAATTCATAAAAAGATCATATCATGTGTAAAATAGACAGCTAGTGGGAAGCTGCTGTGCTTTGTGGTGACTTAGAGGGGTGGGATGGGGGAGACGGGAGGGAGGCTCAAGAGGGAAGGGCTATAGTATACATATAGCTAATTCACTTTGTTGTTCAGCAGAAACTAACAAAACGTTGTAAAGCAAATACACTCCGTCCCTCTCCAGAATAGATCTTGCATGCCACAACAGAGGCCAAAGATCCTGTGCGCTGCAACTAACACTTGGCACAGCCAAATAAGTCCATATTTTTTTAAAGTACTCATATGACAGTATTCATGGAAAAGCTACTGGACAAATGCTGGTCCACTTTCGTGCCCCTTGCACACATGTCCCTCCACCATCTATGTCAAGTAGAAGTTTCAACCAGAACCTACCTGAAAGCACAATGACAAGGAGCATGCTGCCTTCTGATTCTGAAGTCAAGGGTTTCCTCCTATTTGGAATATTGCTGTGATGTATATTTCAATAACTAATCATCATAATATCTCCTCTGAACTTATGAAAAGTCCCATTTTCTTCTACTAAAAATGTTATGCAATAATTATATTTATATTTATGCTTTACATTTATTGAATATTTCATAATTGTGTATCAGTAAAAACTTTAGTGCAACTAACTCACACTGAAATACTTCAGTATCTGTCTTGGCATAGTTTGCATTTTTAATAATGTGAGTTTAGTAAAAATGTGCCAAAGGACCTAAATTAATTTGAGTAGAATGGATCTGTAGGCAACCACCAACTTAGAAGCACGGCAAATGTTTCTGCCATCCCTCCTTTTCAGTTTTTGATGATCATTACTTAGGGCAAATACTTACAATAAAAATTAATTTTGAATAATATGCCATAAAATGTAGATTGTCTTTCAGCATACCATTTTGTGGAACAGTCACCAACTTCTAAACCATCATAAAATGAAATTGAAGGATAATAAGAATATATATTTTTTAAATGCATCTGTGTTATGGAAAATTAACAAGACATGGCATATTTATTTAAATGTTTCAAACTTTAATATTTAACTTCAACTTTTATTGAGTTCTATGTTACAGAGGCTGCTAAATGATAGAAATTTGAGCAGGTGTAAAATAATACAACTCCTGCTTTCAAAAATCTCAGTCTCTCTTGGCAAACACTTCTAAGTACATTATAAGAGTATCTGGAGTGGGTTGTAATAGTGTGTGTTAAAGGAAGGTGGAATTGTCTGCCCCGTTTATAAGTTATCTTGAAATTTGTTAATAATAGCATTATCAGCATTAAGATTATTCAGGAATTTTATGAAATGTTCTATGTTCCTTCTTCATTTTTCTCTTTGGTTTCACTTGAAGTCCATATTTTTCCTCTGTCATGTATTTTCTCTTTCATGTCTTCCATACCTTTTATTTCCCCAGAATCCTCTCTTTCATAACCACCTTTTTCTGCATTGTCTACTATATTTCCTATCATTCTTTATCTAACATGTGTCTTTAATTTGCAAGAAGATCATTGCTTCTATCAAATTTCTATAGTTATATAAAATGATAATCTTTGTTCATAGCACATAGAACAAAATAGTAAGAAAGCAAGTGAGATTAAATAAGAGACTTGCTAAATATCAGATGCCATGATAAATGCTTTGCAAATATTACCTCATTTCAACCTCAATTAGAAGTAGAAATTATTGCTGCCCACATTTTTCAGATGAGGACACTGAAGCACAGACGTAACACATCAGACTATGCTCTGTGTAATCCTGGGGAATGTTACATGCATAGACTAAGATGCACAGTAAGATGGCTCTGGCTGTTTTTCAGTTCTCCTTCCCTGGCAGAGATGACCGTCAACCTAAGTGTAAAGCACATTAAAGTGTTTGGGAGCAGTCTGTGAGGCCGAGTTTGCTTAGATTCAGATCCTGGGTTCACCACTTTCAAAGTGTGGGCCATGGAGATGAAGGGATCAAACAACTTGTCCTAGATTCCTCATTTGTACAATAACATCATAGTAACAGCTACTCCACAGACTTGCTGATATCTAATTAAAGCATTTGATACGAGTTAATCACTTACAATAGGCTTCCCAGGTCACACAGTGATGAATCCACCTGCCAATGCAGGAGATGCAAGAGACTCAGGGACACGACTGAGTGACTGAGCACACACACAAGCACTTACAACATTGTCACACAATAAATATCTTATCAGTCAGTTCAGTCACTCAGTCGTGTCTGACTCTTTCCGATCCCATCGACTACTGCATGCCAGGCCTCCCTGTCCATCACCAACTCCTGGAGTTTACTCAAACTCATGTCCATTGAGTTGGTGATGCTATCCAACCATCTCTTTGTCGTCCCCTTCTCTTCCCGCCTTCAATCTTTCCCAGCATCAGGGTCTCCTCAAATGTGTCAATTCTTCGCATCAGGTTTGAGCTTCAACATCAGTCCTCCCAATGAATATTCAGGACTGATTTCCTTTAGGATGGACTGGTTGGATCTCCTTGCAGTCCAAGGGACTCTCAAGAGTCTCCTCCAACACCACAGTTCAAAAGCATCAATTCTTTGGTGCTCAGCTTTCTTTACAGTTCAATTCTCACATCCAGACATGACTACTGGAAAAACCATAGCTTTGACTAGATGGACCTTTGTTGACAAAGTAATGTCTCTGATTTTTAATATGCTGTCTAGGTTGGTCGTAATATTTCTTCCAAGGAGCAAGCGCCTTTGAATTTTATGGCTGCAGTCACCATCTGCAGTGATTTTGGAGCCCCCCAAAATAAAGTCTGTTACTGTTTCCATTGCGTGCCCATCTATTTACCATAAAGTGCTGGGATCAGATGCTATGGTCTTAGTTTTCTGAATGTTTAGTTTTAAGCCAGCTTTTTCACTCTCCTCTTTCACTTTCATCAAAGGACTCTAGCTCTTCCTCACTTTCTGCCATAAGGGTGGTGTCATCTGCATATCTGAGGTGATTGATATTTCTCCTGGCAATCTTGATTCCAGCTTGTGCTTCATCTAGCCCAGCGTTTTTCATGATGTACTTTGCATATAAGTTAAATAAGCAAGGTGACAATATACAGCCTTGACGTACTCCTTTCCTGATTTGGAACCAGTCTGTTGTTCCATGTCCAGTTCTAACTGTTGCTTCCTGACCTACCCACAGGTTTATCAGGAGGCAGGTCAGATGGTCCGGTATTCCCATCTCTTTCAGAATTTTCCACAGTTTATTGTGATCCACTGTCAAAGGCTTTGGCATAATCAATAAAGCAGAAGTAGCTGTTTTTCTGGGGCTTTCTTGCTTTTTCAATGATCCAAGGGATGTTGGCAATTTGATCTCTGGTTCCTCTGCCTTTTCTAAATCCAGCCTGAACATCTTCTCTTTGTGACTCTATGGACTGTAGCCAGCCAGGCTCCTCTGCTCATGGGATTTCCCAGGCAGTTATACTGGAGTGGGTTGCCATTTCCTCCTCCAGGGGATCTTCCTGATCCAGGAATTGAACCTGCATCTCTTGCATTGCAGGCAAATTCTTTACCTGCTGAGCCACCGCAAAAGTCTTCAAACATCTTATGAAGTAAAGTGAAGTGAAGTCTTTCAGTCTCTTTCCGACCCCGTGGACTGTAGCCTACCAGGCTTCTCCATCCATGGGATTCTCTAGGCAAGAATACTGGAGTGGGTTGCCATTTCCTTCTCCAGGGGGTCTTCCCGATCCAGGGATCGAACCTGGGTCTCCCGCATCGTGGGCAGATGCTTTAACCTCTGAGCCACCAGGGAAGCCCTAGTTGTGTGCTAATAAATGTTTAATAACTGGCTCTAGGGGGCAGGCGGAGAAGGCAATGGCACCCCACTCCAGTATTCTTGCCTGGAAAATCCCATGGACGGAGGAGCCTGGTGGGCTGCAGTCCATGGGGTCGCGACTGAGCGATTTCACTTTCACTTTTCACTTTCATGCATTGGAGAAGGAAATGGCAACCCACTCCAGTGTTCTTGCCTGGAGAATCCCAGGGACGGT
>NW_011495034.1:14628514-14669276 GCF_000754665.1 Bison bison bison | reverse complement strand
GCTTCAGTGCAGTGTCACTAAATGTGTTGGAAGGAATTTCCCAGTAGCATTTGAAACACAGATTTCCACCATATAGATATAATAGATGCAAATGACCTCAAGAGCATAGATATTATTGAAATGTAGTAAAAAAACAATTAGGACGCAATAAATTTGGAATTTCCTTACATCTTAAAAAATATAATTGTACATTTATATTATTTATTTTTAAAATATTTATGTATTTGGCTGTGCCTTCCCTGGTGGCTCAGACGGTAAAGCGTCTGCCTACAATGCAGGAGACCCGGGTTTGATCCCCGGGTCGGGAAGAAACCCTGGAGAAGAAAATGGCAACCCACTCTAGTACTCTTGCCTGGAAAATCCCATGGACAGAAGAGCCTGGTAGGCGCAAAGAGTCGGACACGACTGAGCGACTTTCCTTTCTCCTCTCTTTTTCTTTACCTTAGTAGTGGCATGTGGGAACGTTAGCTGCAGCCCATGGGATCTTTAGTTGTGGCATGTGGGATCTTGTTCTCCAACCAGGAATTGAGCCCAGGGCCCCCTGAGTTGGGAGCCTGGAGTCTTAGCTACTGAACCACCACGGAAGTCCTCATTATTTATTTTTTAAATAAATAGTCTACTAGGGATATTTATGTTTAACAACCAGTTCACACAAATTCTAATTATGTAATAACTGGCTCTTGGGGGCACACCTCATTTTATTGCACTTCCCATAATTTTGCTTTCACAAATTGAAGTTTTATGGCGACCCTGCCTTGAGCAAGTTTATCGGCACATCAGCACTTGCTCCCTTTGTGTCACTGTGCCACATTTTGGTAATTTTCATAGTATTTCAGACATTTCTTTATCATTACATTTATTATGGTGATCTGAGGTCAGTGATCCTTGGTATTGCTGTGGTGACTCATTGAAAGCTCACGTGGTAGTCAGCAATTGTTAGCAATAAAATATTTTAAAATTAAGGCATGTTCATTGTTTTCGAGACATAATGCTATTGCACAGTTAAAAGACTATATTATATTCTAAACATAATTTTGTACACACAAGAAACTAAAAAAAAAAAATGTGTGACTCACTCTACTGTGAGGTTTGCTTTATTTTGGTGGTCTGGAACCTAACTTGTGTTATCTCCAAGGTTTGCCTTTGCAAGTCAGCTTCAACAATCCGCTGGTAGTATAAGAGTATTTCCTGAAAAAAGAAAAAAACTAAGCTGTAGATTCAGAATGCTTCTCAATAAAGCACTCCCAATTACTAATAGATCAAATTTTCAAATAAGATGAAAAAGTAGTTTTTATCCTTCTCTATGGAGTTATCAGTGACTTATGTAAGCTATTTAACTTAAACTTATTAACCTTATGAGGGAAGATTAAAATGAAATAATGACAGAGGTTTGGTAAATACCATATAGCTAGTTAGTGAGAGATTCTTCTTTTTAACCTGAGTTTCCTTTATCCTTTATTTCAAGGAGTATAATTTTTTTTTAATCTCATACTACCTCAAGACATAAGAATAAGGACATGAATACTTACTTAGATTCAGGAGACATTTTCTAAAATACAAAATTAACTGTGGCACAGTTAGCTGTAAAAGCGTGACATAGATATGAAGTAAGCTATGACTTTTCTAAGGTCTGGAAAGCCACAAGCACAACCTCAATTCTTCAGTGGTTTTAAAATAAAGATAAAGTACGTTGACTCATTAATGTTCAGAAAACATACTACCCCTCTGGTGAAGTAGAGGAACGGTTAGAGAGGAGGGGAAGCTAATAATAACTTTTTGTTTCTCTCAGAGCTTAACATAGTTTAAAAGAGTAAAGAGGTTTCCACTTCAGATCCTATTGCATTCCCTTCCTTGCAGCAAATAAGCAGTTTGTTCATCAACATCTTTGTTGAATATCCTTTCTTCTCATCCCCAGGGAGTCACAGTTGGGCTCCTGGGAGAGCTAGCTCTAAGATGAACTATACTTTGTAGAAAGTTTATATTAAGGAAGACTTGGAATCCATACCTCTGGAAGGGAGGAGAGAGCAGGAATGGACAGAGAGGTCAAAATGTGATGGATTTGTAATAGCACCTGTACCCAACGTCTCAGCAAATTCCAGAACTAGAATGGCCCATCAGAATCATCCCAAATTAAGGCAAGATGTTCAGATGATCAGATTTATGTTCCCACATTGATCTTTTATGGTATGTGTGACTTTGATCAAGGTGGCTTTCTGCAGCAGGGGTAATTGCTGAAAGAGCTAAAAGATGCCTGCTGACAGATTGCCAGCAGTGGGATCAACAGGTCCTCAAGAATGGAGGGATCGGGGTGACATATCAGAATGTCTACTATCCATCATCATAGTCCAGAAGTCTTACACTGGCTTTCACGGCCAAATGTGTTTTCTATTTTTCCTCCAACTGAACACTTTATCTACCCTGGAGCTCTTCTTTTCACTGTCCCCTCATTTCTCCAGTCTTTCTTCTTCTGTCCAACTTTTCTTCATCTCACTTTTTGACCAAATACTAATCTCAAGACATATGAAATTTGTCTGGCCCATTTTGATATCTGAATCATTTCTTCAAAATCGCATTCCATAGTTTCAGAGATAATCTCAATTGCAAGTAATTGTACCTTTCCCCCCAATGAAAACATATTTTATTAAATACATAGCAATACAATCTAATATGCACTTTCTTGTGAAAAATTTTTATATGTATCAAATCACAAATGATAGAGTACTTTTAAGTCTGTTTCATTGACTTTACCATTATGAAATATGGCCATAATAGTTCATACAATACTACCAATAAATAAATATTCATATTCAGAACTAAGATTTTCACAGCTATTGTCAGGTGAGTCTAGATTATAAACCATTCTTAGGAAAAATAAGACAGCGTTCTATACCTTCTTTGTGTCCTAAATGCTCCTAAAACAATACTAGATTCACAAAAATAATTAAAACACTATTTTGTTCAATCTATAGGTTTCTATTAGGACACACAAAGTGTTTGTTTTAGAAACATGTGTTTCTAAAGTGACACACAGTTGAGATTCTGTTCACGAGAATGGACACCCAATCTGCAGAATCTCTAGGGGTGATTTTCTGATTGTTTTCTTAACAGTAAGTGCAAATCAGGAAAAATCACCAGCTGGGCCACCTTCTGACTTGTCAGAAAGGAGTATTTCTCAAAATGTGTCAAGATACATTTCATATATATTAGTGCAGAATCTTTTGAGAATAGACTTGTACTCTGGTGAATCCTACACCTAGTGACAGCTTATCATGTTAGCAAGGGATTAAATGGCACTTTGCGATGGCAAGTATCCTTGGTGTATTTCAATATGCAGCACATCCCCAACCAAGAAGGCTTTAGGAAGATAACAGTGCTCTGCAGTAAGCTGACTCTCCTGCCTTCTTTTAACCCAAAACATATTCTGAAAAAAAAGGTGAAGAGAAAGGGAAGAGTCCTAAGAGTTTGTTCAACTCCAGAGATGAAGCAATCTAATACTTCTGTTATTTTCCTGACAAACCTGGGATGTGGACGATTATAAAGTTGTTCATTGTGATGAAGATGCACCCAAAGTAGCCTCTCTTCTTAAGATGAAATACGAAAACATAAAATACTCTATTTCTGATAGAAACTGTAATACCATTTTAAAAAGGTCTCTTTATGTCATATATTAAAAACAAGAATTCTCTATACTTTAAAATATTATAATATTTTCCAGTTTATACTTCCTCTATATGGTTTGTTTGCTTAATGTTTATCTTTAATATTCTTCATGAGGGCTGAAGTTGAGCACATATGCAAACTGAACTTTTGAATGTTGTGACTCTTCCTTTTTTAAGGCATTTAAAAGTTGGTTTGTCCTTTAAAAATTGTGATAAGAATTAAAACTCTTTTTCTTTGGGTTTCCTTGTCTTAAAGGTTTCCATGTCTTAAAAGTTTCAAATGTACCCTGGAGCTGCCACTGGAAATTGAATATTTCATGAGAAAGAACAAAACAAAAAGATTAAAATTAAAAACTTCCCAAAGTCCCAAGTTGCAATTTCAGCTGTGATTCAATATGATAAACATGCATCTATATTGCAACACTTTTCTTCCCTGTATAGAATCTTGAATTAGTGTCTTTGAGAAACATTGGTTGAGAATGCACTTTTATTTAAATATATTGTGCTAAATGTATTTTGCTAGTCATCTACATTCAAAAGGAGTTGTTCTGTTGTAGGATAAATTATAATTCAGATGATACATTTTTGGAGTTCTTGTTTTTATGACACCTAAATTATGCATATTTTTGTCAATACAATCCATCACAGAGTGATATGTAAGAAATAATGTTGCAATATATAGGGAAAAAATGTGTTCTGTCCAATTTGATTATACAAGGAACTTACGATTCTTAGGGGAACATTATTCACTATCAATAGTTTACTATTTAGTACTGAATTTGAAAGGTTTTATGGAAATTAAGAAACAAGCATGTGTGTGTGTGTGTGTGTGTGTTGAATCCTAATTCAGTGGACAGTTGATCCAGTTTAAAATGTACAAATTAAATTTGGAGCAAGTTAAGATTACTTTCACCACCTGATGCGAAGTACTGAGTCATTTGAAAAGGCCCTGATGCTGGGAAAGATCGAAGGTGGGAGGAGAAGGGGACGACAGAGGATGAGATGGTTGGATGACATCACGGACTCAATGGACATGAGTCTGAGTAAACTCTGAGAGTTGGTGATGTACAGGGAGGCCTGGCATACTGCAGTCCATTGGGTCGCAAAGAGTCAGACATGACTGAGCAACTGAACTGAACTGAATTGAAGGATTATTAAAGTGGAGAAAATATTTTCCTTAACATAAATGTAAGAAATGCATATGAAGAATAAGTAAGCCTAATTGGATTATAGATTCTACCCTTTCAAGGAGAACAGCAAAATCTTGTTAAAAAATGTAGATTCCATTTTTGTTGTTGTTGATTGTGTGTTACCACAAATTAATGGTTTGAACAATTCATTTGAATCACCGAAGTATATACATGATTCAGAACTCCATTTCTTTCTTAGCTCAGAGAATTTAGAAAACAGAAATATGGGAAACCACATAAGATAGTTTGGAAATATTTAAGTTTTGATTTGTCTGAGGCAAACAAAAGTAACCCAGAATTTTCCAGGTATTTGCATCAAGTTTTCAAAATCCACAGTTTCTTATATTTTATTTTCATTGATTAATCTATTAAGCCTTTGCCATTTATTAATTACTATTGTTGGATACTGAAAAGTTTTGGTTGCAAAAAGAAGACCGTATTGTTTAAAGGGAAAAGCATGTTATCAGAAGCTATTAAATTTTTTCAGAATTTTTGTAATACCCTAAAAGTCAGATTTGGAAGCTATAAACAAAAACAAAAAAACTACAAGCAAGGGATTCTGGAAAGGAATTTAATGATGAGGCTGAACTACAGCTTAACCACTCTTAGTGTGCACACTTTTGCTGTGGTGACTGTTCTAGTAATAACATAGAAGAATGGAGCTCTTTTTATAGGAAAAAAAATCAAAATTTGATTAAACATGGATTCCAAATCTCAGATATTTCAATATCAGACACATGTCTGTGTATTGGATTCCCAAGCTTAGATATGTGTGATCCTTTCCACAAATATAAATAGAATAATTAGAAATAAATAACATTTGACAAGTCTTATGAATTCTCAAAATATACTTTTTTAAAATAATAATTATTGTAGTCATATCAATAGTGCAAACTACCAGTTATTGACTTTATTGACTACTTACTATATACCATTTGTTCTTGGTTGATCTGTGTGTCAGTATTCAGTATTAGGTAAAAGTATAAAATGAAAAAGGTGATTTTAGCTTAAAATATAACATGTTTAATGAAATACACGTCAGCTCATTTCAAATAGTTCTTGCTCTAGTGCCATATAATGGCTCCAATGATTTTTAGCTGTGAAACTAGGTAAATCGTTGTTATTGTACTGGACCTCAGTTTTCACAGCTAATAAGGGAAACAGTACCTGTCTTGTAGGAATTTTGTGTTTCTATAGAATTTAACTTAAGTCCTCAAAAAACAGTAATACACTGGTAGAAATATTTATCATTAGTTATCATTAGCATTATTACAGAAACAGGGCCAATGATTACAGCAAGAGACAATGTCCAATATTAAATGAATAAAATGTAGACAGGTTTCCCTGTCTAAATTATGGTAATGAAATTAATATGCATGTCTTTACACTGATTTTAGAGATAGTTTTTCTATCCAGAACAGTAGGGAAAGTACAAAATAAATAAAAGGCATATTCTGTGTAAAACCTATGCTCAGGTAGATTGGTATGTATTTAATATTTTAATAAGAAAGGCATGACTGGAAAAGCTGTAGGATTTAAATCCCCAGGTGTTTTTTGAGTAAGAATAAAAATAAGAGAGATGGAGAGATTACCATTAGTGTACAGACAGCTGAAGAATCTGAGGCTTAGAAGACACTGATTGACTTTACCAAAGTGGTACAACTAATACATGGAGGAACTTTGGCTAAAACTCCCGTCTAAATAATTTACCAACCAAACTCCTCACCTAACTGTATTGGCCAAAGAACCTAAGGATATGCTCTAAGGCAGGTGTCCCCAACCTCCAGACCACAGACCAGTAGCTCCTGTCAGATCAGTGGTGGCATTGGATTAGGAATAACATATATAATAAGTGTACTGCACCTAAATCATCCTGAAATTATCCCCCTCCCCTGGTCCATGGAAAAATTGTCTTCCGCAAAACTGGTCCCTGGTGCCAAAATGTTGGGGACCACTGCAAAGAATAAAGGTGCACCCTCCTCCCCTTTGCAACATACTAAATGCACATCGGAGTCCTATATTAGTTTTGTCTTATGTTGGAATCCTCCAGAGTCAGATTGTAGGACAAAGATGTAAATTTAAATAATATATTTGCAAGGTATTTCCAGGAAGCCCCCACATGGAAATAGAGAAATTAGGGGAATATAGAAAGCCTGTAAAGTTGTGTTAGCAGACAATTACCACTGTGGATAGCTGGGGCTTAATCCAGTGGGGAACCCTGCATGAAACATACCTCAGAGTCCTACCACTCAAAGACTGGGGTTTATCTGCTATAGCTTTGATGTAAGATGTGTTCTTCACTTGATAACCGTTGATACATTTTTGATAAAAATGAAGACACGTTTATAAAAATATACTTTGAAAAATATTGACATAACTATGATTAGCACAGGGTATTCATACTCTAGGAACTAAATGTTAATAAAATAAATGAATTTACTGTGTTATAATCAAAGGGAATGTAGAAACCAAACTGACCTGAGTCAACTGATGTTCTTTGTGCTCAGGTTGGTTCAGAGTTTGTTTCTGGCTTCTGGACTCAACCAACTATTGGCTCTGACTTTTAGCTCTGTCCCATTCTAATACCTGCTACAAGTATTCTAGAGGACACTGGGTTGAACTGGGAAGGTGTAAACTGATTAGGTAGGGAGATAGTTGGCAGACTCCTCAAATCCATGATATCCTAAAATAGGAATGTCCTCAAGCTGGACTTGGAGAAGGAAATGGCAACCCACTCCAATATTCTTGCCTAGAGAATCCTGTGGACAGAGGAGCCTGATGGGCTGCTGGCCATATGGTCACACCGAGTCAGATTCGACTGAAGCGATTTAGCATGCATGCATGTGAGCTGGCCTGTAACCTCAAGGAGAGTGTTGGAGCAGTTGGTAGAGTGTTGCGTGTGTTGTGTGTCTGTAAGCATTTCCTTTGATATCTTTCTACTCTGCTCCTTCTGCACCAAATTTCTCCTCATTTGCTCAGATAGCATATTTCTCTAGGAGTAATGGGCAGAAAGTAGGTAATCAACTCCAGGGTCCTTTCAGAGTTGACAGCTGGACTGAGTTTGGGGACTGACCTTTAGGAGTTGCAGGACTTGAGAGGGTTGGACTCAGTTCACAAGCCACTTCAGGTCCAGCTGAGACTGGCTCAACTCCTACCAGGTCCTTTGGTATAAGTTGCTGGTGACAGACCCAAGGCCAAAGAAGGCCAAACAGTACAAACTGTTTGCTGGGTCAGAACCCGAGACCATAGTCAGTAAATCAAGTGGGTGGGAATCTGCCTTCTCCAGTAGCTCTTGAAGTGTCTTTTGTTGATCCAGGACTGCACTGAGGCTTCACAGTCTCCAACTTTTATCCTTAAAGCTTCCATAGTACACTTTTGTTTTTTGCACCGATGACAAATTATCATTGTTGGGGGGAAGGGAGGGGATATGAGCAAGGGATGTCTCCATTCATCTTACTGACTTCATTTCTCTCACATGAAACTCCCAATTGTTCCTTTAAAGGAGCAAATATACTCCCCGCCCAAAGTCCTTAAGTTTTCTGTCTTTCTCTTTCTTCTTCCTGAAGTACTGCTCCACAGATATCTGTAAGGAGTGTGTCCTCACTTCATTCAGGTCTCTGCCCAAGTGTTTATCACAAAGAAGTTCTGGATTAATCAATACATGTGGAAGAGTACTTTGTCACGTTCTGTGCCTTTATGCTACTTTTTCTTCATATAATTTACTTTTTTAATATTAATTTGTTGGATTTCTTCCTATATAAAAATGTAAAACCTGTGAGAATGGGAAATCTGTATCTCATTTTCTGCCATATTCTGCACATAAAATACATGGTATTGTGTGTATAAGGATTAAACAATAATCATGTAAAAATATTCCCATGGTGCCACTTGTTCCATTCAATTTTTTTTTTTCTGTTTTTTTTGTTGTTGTTGTTGTTTAAAGCAGGCATCAGTCTTGTAGCTCTTAGGCAAAATATGGCTCCTCAGTTTTTCTTTCTTTTTGTTTTGGTGAATAAAGTTATTGTATCAGAATCTCATCTATTTGTTTATGTTCTGTGTATAGCTACTTTCCTGTTACAATGATATAACTGAATTATTGTGACAAAGACTATGTAGCCTACAAAGTGGAAGATGTTTATCTGCCCCTCTGAAATGAGGTAATAAGATATTTATTATCTGCACCTTTAGAGAAAATGTTGGCTTTTTATCCAGCAGAAATGAAATGCAGGAGTAGACCAAATGAAGAAAGTAAAAATAAAGTAATGAATGAATGGATAAGTGATTAGGCTTGCATGGATAATGATGACAGATATCAACGTAAATCCTGCTTTGTCTATGGAATTGAGTACTAAGTGAGCAAATGTCCCAATTTTAACAAAATGTGAAACTTTATCCCTTGCACATTTAAAAATAAGATGTGTGGACTAGTTGAATTTTCAAACTCAGAAGCTGAGAATTTACCAAAGGTCACCAAGCAGGTCAGGTGCAGAACTGAGCTGAGGACCAGGGTCTCTCCATGTTTAGCCCATGTCTTTCTGAAATATATATCTGGTATCACTGACAAAAACTAAGCCATTTCAGCACTTTTACTTAAAGTTGATTAAAGCTTGAAAGGCCATTATTGTCAAAATGTTGTTGCAAATCTCTTTTCAATTAGTAAATATATATATATTTTAAAGAGAAGCTTAATCTTTAAATGTTTTCTTTGATGAGGTAAATGTACTTTCATGACTAAGCTCCAGTAAATGAGAGTGATGTTTTTGTGCCTCCTTGATAAATTGTACACACTGGAAAGAATTCCCCACCCCTCTCTTTGAGTAGACTAATGTTTGGGCAATATTTGTTACTTCTAGGCAAAAGAATGCAGTTTTTAATCTGTCTTCCTAAGTTTGAAAATGGGTGGTACTGTATAAAAGAAAATCAGTATTACTATTTAAAAGAAATGTTTTTATTTAAGAAGGAGCATTGTCAGGGGAGTCAGGAAGCTGTATTCTATTCCTGGCTTATCTTTGGTGTTTAAACAACTATTAAATTTTAAAATAATTACCATATTTGTTGTCATTTTCAATCAACAGACAGCATAATCCTTGGTACATAGTTGATATTTATAAATACTGGTCGAGAGAGTACATAGATAAATAGAAAATATAGAGTTCATGGTTAGAAAAGAAATCAGGAAAATTTTACATACAAAATAGAAACTTGCAAATTTAAGAAGACAATAAGTCTTATAGAACGCATCAAATGGGTTTTGTTGTTTCTGTGTTGTGTTATGTTTTTAGGTTTTAAAGGCATCCAGGTGGAGCTAGAATTATCTACCTTTGCTTACTGGGAAAAAGGATCAGGGCACATTGATGGGAACATATGGAAAATTCTCCATTATTTAAACCATGGTAAAGTGAAAAGTGAAAATTGCTCAGTCATGTCCAATTCTTTGCGACCCTATGGACTATATAGTCCATGGAATCCTCCAGGCCAGAATGCTGGAATGGGTAGCCTTTCCCTTCTCCAGGGGATCTTCCCAACCCAGGGATAGAACCCAGGTCTCCCACATTGCAGGTGGATTCCTTACCAGCTGAGCCAAAGGGGAGCCCAAATCATGGTAAAGAAGAGGTTAAATACTGCACCTGACATCTAATGTAAAAATTACTCAAGTTACTGTGCATCTAAAACACCCCTATTATATTTTCTGAAGTGGTGAATGAGATCGGAGTAATTCTGTGGAGTTTAGGGAAGGATGATTATACTGGTCAAAATTCTTATGATTGCTAGTGAGAGAAATCCAATTCACAGTAAAATAAGCTGAAAGAAGTGGGGCTGGGTTTTTTCTTGTCTTCACAACTGGATAAGCCCAGGTGCTCAAATAATTTGTCTAGGAAGCTCTCTCTATTCCTTCCATAGCTCAGACCCGCTTTACTTTAGGTTGACTTTATGGTCAGTTTTCTCTGTGGGGTGGTTCCTGGCTAATCACCTTATGGTTCATTTAGTCAAGGAGAACATGTGACACTCGCTTGGCCAGTCGTTCTCCCAGATGTGAGTGTCTGGCCAAGGTAGAGGTAGAACAGATGCCTCTATTTCCTTTGGGAATGAAAAGGCAACCTTCTCTGTTAAAGCTAACCCTCTTAGTTAATGGGATGATTCCTCTGGATATATGAAACAAATTTTGATGAAAATATTCAGGACTTCCAATTTCTGTTTTTTTTTTTTTTTTAATTGAATTGCTTTAAAATGTGGTATTGATTTCTTCTGTACAGTGAAATGAATCAGCTATATGTATACATATATTTCCTCCCTCTTGGACCTCCCTCCCACCCCTAACTCCATCTTGCCCATCTATGTCACTGCAAAACTCTGAGTTGGTCTGGTGTGTAAGAAGATCAGAAGCATAGACTAGAATGCCTCTCACTGGAGCCAGTAGCTCAATTCTTTCTTTGAAAGCTACAGCCATGCGATCTGAATGGAAAAAAAAAAAAAAATGTTAGAAAATACATGAGCTTTCTTTCCATTGGAGATTGAACATGTGTTTCCCCAATCTGCATTAATCTCTTTTTATTTTATTTTGAAAACCAAGATCCTTTAAAACATGTGTTGTACTAAATTGAGGGCTTTCTTGGTGGCTCAATGGTAAAAAAAAAAAAAAAAAAAAGTCTGCCTGCAGTGTGGGAGATGTGAGTTCAATCCCTGAGTCAGAAAGATCCCCTGGAGGAGGAAATGGCAACCCACTCCAGAATTCTTTCATATAGTCTATGGGGTTGCACTGATTTGCACATGTTTGAGCAACTGAGCATTCATCACACTAAATTGAACAGTCTGAATAAAATTCAATAGGCATGAAAAAATTACCCTAAATCTGAGGATAGAGAGTTCAAAATGACTGAGGCTTTTCTCACATTCTTTAATTATCAGTGTGTTGAGCAACATTTTCAACTGTTGCTTCTTGTGATTGTTCTTAAAAGTAGCATCATCTATAATTAAGATGATTGACCTGAATTGATATTTTTATACATTTCATTAACATCTAACATAGCCCAGGAATAAGTAGCATGAACATGGTATGATTTCTGCCTTAATCTCTTATTTTCCTTCTGTTTTGAAATTGTTTTAATTTCCTATTCACAGACTGCATTAGTAGATACGGGTTAATTCTGTTGTATTTTTTTCTTGTCAATCAAATCATATCTAAGATTTTTCCACAGGATAAAAGAAAGCACTGGCTTGCAATTTGGATTTTATAAAACACACACACACACACACACACACACACTAATTCCACATGTAATGAAATGTGGCCTGGGGATCTTACTATTGTTCTTGACATGTTTAACATGTTTTCAGATAACACACAGAATGTCATAATAAGGTGATCACATTTTTCAGGTGACCAGGAAATGAGAGAAATAACTATGTTGAATGATAGAAATAAGATTTAAATGCTTGATTATAACCTGGAATTATGTGCTGTATCTCTATGAATTTTATTTACATTTTAACTATTTAAGGCAGTGACAGTAAGAAAAACAAAGACAAGAAGAGAATGAGAGAGAAATCCTTTAAGAGGTGAGCTAGTGAAGAAAAGTTGAATGTGTATCAGTGATTTGGTGTGGCTACCAGGGAAACTGAGTATGTCTTAGCCCTGTCGCCCTATAGCCCTGTCGCTAAGACATGTCTGACTCTTTGAGACCCCATGGACCGTAGCTTACCAGGCTCCTCTGTCCATGGGATTTTCCAGGCAGTAGTACTGGAGTGAATTGCCATTTCCTTCTCCAGGGGATCTTCCCAACCCAGGGATCGAACCCGGGTCTCCTGCATTGTAGACAGACGCTTTACCATCTGAGCCACCAGGGAAGTCCCATTGAGTATGTCTTAGATCACCATTTTTAGATAGTTTGGCTTGATCAGAATGGAAAAATACCTGGCATACTGTGTTTAGCTCCAAGAATAATTTCTTAAATAATAATCTGATAGAATAAAAGCATCAGCAAAGGAAGTGCATTAATTAGTGAAGGAACTTGAAAGTAACTTTCTTGGGTTTTAAAAAAATTGTTGAGAGAGAGGACTCAGCAATAAGACTGCCTGTGTTCAATTCCCAGATCAATTCCTTGAGTAGTTTAATTAATGTGTTGGAATATACAAGAATCTTGGTGCTTAAGGTAACTCACATACTCAATTTTCCTCATCTGTGAAAGGGGGAGGTTACGTTCCCCAGAGAGTGTTTGTTGGATGAAACATGGACATGCATTGCTCATACCTAACAAGTTTGAGATGGTCAGTGTAGATTAGCTCCTATTGTGTTTTTTCTTTTCATTGTAATATTTAGTGAAGAAAGTTAGGGAAAATGATTCTCAAAAATATGAACAGCCTCAGAAAGATATATGCCCCTCAAAAAATAATTTTAGTGCTTGAGACTGTTCACAGCAGCCAAGAGCAGCTACACCAGTATCAACTTTTAACCCAATATGCCACTACTTATATAATTTTTTATGTATACCTTGACATGAAAAGCTTTGGGAAACATTTTGAAGATAAGAAAAAAAATGGTAAAATAAATTATTTTGAAATAACACTCTAGCATTTGTGTAAGGAATGATTTAGTTGAGGATGGTAAGAGCAACATGGGGTAGGAAGGTGGGTTCTTAATATAATTTCATGTCAGTATTGTATTATTCAAAGTGGTGGTAAAGGGGATAGATACAGTAGGTTTGAGATTCCATTGGTAGTGCTTGCATTATTCCACTACAGCTTTTAAAAAGTGGTCGTCAGTTCATCCAAAACAGGTTAAAAAAAACATGTAACCTAGGATTAGGTATTTCAGCAGTTTCTTAACTCTCAAAAATACAGTTCTAATGAGGTGGATGAAACTGGAGCCTATTATACAGAGTGAAGTAAGCCAGAAGGACAAACACCAATACAGTATACTAACGCATATATATGGAATTTAGAAAGATGGTAACGATAACCCTCTATACGAGACAGCAAAAGAGACACTGATGTATAGAACAGGCTTATGGACTCTGTGGGAGAGGGAGAGGGTGGCAAGATTTGGGAGAATGGCATTGAAACATGTGAAATGTCATGTATGAAACAAGATGCCAGTCCAGGTTCAATGCACGGTGCTGGATGCTTGGGACTGGTGCACTGGGACGACCCAGAGGGATGATATGGGGAGGGAGGAGGGAGGAGGGTTCAGGATGGATTTTCTTTTAAAAATTTAGAAAAAAATAATTAATAAAAAAAAAATAGTTGTCTAAGGCACATTCAAATATAGAAAATACCCATAATAGGTAGAATCAGTCAACTTCCACTGAGTTTACTTATTCCCTCTTTTTTTTTTTTCCAGAATATATGATCTTGTAGTCACTATATCTAGCATATCAGCCATACATATTTAAGTAATTTAATGAGAAGGAGGAGTTTATAACGTCTCACTGCTGTGTACTAGGTGCTTTAGATGTGTGGTCTGATTCAATAATCACAACTGAGAAATCAGACCTCTACTATAGTGTGTTACTGACTCAAGGATCCCCCAGTGAGATGAGTAAGGATTCAAATCCAGGGCTGTGTGATTCCAAACTCCATGATCTTTTCCTTTAACCATGCTGTAATGTATGTTAAATACAGTTTTATAGTTTTAAACTTTGTCACCCACTGTGCAGTAATAATTTTCCTGTGGATAACACATGTATAATGTAGTTAAAAAGAGGCAGGTTCTTGTGTGCCTGTGAATGTGACTTTGTGTATGATTGTGTGTGTGAGTTTTGTGTGTTGAGTGTGCAGTGGATCTGATAGAATGGAGGGCTCAATGAAATTCTATCACCAAAGAATCCACATCTTACAAAGGCAGCATCAGAGAAATACCTACAGAGAATACCAATTAGCACTTTTTCAAATAGTCTGATTAGTACAAGAAACCTATTTCACTAGCAGCCAAAATGGGGTTTTCATTTTAACCCCTTATTAATAGTCCTGTTTTATAAACACAGCCCCTCAAGATCATTTCAAACTTAGGTGGAAATCAAAAAAAATTGAAGTATTCATGATTTGTTGAAACAGCTTCAGATGTTTAACCTTTCTAAAAGTTATTTCTAACATTCACCACCCAGTAACTGCATCTGAGTGATAGGGAAACAAGGTAAAAACCAGAGAAAAGGAGATTATCAAGTATGAACAGTTAATATGAGTACTTCCGTCAAACTCAGTAGTCAACATAGTTTGAGTTTACTGTCTTATACCTAAAGGCCAAAAGAAAATTTTTGAAAGAAGGAGTGTAGCCATCTCAAATTATTCTTCTCCTATAAATATATTGATTTAAAAAAAATACTTAAAATTAAGAAAATCTAACCTGGCAGCACCCTAGTCCCCATGCTCATTTTTTAAATGGAATTCAAGTTAATTCTCATTGATCTCTGAATTCATGGTACCAGTGATGGTCAGTCTCTTACCACACTGGCTGGCTGCATAATGGTCTCAATGCTGTTCTCTTCCATAGAGGTACACCTCTGACAACATGCAGTTCAGCAGACTTTGAAGAATAGACTTTGAAATGTAGATGGGTCTACATTTGCATGACCTGAGATTTCAGTTTGGATGGTAGTAGGAAATAGTTTGAGCTTTTTCAGGAAAGAAGCAATCTTCCTCGTTCTGTTATGTGCAGAATCTAGGACTAGTTTATGCAGTTGGGTGAGCTTTGAAGGACTACTGCTTTAGGAGATCTTACTTGAAGACCTTGAATAGACCTTTCAAAATTTGGAGACAACCTAGATTCCTTTTCCAGTAGGACTAAGGCTGGTGTTTTGTGGTGGTGGGGGTAAATCTGTATCTTTTTTCCGTTGAGCTGCTTTGGCCTTTTCCCTGTTTCTTTCCTCTAATGGCTCCCTAGAAAGCTAAGGACCAGGAGAAAGATGATGTTGGGATCTACTTATCCTCTCCAGTTCCATGGTTTTGAAAATGTCTTTTGGGAGTTCTTTTTCCTTCCGTCTTTGGAGGGTGGAGGGTGGATTCAGTATTGGGTTGGAAGATCATCTGGCTTTCATCCTGCTCACCCATATAAATGTCAGTCTGCAAGGTGGAGTTGAGGGATTCCACTACAGAAACTTTAGCTGTTTTTCTACAACAGACTTGCCCATCGCTTGCTTCTTGCTCACAGATGAGAGATTGGAAATTTCTGTTGACATGCTTGAAGTATCTTCTGAGGGCAAGAATGTGTTTGTAGTATGTGCAAAATACATGATAAGACTTTCTGAGAATGTGTCAGAAATACCTTGCCCGGCCATGCTGCTTCCACTTTCGGCTGAGTCCATGCAGGCTACTCCTGCCGGTGCTCTGTTTATTTGTCCTGAGTCTACATGTTGGGTTTCTTCCTCCACCAGCATTACCAAAAGAGGTGCTCCCAAATGGGGACCATGTGAAAGTTCCTGATGTTGACCTGATCTTGATTTCCTTCTCTGTGGAGTTCCACAGCTTAGGCTGAGTGGGAGGAAAGCAAACAAAATGGAGAAGCAAGTAAAACCAAAAAGATCTGCAGCTCTTTCCTCTGTATTTGAAAAACTCAAAAGCTTAACATTTAGAAGAACTGTTGAGATTATCAAGTGTAGTCTCTTGTTTTGATGCAGAGAATTCTTTGGATGGTCAGGATACTCTCTAGGGCATAACAACATTAGAGGAACTCACATCTAAGTAATCTCTGGAGTTCAACCTTGAGGAACACTTTGGAGAAGCTCAAATAGCCTCTTTTATGGCAAGTGCTCCAAATGGTGGTTCACATGTCCCTGAACCCTTCTATATACAAACCATTTTCTAGGGAAGTCTTAAGAGAAAACCACAGGCTTTGCAAGGCCAGCCTTTAGCTGCTCTCCCAAAGCTCCTTAACCCTGTCTTCTAGAATCTCAGCAAAGACTAACTGTTGGGTTCTTGGCCTCTGTCTCAATGACAGGCTTATCTGTTATGTCTGCAACTGGCATGGCCTGGGTGCTGTAACCCTACACTGACAGTATCAGAGATAAATGAGGGGACTTTTCCAGTAAACAAAAAGATCTTCTGTATCTGAAGTAGGTACTGCTAAAAGGCCAAAAAAAAAAAAAAGCCAGTTCTCTGCTGCCTTCCAATATCATGGACAAATGTTTTACAAACTTCAAGAGAATCAACCTGATTAGCTCTATGTTCTTGTTAAGCTTGTCACCTCTTGCCTGCATGTCACATTCACGTCTGGCGTATTCTTCACAGCTTGCAGCTAATTCAGTCAGCAGCATGGAAATAAGTTGTGCCTTCTTGGGCTGTACAAGATAAAGCTTTGATGCCCACTGCCACTATGAGGGCATGGCTGGGGAGATTGATCACGTTTCTGTTGCTGATCATGGTTGCATTTACTCTTAAAGATTGATATGTTCTTTTTTAATATTTATTTATTTATTTGTGGCTGCACTGGGTCTCATTGCTGCACTCAGGCTTTCTCTTGTTATGGCCAAGGGGGCTACTCTTCCCTACTGTGTGCAGGCTTCTTATTGTGATTGCTTCTCTTGTTGCAGAACATAGGTTCTAGGCACATGGGCTTAGTAGCTGTGGTGCACAGGTTTGGTTGCCCCATGCCATGTGGGTTCTTCCCGGACCAGGGATGGAATCAGTGTCCCTTGAATTAGCAGGTGGATTCTTAACCACTGAAACACCAGAGAAGCCTGGTGTGTTCTTGAGTATAGTATATTCTCTTGTTCGGTTGTCGCTGCAGTTTTCCTGTGGGGAAATGTGCACTGCAGGGTGCATCACAGCTTGTAATATGGTAACAGGAATTTGCCTCTTCTACACTTTCCTCATCACCCCTTGCATGGCTCCCGCGGGCCCTGTTTCTTCTGTCAGGTAGGGGAGCAACATCCTCTGCTGTAGCTTTCAACCAAAGCTCTCTGCGGGGAGGCTCCTGAGTGACTGAGGATGGTGTGACATCTTTCTAACTTGGACCTAGACCATGCTCCTAGGCATATAGAAGTGGAATTTATTGTGAACTTGGAGACACCAAGCACATGAGATGGATAGATGTTCAGTATCCAAGTGAGTTACAGCTTATCAGTTATGTCAAGTACTGTGAAGTTACCCCAAATACAATGGGCTTCTCATTTCCCAGTATTTAGAGAGTGCAGAAATATCTCCCAATGGTAAGGGCTTTCTTTTGGTTATTTTGATTGCTCTTCAAGATATTTATGGTATTTTTTCTCCATGTGAAATATGTATGTTATACCTTACATATACCTTATACCAAATATACATATACTTTACCTATATACATATCTTACATATACACATGCCTTACATATACATATACCAAATATATATGTCATACCTTATGAGTTTACATGACTTAGGGACCTTAAAATTGTGTGTGTATGTATGTATATATATTTAACACTTCATAAAATTTGATGTTAATGAAGTCATATATAGCTCCTCTTTACTTCACAGAAGAACACTGTGCATTAAATATAAAAATGATGTCTTTCTTTCATTTTCTGCTACTGTTTACATTTTTCCTGAGCTACTTCCGTCAAGTGATTTTGAGCAAACAATTGTCAGTCCAAGAACCACCATTTAAGGCAGACAAACAGTATATCTGGTGGTCTTCCTTTCACCTTGATCAGCTCAATATCACTGCCTACTTATCAGAGCAAGGTATTGAGACAGCCTGTACTCAAACCTCAGTTCTTTCCCTCCTAGTTGTGAGGTGCTGGGCAAGTTTCTTAAACTTTGAGAGCTATGTTTTCTCACCTGTAGTGTTGGAATAATGGCATTTGCTTCATGGGAATTTAATAAGCTAGTACAGAGACAGCTTTTCGTTTAGGGACTGATGTTTACTATGTTCTTACTAATGAGTTTTAAGTATACCTTATACATAGCCATAATATAGATAAGAAAGCAAAAGTTTCTAATTGCACAGCTATTTCAACCTATTTAGTGCATCAGGTTTCTCATTTCTTGCCTGTGTAGATATAGGTCATGTATACAGAGGTATTGCCAACAAACTCCATTCTACCATACTCCATTCTATCTGGGAAATATGTAGCTTTTTTCCTACTTAGTTTTGCACTGACCTATGTGGCAGGCAATCTGTTGCTTCACTCTTAGTATTTCTGCCCACGTTTGGCTGAGAAGAGGATAGAACAGAGCAAGTATTTTTATAAAAGTCCAAGGGAGAGGTTTTAGAAGGAGGAGAAACAGTTGGTGAACTGGATAGTGAAGAATCAAAGCAGAGAGTACATTTCTAACTGAGCTTTCAGTTACATTCACAGAAAGAAATCAAGAATTAGAGACAAGAAAATGAGACTGAGCTTCCGGTGAGCTCTTAGGATCTTTGGAGCTTTGCCATGCTGTTATTTGTCTTACCACATCAGCATCTTTTGAATACTTACTATGTATGGGGTCAGTTGTTGCAAAATGGGAATAGAAACATAAAATAAAAATATATAATTGTTTCAAGATATTCATAGGGATTGGGTAGAGATAGACAACTAGTGTACAATGATGGATGATAAAGTTATCTGAGAGTGATTTACATTAATTTATACAACTTCTCTGGTGGCTTAGCTGGTAAAGAATCTGCCTTCAACGCGGAAGAACTGGGTTTGATCCCTGGGTTGGGAAGAACCCCTGGAGAAGGAAAGGCTACCCCCTCCAGTATTCTGGCCTAGAGAATTCCATGGACTGTATAGTCCATGGGATCACAAAGAGTCAGACATGACTGAGCTACTTTCACTTCACTTCACTTCATACAGAAGTTCAGCAAACAGATATCCTGGAAAGCCACTCAGGGTAGGAGGAAATTTAATTGAAGATAGTCTAGTAGTTACTTAGGCAAAGGTGGGACATGATGGTGGTTTCAGACCAAGGGAACAGCTGTGCAAAGGCCAAAGGCAAGATTGACAGTTCAGAGATTTTGTTCCGTAGTTCATGAGAGATTGGCATAGAGTAAGTAATAAAACTTATGAAAAATAAGTCTGGAGAAGAATGCCGAATGGAGGTCATTGAGGACTCTAAAGGTCTTGTTAGGAGTTTGAGTTTATTCTGAGTACCATGAGCTATTGAAAGGAGATGAGTAACTCCATCTGAGTGTAGTGCTAGAAGATGAACTCTGGCTTCACTGAGTGGACTGGGGCAGATAACAGTTAAAGGAGGGAGAGGATTTTAGTGTCTGGAAAACTGGTAAAACACTGTGCAATAACCAGAGCCTGAAGAAAGAAAGGTATCAATGGGTTTTTGAAAGATGATAGTGATGATCCAGCAACTGTGAAATTTGATCCTTTTATTATACGAGTACCTCCCAAGATTTTGACTATTGGGAAAAAAAAAAACAAACTCAATCCTTCATTCATTTATTTGTTCTTCCATTAAATCAGTATTCAATAAGCACTTTCTATTACAGAACCTTTGCTAAGTGTGGCAAATATGGAAATGGTATCAAACATTGTGGCTTGAAACATCTCATTTTATTTTTAGTATTGAAATACACATATTATATCACAGGGCTATGTAGCTAGGGCTATAAAAGAGGTGTGCTCAAAAGATGTTGTACTTGTGGTTTCCTCTTGAACAATGCCAATGGAACTGGATAGTCTCATTTCCATTACTGTAAAGAATCTAATCATCTAATTGAATCTTTACAAAAACAGAGCTTGGCAAGCAGTCAGACTCAGGTTCAGCTGCTCACTGCTCAAAAGCCAATATTTGAAAGGCAAATGTTGGTAAAAAGAAAAGTTACTTTCATCAGAAAAGCCAGAAACCTGGGAAGAAGGTGGACTGATGTCCCAAGACCAACTCCAAAGATTCTGCTCAACCTTGACAGTCTTTAAAGGAAAAAAAGGAGGGGAAGAATCTCAGTGAATCATCAAGGTAGGAGGTTGGATTCTGCTTCATTCTCCAATGTATACAGACTGGCTGATTCTTTCTTCAGGTGTTACCTTTCCCACGTGTAATTTATCTTAGCCCTGTGGTAGAAAGCCAGTCATTCTTTAATTACTTAATTCTTCATGTTTCTTTTAATCTAGGTAAATAATCAATGGGTTAGGCAAGGCATGGTGTGCATTCAAGAGAGCATTAAGTCAGGAGTTAGGTTAAATTCCCTGGTTAACCTCATTCCTATAATTAGGTTCTTTTAAGGTTTGAGAGGAACAACAGTGGGCAAACAGGAAGGGCAAAGGAGCTGCTTTCGCAAAAGCAGATTAAAAAAAAAAAACACACATCAAAAAACAACATCAAAAACGAATACAGGAAAAGAAAAACAGTAACAAAGGGGTCAACTTATATAAATGACAGTAAGAGCAAAGGATGATGTTCCTCCTGAGTGCTTCACTCCATCTTTTCCTTTCTCTCTTTTTTCTCTTTCCTTTTCCTTTCTTCTCTTTAGTTTTCCTTCTTTTTATTATCCTTTATTGTTCTTTTTCTCGCCTATATATTTTAAAGATCCTCAGATTTTTCTGACACATTTACAACAAATCTATCAAAAACTGCTTCTTGTGTGTGTCTAAATATCTTATCACTGCATTAATTTGTGGTTAATTTTGCATGAAATACAGTTCAAGTTACATAAGCTTTAGTTTTAAGGAAACAGTGGCACATGAGTCCCAAAATTATCTCTAGTATGTTAATACTATCATAATTTTTGTGTATTATCAATGATATAAAAGAATATAATTAATTTCCAGTTCCTTATTGGCTAGAAGCTAGTTCATCCCCATGGATATTTAAATGGGAGAACTGCTCACTCTTTCTAACATACCAAAAAGTGTATGTGTGTGTGTGTGTGTGTGTGTGAGTCGCTCAGTCAGTTGACTTTGCGATCCCATGGACTATAGCCTACCAAGTTCCTCCATCCATGAGATTTTCCTGGAGATATAATTACAGTTAGGTAGCATAAGCTTTCAAAAATGAAACAAAACAGAGATTTGAGTCATATCTCTAACATAACCATTGGAATAAACTTGTGATCTTGTACATTTTGCTTGACATTTCTGAACTTCAGATCTCTTCCTTCTAAGGAAAAATGAGAATTGGTAGCTCACAAGAGTATAAGGAAAATTTCATATATTTCAGTTCATATAGTACAAAGCATAGGTTCTGGCATATAATAATTGCTCAATAAATAGTAGCTATCATTATTTAATAATCCAGGCTGGTTTTTCCCCCAGAAAGTTTATCTGATAAAATAATTATAGGCTATAAAAATATTTCAAGAAATTCTAAGAAAATTATTTCCATTCCTACAAATAATTTTAAGTGAAAACATCCTTGAAGTTTTACAAACTTGGCTCTGTTATATTATCTGCAGGTTAATGCTAGTGAACAGAGAGAAAAATAATAACTTTAAGTTTATGAAGCTCCCTAGTGACATAAAATCAATCAGCTAGTTCGTTGTACATCGTTTTTCTCCTGCTCATTATACATACCAGTGGAGTGAGACAGCTATTAAAATCTAACCTGATATTCTTCTGTAAACTGAAAGATATGTCCGGGATGAAAGCTAAAGAATATATAAGAAAAAGTTCAGTAGAGTTCAGATGGTCAGTTTCCTCAGGTTTACTCATTCTCACCAGGAGAGATTTCTTTCTTTGACATGTTAAGCAGTGCCTCCAGGAGGGAAATGATTTAATTGCAACTTCCTCAGCAAAAGGCATATTCTAAGTCTGAAGCTTCTCAATGTGGTTTAGGTTTAAATGTTCCTTAGGGTAATGTCCTCCAATTAAAATAAGTTGTTTAGAGAGTTCATCTGAAGCATTAAAAAAAAAAAAAATTGCCCAGTAGCAAGGACCTTCTGGGATTCTCAGACGGAATTTGAAGAAATAGATTTTTAAAAAGAGCTTATTACTGGTGAGCTGTGCACTAATACCACTGTTAAATTTGTAGATTTTTACCCATTTTCATTACCAACTGCCATATTCTTCTTAGTCTTGACATTAGTGTGATTTTATGATAGATAATAATACAACAGATTTGTTTTGTATGATGCCTTTACTTCAAACTTAATTCAGAATTGTTCTGTGATGTCAGGCAATAAAGTCGCTGTGATAAATAATAAAGAATAGAGTAGGAGAGGAATAGAGATAGATAATCAGGGAAATAATAAATTTTCATTTGGAAATTGATGGGCCTTGAGGTGCTGAAACACATACAGGGAGAGAGGTATTTCTGATAATAATAGCGATGGAATATAAAACCTTATCCTCACCGTGATAAAATAGCAGAGAGGATTAGAAAGAAAGACTTCTGCGTGCTGGGAAGGAGTATAGGAGGTAGTCTGTAGGAAGTCTGTCCATACTTTCAATTAGTTCCCCAAACAGTCAAGTGTGTATTAGGATCAAAGTAGTTATTCTACTGTTTAGCAATAAAAGAAAAAAAAAATCACTAAAAATACTAAATACTCATGAATGAATTTTGTGGACACCATGCTTAACACCCCCCACCCCCCAAAAAAAAAACAACATAAGAAGACATGAGCTTTGATTTCATTAGTGTGATTTTCAAGAATAGACAAAACAATTAATGATACAAGTCAGAATATTGGTTACCTTTTTGGGGACAAGGTTCAATGTACCTATTGGAAAGATGTGGATTAGAGGCTTCTGGGCAGGTGGAAACTTAAAAAATCTTTATCTGTTAGTAGATAGTTAATGATTGTAGATCTATGTAGAGATCCATAGAGAGGTACATAGAGCTGTTCACTTTATTCTATGTAAGATATACCCAAATTAGTGGAAAAAGAAGAATAAAAGTATAGATTTAAAAAATAAGTTTCTATATTTCAATAAACATATTTTCTGCTTTGAGTGTTCTTAGCACAGATATAATCTTTCAGTTTGATATATATAATATAAATAATATAAATTTTTGAAGTTAAAGGAGAAAAATAGGTGAAAGAGTCTATAGTCAAGCAATTTATATTTATTATCTCTTAATCAGCATAACTACCCTATAAAGTTTCTGAGAGACTAACCTATACTCAGAATGAGTGAGTTTAAGAAAGCAAAGCTAGAAAAATCATACAAAACAGGCTAAATCCAGACTGAAACCCACAATTTCTTGCCTGTGTGGCTGTTATCGGCCAAATAATTCAATAATAGTTTCAGTCTATGCATGTTGTTGTTGTTTGGTCACTAAGTTGTGTTCAACTCTTTGTGACCCCAAGGACTGTAGCTCAGGCTCCTCTGTCCACGGGATTTCCCAGGCAAGAATAGTGGAGGTGGTTTCCATACCCTCCTCCATGGGTTCTTCCTGACCTAGGGATGGAAGCTGCGTCTCCTGCTTTGCAGGCGGATTCTTTACTACTGAACCACCAAGGAAGTCTTTACATGGAGAGGAAATTTAATTTTGTTTTCTTGACAGATGGAAATATTACAGGATTCTAAAAGTTGATATGTTTGCTTATTATGTGTTTACTTCATTAGAAAAAAAAAAGATTTTGAGACAAGCAGGGATCTTAACAGGCTTGGTTTGGTTGGTTAGCCCCCTTTGGTTGGTTAGTATGGGGTTGGTAAAATGGTTCTTTTTTTTGGGGGGGGTCCAATAAAATTAATGTCTCTCATTAGTTACATTTAGCTTCTTGCTAAAACTCTTAAATAGTTTTCAGCCTGGTGGGCATAGAAGCTCAAAGGCACGAAAGCCTGCATTTTTAGGGAAGATTACACAAATTTCAACGTGTACTTGCTTTATTTAAGTTTGGTCAGAGGAGGGGAAAAAAGGAAAGGATTTTACTCAAATATTTGATAGAAGCCTTGAATAAAGTAAAGATAGACTAGGGGGTGATAGACAAGTCAGAATGGAATAAAAAGGGTTCCTCTGACAGACATCGCTTCCATTTTGAACAGAATATGTTTTAACTTTATAACTTCTGCCTTCTGGGCCTCATTCCACTTTCTGAAGTCACCCAAAAAAAGCCACATTAATACTCCTCAAGAGAGTTTTTTCTTTTTCCTTGAAGCCCTTGAAAAACAGGGTGGTTTGTACCATCAGGGTTAATGATGCTGGGTACTCAGTCACCAGTAGTCTTAGAGCAGCGACTAGGGAATCCTTCTGCAGTGATTGCCCAGCAGAGATTGAAGCAATTTGTGTAATTTGGGTTTAAAAAAAAAAAACAAAACACACTAGTGTGATGTATTGCCTTCTAAGACCTTGTAAGGAATATTAAGGACGCAAAAATCTCATGTTTTAGTATTCTAATCCTTTTTGCAACAATGTTTGAATGTTTCTTGGTAAAAATGGAGCTCCCTGGGTAAAGATAAAGAGCACACTGAGGATTCATGCATGCATTTTACAGATTTACTCATTCATAGCCATACATTGGAGAAGGAAATGGCAACCCACTCCAGTATTCTTGTCTGGAGAATCCCAGGGACGGGGGAGCCTGGTGGGCTGCAGTCTATAGAGTCGCACAGAGTCAGACACAACTGAAGTGACTTAGCAGCAGCAGCAGCAGCCATACATTTCTTAAAAAGAATTGGAGCTATTGGTACCATCCTTCACTGATACAATGAGACGCTAAATTTGAATTTGATCTCATTTACTTCTTGCTTTCACAATTGCCCCTGATTCTGCAACACCACGATTAACCTTGTAACATTGTATGTACCCTTTTCTATTATGCAAAACATTCTTGCAATAGTGAGCACACTTTATCTTTTCTTCCCACCTTTCCCTTAGGGCTTCCTTGGTGGCTCAAAAGGTAAGTGTCTGTCTCCAATGTGGGAGACCTGGGTTCGATCCCTGGGTCGGGAAGATCCCCTGGAGAAGGAAATGGCAACCCACTCCAGTACCCTTCCTGGAAAATTCCATGGACAGAGGAGCCTTGTAGGCTGTAGTCCATGGGGTCACAAAGAGTCGGACACAACTGAGTGACTTCACTTCATTTCTTCCCTTAGTATGTAGCATTTATGCAAAATTATGTTATTTGACTTGAACATGGTAGACACATGGGAAGGAGCAGTCATATTAGACTTAGTGCCAATATATCATGATAAATGTCACAAGAACACTTATTAAGTGAAGATAACAAATATCCAAAATGATTTGCAAGAACTAAAAATAAAGATGGAAATATTTAAAATAAACTTTATTTTCCCCATGATGACTTGGGCTACGATGAATATGGTGTTGGGTGTTCTTAAAGTAGAGGCCTCATTAAAGTATCACAATACCTAACACTGTTTTCTCTTTGTTATATTAGCCTTATTCAGAATGTACACTTTTTAGATAGACTTGGGATATCCATATTAAATTCCTGTGAGGTTCAGACAGTATGGTATCAATAAAACCTTGTAAAATTTTGCAAATCTTATTACTCTATTATTACAGGATTTTGTATAAAGGAAAGAAGATGTTGGTATTAACAGTAAAATGGAAATTGATTTAGATTTCTAATATACAGTAACATAACATTATTTAGAAGCAATATACGGGAAGTATAAGCATTAAGTATAAAATAGTACATGACATTAATAAGAGCAATACTAATATCAAAATGATACCTCTTGATGCTGAGTTTTAGATAATCTGGATATTGTCATAATTACAATTATTTTTGTGAAAATTACATTTTCTTGGCAAAAGAAGTAAAATAAGCCATTTGTGCATTCAGTTAATTTCAACCATCCTACCTCCCTCATACACCGGGTGATGTGCTATCAAAGGAAATAAAAATCAGGGGAAAAAAATCTCTTGGCATCACTGAGCTCACATAGCTACAGCTGTTCGTTGAAAAGACAAATAATTTTACACTGAATATTCTCACAGTTTGTATGCATGTGTTGGTATCTCTAGCACAAGGTATCAACAAGCACTGACCTTATTTATTCTCTGTCAAAATTCAAAAATCTGTATTCTGTCACATGAGTGTAAACATTGTTAACACACACAGTGTTGTTAAAAAAAAATCAGTGAGATCAACAAAAGAAGCTTCTTGTTCATTTAAAAATGATACTAGGGAATGAGTAATCAAAAAGGGTCACTGAACAGCTGGGCTGTGCTCTGTGGACTGCTTCTGGTCCACGTCCTGGTTTATTCTTCCCTGTCTCTTGGGAGAGCCCATTCTCCAGCTAGACCACAAAACCAGTTTGCAGGAGAGTCTGTGCCTAGAACCACTTGGCTAGGTTTCTTTTCTCTGGAGATAGAGAAGTTGGGAGAAGGCTCCTTTGACCTACTTTGGGATACTAGACAACCTTGAATAAGCTTTCAGCGGGATTCAGAGCTATTGCCTAAAATTCACTTCATCATTGCTCATGACCCATGGCCAGGATTGAGTTCTAATAAGGAAAAGAATATTATATGTCCATAATACTGGATATGTCCAGTGTCTGAAGGACTTAATATTTGTTGAATGCCTTTGGTTTCTGAATTGTAAACTTACTGTGGAAAACACAGTTGAATCTGCATGGAAGCACTGAAAGCACTTTAGTGAAGGCGAGGGTGCAGTATGTTTGCTATTCCTTTTAGTCCAGTAGATTGGGGAAGGGGAAGAGTATTTAATTTAAAGCTTCGATGTTTGCATATGTTATATGTAACTACCATAAACAGACATTGGTGACAGCAGTGATCATGGTCTTTTTATCAGCATCCATGCTTCTCTCAAAGTTTTTCTTTCAAGATGCTTTTGGATCTGTGCTGCTTATCTCATTCATACTTTCCTGGACTGAGATTGACTCATGAATTTCAAAGGCTTGACACAAGAAACCAAAGAGAAGAACAGATCCCTGATGGTTCAGCAATGCTTCAGGGAGAATAAAACCTACACAACCTGTTAGGCTTTAGGGTGGGTGACTTCATTCTCCACCTGATCTTGAAAGAGGCTTCAAAGAAACTAACAGAACACTAAGAGTTACACATGTTATTTTTTGCTGAATGTGAAAACTCTCAAGTGAAATCACTGAAAGTAAGACAAAGGTCTGGGAAAGGTATCTGTTTAAAAAACAGAAAATTTTGAAAAAGAAAAATGTTTCTAGGCACATATCTGTAAGAAGACTTTGTCCTAAATGACTTAATTGTAACGGCATCTACAACAGAGGCCAGCACACTCTTTTAGTAATGAGCCAGTTGTCATGGATTTTAGCCTTGTATACCCATCAAACTGTCAGCACTGCTGAACACTGATGTTTGAATGTGAAAACAATCATAGTATGCAGATGGATAGGTGTGGCTGTGCACCAATAAAACTTTATTTATAAAAACAAAACTTAAGTTTCATAAAATTTGAATTTTCACATATAAAATAATCTTTAAAATATTTTTCATCTAGTTAAAAAATAGACACTTGCTCCTTGGAAGAAAAGCTATAACAAACCTAGACAGCATATTAAAAAGCAGAGACTACTTTGCTGACCAAGGTCTGTCTAGTCAAAGCAATGGTTTTTCCAGTAGTCATGTATGGATGTGAGATTTGGACCATAAGGAAAGCTGAGCACCAAAGAGTTGATGCTTTTGAGTTGTGGTGCTGAAGACTCTTGAGAGTTCCATGGACAGCAAAGAGATTCAACCAGTCCATCCTGAAGGAAATCAATCCTGAATATTCACTAGAAGGACCGATGCTGAAGCTGAAACTCCAATACTTTGGCCACCTGATGTGAAGAACTGACTGATTAGAAAAGACCCTGATGCTGGGAAAGACTGAAGGCAGGAGGAAAAGGGGGTGACAGAAGATGAGATGGTTGGATGGCATCACCAACTCAATTGGCATAAGTTTGAGCAAGCTCTGGGAGTTGGTATTGGACAGGGAAGCCTGGCATGCTGCAGTCCATGGGGTTACAAAGAGTCAGACACGACTGAGCGACTGAACTGAACTGAACCGAGTTAAAAAATACATAAAAAGCATTCTTAGTTCATTGACTAAGACAGATGATAGGCCGAATTTGTCCCATTGGCCCTAGTAAAGTAAGGTTCCATAAAAACTCATTTGGAATATTTTCAGTATTTATACTTTTCTGCATTAAAGCCAGTATATTTACAACTCTCTAAATTGAATATTAATCTATGCCAGACATTGTGCTTGGAGTGGACATAGAGAAGTAAGCATATATATTTCCTGTCTTTTTAAAAAAGTTTTTATTTAATATTGGAGTAGCTGATTAACAATGTTGTGTTAGTTTCAGATGTACAGCAAAATTATTCAGTTGTACATATACACATATGTATTATTTTTCAGATACAAATCTGGCCTGTTATCTGTCTTAGTTCATGAACTGAGAATGCTTTTTATGTGTTTTTTAGCTCGGTTCAGTTCAGTCTCTCAGTCATGTCCCGCTCTTTGTGACTCTATGGACCACAGTACACCAGTCTTCCCTGTCTGTCCATCACCAACTCCCGGAGCTTGCCCAAACTCATGTCCATGGAGTCGGTGATGCCATCCAACCATCTCATCCCCTGTTGTCCCCTTCTCCTCCTGCCGTCAATCTTTTCTGGCATGCTGCAGTCCATGGGGTCACAAAGACTCAGACATGACTGAGTGACTAAACTGAACTGATTCTTTTTCAAATTCTTTTCTCATTTTAAGTTATTACAGAATATTGAACAGTGTCCTATGTTATACATAGGTTCTTGTTGGTTATCTGTTTTAAATATAGCAGTATGTACATGTCAATCCCAAACATGTGAGGACCTATTTGCTGTCTTAAAAGAGCTTATCTGCACACCTGTGTGCATACTCAGTTATGTCTGACTGCGACCTGATGGACTATAGCCTGCCAGTCTTCCCTGACCGTGACATTTTTCCAGGCAAGAATACTGGAGTGGGTTGCCTACTCCAGGGGATCTTTCTGACCCAGGGATTGAACCCCAATCTCCTGTGTTGGCAGGTGAGCCCAAGAGAGCTTATACAAGTTCATTTTGGTGTATTGTATCCCTCATTCCAATTATTCAGTGACTTTCAGCTGTTTCAAGTCTAAAATTCTTGATATGACTTGCATTCCTCTTTCAAACCTGCCCCCTGCCCTTCTTTTCAGGTAAACCGTAGGCTACTGCTTATAGTTCAATTTGTAGGAGGCTTTTTTCTCAGTTTATTAAACACAATATTCTCCTTTTCTGCCAGGAATCTTTCAGTTTGCTTCCTTCTAACTGCAATGTACTTCATCTGGCTACCAGTGATTAATCCTTAAGTCACAGTTTAAGTATTCAAGAATACTTCTGTAACCTCTAGATAAGATTAAATCTCTCTTCTGTATGTTCCTATAGCACATCTATACATTCTCTTTCAGTGTCCATTTGTAATTAATGAGTTAGTGTGTGTCTTCTTGGTCTCCCTGTTAGCCCAACACTATAGGACAAGGACCTTGTCTATCGCACTCAGGATTTTAGCCTTGAGGTAGGACCCAGCATAGGATAGGAACATGAGAACTGCTCAAAGGTGTTTTTTTAATTGTGTTCAGTTAAAGACAACCCCTCAGTTTAATGGTACAGGCCACTAAGTAAACAAAGCATATTCCTAGAAACAAGATACTAACTGTGCAGTCTGCAATGTGGAAACCAGTCTTTAAATCATACTGCAACTCATGGTATTGATAAGACTTGGTCAAAAATCAGTGTTACTAATTTTACTGCCTTAAATAATGTCATAAGAAGAAATCATTTCAAACTATAAAATATTTGAAAACTCTGAGTTTTGTAAAATTATAGAGGTGTACTCTTATGTACCTCTGACCAACATTTCAGATACCAATGCCAAGTTCTACCTAGCTCAGTTGGTAAAGAATTTGCCTGCAATGCAAATTGCAGACCATGGTTTGATTCCTGGGTTGGGAAGATCCCCTAGAGAAGGAAATCTCAACCCATTCCAGTAATCCTGCCTGGAGAATCCCATGGACAGAGGAACCTGGTGGGATACAATCCATGGGGTTGCAAGAGTTGGACACAACTTATCAATTAAACCACCACCATACATTGTTAAGATTTTCTTGTGTATCATTAAAGAGAAGTTTCTGTGCATTTAGGAAGCTATATAAAAAGTTGATAAGAGTCAATTACCCTTCCTTTTAAGATGATATTCATTTTAAGATAGAGAAATTCTTATCACATTAACTACTTTTTGTTTTATATTTAGTATTCAACCTGAAAAGTTTCTGGTGTGAGGATTGACTAGCTAGAAGAAATTCAGAAGTTGAAAAGAATTGCATTCATATGAATTATAGATTTGGGAGGAAGGGACTAAAATTGCATACTTTGTTTTACAGTTTCAAATATGGTAGGCCTTTAAAAATCTAAAATCATTCTTTTGGAAACATCTTTAGAAAAAGTAGCATTTTGAATATATTTATAGTGCCTTTAAATAGTATATAGATTTCATGTAGTTTTCTTCATATGTGTAGGTTAAGAAAATGATTAGTATAGTTGCCATGTGGTGTCTTGGTACCTACCGTTCAGTAGTATTAAAAAATAAACTAAAAATCATATTGATGTTGTATAGTTTTTATTCATTTTAAGCCATTTACTTGATGCTACAATTTTTTTTACTTATTTGTTTAGTTTTATTGTTTACTCTTTGCTTAAGAAAGCTGATGCCTTTAAATAAATGTGAGTGCATATAAACCCACTTACTCAAGAGATGTCATATATATACATGAAGTTTGAGCAAATAAAATATAGTTTTGATTATGCCAATAAAATTGTATTTAACATAGGGTGATTTTAAATTGAAGACACTTGTATCAGCATGCTCTCATCAAGAGTATTTATCAGTTATAAAGAATGTGAGGAAATTGACTTGTTTACTTATAGAATTTCTAAAGTCAAAAGACTAATAAACGAAACCTTAGAATCTTCAAGACAGCATTACCAGTAACTAACCATTATAGATAGAGTTCTGTTTTTTATCCTGATTAAGTAGTAAATAGATGTCAATTTCTTTCCCTTTTATTTAAAAATAATTTCTTTGTTCTCATTAGTACCTTATAATAGTAATCTATTAAACTATTAAAAATTGCAAAACTAAGATGAACAGGTTTAACAGTTTTCAAAAAAATAGAATAGTAACAAATTAACTAATATATGGATATAAATCACAATGAAGTGGAAAGTGAGTATTCCAGAGGGAGATATTTAGTTAGTTAGATACTTAGTTATACTTAGTTACTTAGTTAGTTATATTTAGATACTTAATTAAGGAGTAATTCTCACTAAACTTCGGCCTTCATGGTTCAATATGCCTTGTTTTTTGCTTATGTTTGTAAACACATTACATAAAGGAAACTATATTATGCTGATATTTCAGAATTTGATGAACCCAAAATATCACTAGATAAATAGACTTCTGGTATTCATTTTTTGGGGGGAAAAAACCAGCTATTTTAATTGCTTCCTTGATGAGAATACTGACCCACCATGCTTTAGTAATTTTCCCAAAATACAAGTAGATATAAGGGGTAGCGAAGCTATTTTGGCTTTCTTCCTAACTTCATATTCTCTTCCTAGTATCAGACCCTGATCTTTGGGCACAAGTTTAGGCATGGGGCAGAGCCTTGGGTAATCACAATTTACCATGCTCACAGCAACAGTGATTGATAAAGGGGTAGGTAGGCACATCACCCAAGCATGGATAATGACTGATCTGCCTTAAGGGCAATCCCTGGATACTAAGAGAGAGTTTTTCTACATCACTGGATTTTTTAAATTATTTTATTCTCTATGTCTTGCTGCTGCTACTGCTAAGTCTCATCAGTCATGTCTGACTCTGTGCAACCCCATACACGGCAGCCCACCAGGCTCCCCCATTCCTGTGATTTTCCAGGCAAGAACACTGGAGTGGGTTGCCATTTCCTTCTCCATTTCAGTCTTATTTACTCTAGACTAGAGATCTCTTCAAGAAAATTAGATACCAAGGGAAATTTTCACGCAAAGATGGGCACAATAAAGGTCAGAAATGGTATGGACCTAACAGTGCAGAAGATATTAGGAAGAGGTGGCAAGAATACACAGAAAATCTATACAAAAAAGACCTTCATGACCCACATAATCATGATGATGTGATCACCAACCTAGAGCCAGACATCCTGGAATGCAAAGTCCAGTGGGCCTTCGGAAGCATCACTATGAACAAAGCTAGTGTAGGTGATGGAATTCCAGTCGAGCTATTTCAAATCCTAAAAGATGATGCTGTGAAAGTACTGCACTCAATATGCCAGCAAATTTAGAGAACTCAGCAGTGGCCACAGAACTGGAAAAGGACAGTTTTCATTCCAGTCCCAAAGAAAGGCAATGCCAAAGAATGATCAAACGACCATACAATTGCATTCATCTCACACACTAGTAAAGTAATGCTCAAAATTCTCCAAGTCAGGCTTCAACAATATGTAAACCATGAACTTCCAGATGTTCAAGCTGAATTTAGAAAAGGCAGAGGAACCAGAGATCAAATTGCCAACATCTGCTGGATCATCGAAAAAGCTAGAGAGTTCCAGAAAAAACATCTACTTCTGCTTTATTGACTATGCCAAAGCCTTTGACTGTGTGGATCACAACAAACTGTGGAAAATTCTTTAAGAGATGGGAATATGAGACCACCTGATCTGCCTCTTGAGAAATCTCTATGCAGGTCAGAAAGCAACAGTTAGAACAGACTGGTTCCAAATCGGGAAAGGAGTACGTCAACGCTGTATATTGTCACCTTGCTTATTTATCTTATATGCAGAATACATCATGAGAAATGCTGGGCTGGAAGAAGCACAAGCTGGAATCAAAATTGCCGGAGAAATACCAATAACCTCACATATGCAGATGACACCACCCTTATGGCAGAAAGCAAAGAAGAACTAAAGAGCCTCTTGATAAAAGTGAAAAAGGAGAGTGAAAAAGTTGGCTTAAATCTCACCATTCAGAAAACTAAGATCATGGCATGTGATCCCATCACTTCACGGCAAATAGATGGGGAAGCATGGAAACAGTGACAGATTTTATTTTTGGGGGCTCCAAAATCACTGCAGATGGTGATTGCAGTCATGAAATTAAAAGATGCTTGCTCTTTGGAGGAAAAGTTATGGCCAACCTAGACAACGTATTAAAAGTAGAGTACATTACTTTGTCAACAAAGGTCCATCTAGTCAAAGCTGTGGTTTTTCCATTAGCCATGTATGGATGTGAGAGTTGGACTATAAAGTAAGCTGAGAGCTGAAGAATTGATGCTTTTGAACTGTGGTGTTGGAGAATACTCTTGAGAGTCCCTTGGACTGCAAGGAGATCCAACCTATCCATCCTAAAGGAAATCAGTGCTGAATATTCATTGGAAGGACTGATGCTGAAGCTGAAACTCCAATACTTTTGCCACATGATGTGAAGAATTAATTCATTTGAAAAGACCCTGAAGCTGGGAAAGATTGAAGGCAGGAGGAGAAGGAGATGACAGAGGATGAGATGGTTGGATGGCATCATCGACTCAATGGGCATGAGTTTGAGTAAACTCCAGGAGCTGCTGATGAACAAGGAGGCCTGGTGTGCTGCAGTCCATGGGGTCGCAAAGAGTCATACATGACTGAGAGACTGAACTGACTGACTGATGTCCTATTTTTCTCCATCTGGAGAGAATTAGTAGAAAAGAATTAGACCATCACTCAAAGAAATGGAGAGACTCATATAGAAGAAACATGGTAATGAAGGAGATACAGCTTTACCTGTATGTTTTGAGGCTTCAGATTACTGTCCCTGAGACTTTGAGTCTCATCTGTTTTTCTTGGATTTGTGTAAGCTCTTCCTCTGATATTACTGGTTAATTAAGCCAGAAAATCCTTTCAAGATTCAAGTGACGTTTGCTGCTGCTGTTGCTGCTAAGTCGCTTCAGTCGTGTCCGACTCTGTGCGACCCCATAGACAGCAGCCCATCAGGCTCCCCTGTCCCTTGGATTCTCCAGGCATGAACACTGGAGTGGGTTGTCATTTCCTTCTCCAATGCATGAAAGTGAAAAGTGACAGTGAAGTCGCTCAGTGGTGTCCGACTCTTAGCGACCCCATGGACTGCACCTACCAGGCTCCTCCATCCATGGGATTTTCCAGGCAAGAGTACTGGAGTGGGGTGCCACTGCCTTCTCTGCAAGTGAGGTTTACATGCACCTAATTCTTAGGGCCATGTTCTTTAGAATTTTTATTTTATTTTTTATTATTTTTAAAGGTTTTATTTTTTAGAGCAGTTTTATATTGACAGAGACATTCAGCAGAATGTAGTTTTCCCATGTATCTCCTCCCTTCACATGTTCAGCCTCCCCACAATCAACACCAGCATTCTTTTATGCATTATAGCCTTAAGTTTTTATTTAAAAATTAGTAAGTTTTTTCAACCATAAACATAAGCCAATTTAATTCAAATTGGCCTTGTTCCTTTTCAGAAATTTCCCTCTATACAATCACTGCCTCTGAATTCTAGAAAATAAAGAGAAATTTGAATGCATCAAACATTACTTCAAAGTTTTTGGTGGATATTAGATCGTGCTTACAGAGCAGGGCAGGGCAAATAGTCTAATATTGGAGAATAAGAGGCACAAAGCTTAAGACATTGTTGAGATTTCTTTGTAGCCAAGGAGGGGATGAATAAATTATAAAGGAGATGTAAAAGAAAGGCTTGAAAAATTAATGGAGGTGTAAGTGATCAAACTAGCTGTGATCTGATGTGAAGTCATTTAATTCTGATTATATCAGAGAAGCAGCAACCATTTATGTCACCAAAAGGTGCCAGGCAACAGTTTTTTATGGTAATGCCACTTCAAAGCACCCATATTTATGGCATGTTTTGCAACTGTATGTTGAATGTATGAACATATACAAGGTATATTTTAAAAAATAAAGCTTCTAGTTCATTAGTTTTATTAATTATAAAATGACTTTCTCCACACTAAATTTATAACCTCCTGATATTCTTAGTAACAAAAAAAATCAGTGAAAAATACCCAGTGAAAATAAGTAAATGGAAATTTATAGATCTTCAGTGTTTGGTGATTCAAACAAAGCTCAGTATTAATCTTGATGTTTTTCATGGAACGCTCATGTAGGTTAGATGATGCATAGGTATTGGTGTTCCCCTCAGCTCTGCCTCCTCCAACAAATAATTCAATGAAATTAGAATTGAATTTTTATTTTAGTGAAGCAGAATGTCAATGCCATTTATGTAAGGATCCAATAAATATCTTGAGTTTCCAAAATATGGTGCTGGTATTTTGGATGCTTGCAGTAAGCCAATAAGTGGTTACAAGTTCTGATTCCATCCATGCTGAAACATGCATAAAGTCTCATTTGCTCAGTGGCCTCTCAGCTCCAATTTAGAAAGGTCTCTTAGCAATACCAACTATATTTTGACATTGCTTTCACACAGAGGTCTAGCATTAGGGAGGACGTGAATAAGAAAGGTTAGCTGATTGTGGATCAGAATTCAGACAGCCATGCACGATTTGCTTCATGTCACAGAAAGATTAAAAACCATGATATACAAGTTGTATTCAGGCAATGGAGATTATGTAATATTTTATGATTAGTTGTTTTGGGGAAGGGGATAGGCAATAGATAAAGTGAGTCTACAGTTGAATCTGTAATTCTGCTCTAACAATATGAAAAAAAAAAAAAGGGCAGGTCAGCTTCTTTTGATTTTACTCTGTTCTGAACACTGCCTCAGGAATGAAAAGTGCATAATTGTTTCCCTGCCCAAACATTCTATCATTTCTGATCATACTTTGAAGTTGAAAATAAGTAAGTCTAATCCATTTGTTTTTCTCATCTGTCTCTTGATGTCTAACTATTCCCTTCCTGAGAGGTCTCAAATGAGAATTAATTGTTGCTGTGCCTTCTTGTAGACTGGGGAGAGAATGTCTTCATGCATATAATTTCTACAGTTTTTTTCAAAGTTCAGACATTGTTGCTTCTCAGCACTCCTTTGGCACTTGAGTCTTTGAAGGGAGGAAGGAAGGGATGTTCAGAACAGGTGCTGAGCATCAAGCAGGTAAAACTCTGGGTTATTGTGTCTTCTTTAGGGAGGGAAGAAAGAGCTGATTTTAGGTCTCTTGGTAAGATCAGGTGAGAAGTTTCTCCTCCTTTCCTCAGCTCCCAGTCCCAGAGAATGTGGGACTCTATAAAAAACATCCAAAAGAAAGTTCAATTAGTCCAGGTAAAGAATAATTCATTTTTATTTCTTCAAAGCAGGTTTTGCTGAAAAGTTTGAGGAAGAGAGCAACACTTTGTTCCTCAGATAAAATAAATAAAAATAATTTCCTAATGCCAATGTAAAATGTAGCAATAAAAGAACATTAAACAGGGAACATGAAATGTGATAGGTACCACCTTATCTGTTTATATAGATTAAGTAGGTCAGATGAGCTAGTGAGGATGAAAGCTTATATACAACCTCCTATATAACAAGATTGGTGTCATTACCCTTCAGGTGACTCAGTTTCTTCATCAGTCAAAGAGGGATAAAAGGCTTATACAGAGTCACATCTCTAATGTATTAGCAATTTAGGGGATGAAAAAGGAGACCCTGGTTTGATTCCTGGGTTGGGAAGTTCCCCTGGAGAAGGGATAAGGCTACCCACTCCAGTATTCTTGGGCTTCTCTGGTGGGTCAGATGGTAAACAATATGCCTACAATGTGGGAGGCCTGGGTTCGATCCCTGGGTTGGGAAGATCCCCTGGAGGGGGGCATGGCAACCCACTCCAGTATTCTTGCCTGGAGAAACCCCATGGAAAGAGCCTGGTGGGCTACAGTCCAAGAGTTGCAAAGAGCTGACTATTGAGCAACTAAGTATGACACACAGGGAACTAAGATCCACATGCTGCATGGCACATACAGTTTTTTTGTTTTTTTTAATAGTTCTTTCTCCATTGATAAGAGTTTCTTGCTGTTTAGAGTCATCCTGCTCTTCCTGAAAAAAGAGAATACACTTACAAATGGAGAATTCCTTTATAAATGTAAATTTACAGTAAAAAGGTAAATTTTATTTGGTTTTTAGAGCTTCTGTGTCTGGAGTTTCTTAAAAATAATAAGCTCAAAATAATTGTTAGTAGTAGTATAAGTCACTCAATCATGTCCAACTCTTTGCGACCCCATGGACTGTAGCCTGCAGGCTTCTCTGTCTATGGAATTCTCCAGGCAAGAATACTGGAGTGAGTTGCCATTCTCTTTTCCAGGGGATCTTCCTGACCCAGGGATAAAACCCAGGTCCCCTGTTTTACAGGCATTTTCTTTACTGTCTGAGCCACCCGGGAAGCCCCAGAATAATCCTTAGGTCAGAGCATATTTGGGGGTTGGAAATTCTCCTCCCCTTCAGCAAAAGAAGAAGAGGGCAGCAGAGGATGAGATGGTTAGATAACATCACTGACTCAGTGGACATGAATCTGAGCAGACTCTGGTAGATGGTGAAGGACAGGGAAGCCTGGCATGCTGCAGTCCTTGGGGTCACAGAGAGTCAGAAATGACTTAGCAATGAAACAACAAATCAACAATATTTGGACTAAAGCATATGGATTTTAACTCCCATTTCCATGCCTTTTGTCTGTATGCCACTCAGAGAGAGTGCTGTGTGTCAGAGAGCAAGGCAAATACAGAGCATATTTGTAACAGAGAGTGGTGGTACCTAAGGAAAGCAAGTCAGAAACTAACACATCAAGAATGTAGACTCTGTCTAGTAGGTGACTGTCAGCGATGATCTTTGAAGCAAGGATCTGGCATAATAGATATGTATTTTAGAAAGACCATCACCCCCATCCCCAGGTGCCCATAAAGGAGAAGGTAACTTATCTCAGGAGTCAGTGGAATAAACACCTGAGCCAGCATCTTATACTTAAAGGGTCATCTGTCTGTACTAAAGTGGTGGCATAGGGCAAAAAAAAACTTTTCTGGAGCTAAAAAAAGGAGGATGGAAGTACATGTCTCTTTTTCTTCAGCTTTGAGGGGTGAGTGTCCTCTGAAGGCAGTAGCCAAAGAAAAAGAGCTTCAACAGTGTACCTATAAGGACAGTGAGGGGAGGGAGTATGTCACCTGTTCATAGCTGAACTGAGAGGTGGCTTCTGAGTTGATTCTCTGAGCAGGCTTCTTAAAGTGTGACCCTGGACCAACAGCATCAGCCTCGCTGGGAGCTTTGCAAATTACTACAGCTATGGCTCTCAGTTGGGGGCAGTTTTGCTCTTTAAAGAGTATTCAGCAATGTCTGGAAATGTTTTTAAACTATTTTCTCTCTCTCATGCATGTGCGTGCACACACACACAAGCCCAAAACTGTATGTGCATATAATTTTATATCATTTATCATCCAGTTTTATAAATGAGAGTATCAAGGCACAATAATGTTTATTATCTCTCCAAAGTGGTTATTTGAACCTGGGTTCCATGACTTATTTTTAAGTTCCTGGATGGTAAATTTCCTTTTTTCTCTTTTTTGAAACTTCTTTCCCTCTCAAAATTCTAGTGTTAATTTCAGAGTGTGTTTGCATTTTAGTTAGGCTTTATAATACAAAGATGGATGGTACCAGATGATTTTTGTTAGGAATTTAATTGTGCCTTGGAGTACGCATTGTATTCTTTATTTTGTGTGTGTGTGTGTACAACAATTGCAGTAAACGTTGCAGTTATGTACAACTGTTGTGGGACATGTTATCTAAAAAGTTTTAGTAGGAGAAGGAAATTGAAAGATTTCAGAAGTCTTCACAAAAGGTAACACATTTCATATTGCCAAGAAAATGGTCTACGAAGCAAAAATTAACAGACAAAACTATGAAACAACTGGAGTGTTTTTTTTTTTAATCTTATTCCTTAACTTTTAAAATCCCACAGTAACCCATCAAAATGAATTTAAAAAAATTTACAAATAAAGAAGCCAAGACTGGGAAAGATACAGTTCAAAAGCATCAATTCTTCAGCATTCAGCTTTCTTTATGGTTCAACTCTCACATCCATACATGACTATTGGAAAAACCATAGCTTTGACTAGACAGACCTGTGCCGGCAAAGTGATGTCTCTGCTTTTTAATATGCTGTCTAGGTTGGTTGTAGCTTTTCTTCCAAGGAGCTAGTGTCTTTTAATTTCATGGCAGCAGTTACCATCTGCAGTGATTTTGGAGACCAAGGAAATCGTCTATCACTGTTTCCATTGTTTCCCCATCTATTTGCCTTGAATTAATGGGACCGGATGCCATGATCTTAGTTCTTGAATGTTGAATTTTAAGCCAGATTTTTCACTTTCCTATTTCATTTTCATCAAGAGGGTCCTCAGTTCCTCTTTGCTTTCTGCCATAAGGGTGGTGTCATCTGCATATCTGAGGTTATTGATATTTCTCCCGGCAATTTTGATTCCAGATTGTGCCTCATCCAGCATGGCATTTCGCATGATGTATGCTCTGCATATAAGTTGAGTAAGCAGGGTGACAATATACAGCCTTGACATACCCCTCTCCCAATTTGGAACCAGTCTGTTGTTATGTATCTGCTTTTAACTGTTGCTTCTTGATCTGCATACAGATTTCTTAGGAGGCAGGTAAGATTAGATCCAGTCAATGTATCACTCTTTCAAGATAGTTATGCACATATCTGAATTCCTGGCCCTAATTTTTATACTTACCGTATCATGAATTGGCAACAGGACTGGCACCAATTTTGCATCAAATTGATTAGCCCAGCTCTAACATACTGATAACCTATGCCACCTAATAACATCCATATGAGGTTAGGCACTTTGGGATCTTATTTTACTTCTGTCTTTTATCTTGTTGCTGCTGCTAAGTTGCTTCAGTCATGTCCGACTCTGTGCGACCCCATAGAGGGCAGCCCACCAGGCTCCCCGGTCCCTGGGATTCTCCAGGCAAGAACACTGGAGTGGGTTGCCATTTCCTTCTCCAATGCATGAAAGTGAAAAGTGAAAGTGAAGTTGTGTCCGACTCTTAGCGACCCCATGGACTGCAGCCCACCAGGCTCCTCCATCCATGGGATTTTCCAGGCAAGAGTACTGGAGTGGG
>NW_011495034.1:14628081-14628414 GCF_000754665.1 Bison bison bison | reverse complement strand
CAAGAGTCTTCTCCAACACCAGAGTTCAGAAGCATCAATTCTTCAGGGCTCAGCTTTCTTCACAGTCCAACTCTCACATCCATACATGACCACAGGAAAAACCATAGCCTTGACTAGATGGACCTTTGTTGGCAGGGTAATATCTCTGCTTTTGAATATGCTATCTAGATTGGTCATAACTTTCCTTCCAAAGAGTAAGCATCTTTTAATTTCATGGCTGTAATCACCATCTGCAGTGATTTTGGAGCCCAGAAAAATAAAGTCTGACACTGTTTCCACTGTTTCCCCATCTATTTCCCATGAAGTGATGAGACCAGATGTGATGATCTTAGT
>NW_011495034.1:14625739-14627981 GCF_000754665.1 Bison bison bison | reverse complement strand
TCCATGGGATTTTCCAGGCAAGAGTACTGGAGTGGGGTGCCATTGCCTTCTCCGTTTATCTTGTTGGGCTTCCCTCATAGCTCAGTTGGTAAAGAATCCACCTGCAATGCAGGAGACCCTGGTTCAATTCCTGGGTCAGGAAGATCCCCTGGAGAAGGGATAGGCTACCCACTCCAGTATGCTTGGGCTTCCATTGTGGCTCAGCTGGTAAAGAATCCGGCTGCAATGTGGGAGACCTGGGTTTGATCCCTGGGTTGGGAAGATCCCCTGGAGAAGGGAAAGGTTACCCACTACAGTATTCTGGCCTGGAGAATTCCATGGACTGTATAGTCCATGGGGTCGCAAAGAGTCAGACACAACTGAGCGACTTTCACTTCACTTTATCTTGTTAATCCCTCTGTATAAAACTTAACAGAAATTTAAAACACATTTATTCAATATTAACTCTGTTGATATCATGGAAAGACCACCATTCTCTTGATGGTAGTCTTTCCTATTCCAGGTCCATTTAATGGCAAGAAATATACACATTCCTAATAACATAGTATTTTAAGGAATATGGCTTATTTTGGAATATAGAAGATGATGTATCAGGAGTGAAGGGGGATTAGGAAATGCTTCCAGATAAAGTATTTTTTAATGGGTGGGCCCAATATTTTGAATTCCAATTCTCTCCCTACTTCTGTCCTTTGCATAGCACACAGTCTAGCTTAAGGTGAGTTATCAATAAAAAGGAATGACTGCATTGATTGTTTATTATAAAATGATCAGTTTTATGCTATGGGAATTTTACCTTAACAACAAAAGGGATGAATATAGAATTTTAAAAAAATGTTTCCTACAGAAACATGTTTTGTTCAGAGTCAAAGTCAAATTGTAGCAAGCAATTTCCCTAGATAGGTGACTTACCAAAAAAAAAAAAAAAATCATTGATTAAAAACATGAATAAAAATCCAGATCAACATTTTCTGTTAATATTCACAGAATTATTTTTCCAAGGACACTTTACTTTGCCTCTAGATGTGTGACTGCTTCTTTGAAGGACTTCTCTACCTACAGCAACAAAAAATAGACTTTAATAATAGATATTTCAGCATGATTTAATGTAAATAATGAAGAATAACTCTTTCTCAGAGTATGAAATAGTGTATGGAATATTCTGTGTAAAATCAGGTGAATCAAGTGAAGATAACTGAAATATTTTTCACTCTTACTTTCAAAATTAATATTAATAGAGAAATAAATTTAAAAGTATATAAATGTGTATACAATTTTGTTATTCCACATATTATAAATTATATATATATGTGTGTGTGTATATATACACACACACATATACAGATGTAAAAAAACTGAATAGGAAGGAAGAAACTTTTTTATATTAATCAGGAAAGGTGATCTTCAGCTATTTAATTAATTGAAAGGAATATTAAGTGATTTTAGAACTGTGACTTTCATTCAATTCTAAGAGCAGATTCTGCACAAATTTTAAAGACACTCTACATGTATTTGTGCAGAATCTGCTCTTATAATTTTATTTTAAATTAAAATTTAATTCGAATTATTTAAAAATAATTTTATATTAAAGACACTCTACATATATAAAACACAAACAAATCCTAATAAGTTATATATATGAGGATTATTATATGAAATGGTTAAATGTTTCTAGATTGGATGAAAGATAAGGGCATGAAGATCTCTTTTTACTCTGCAATTGTAATTTTAAATTTTGCCTCAGATGTATGAAAAATCTATTTTAAAACGAAATAGGTTACTATAAAGAAGACAGTGAATGGATCTTCAGTTCAGTTCAGTTCAGTTCAGTCGTTCAGTCGTGTCCGACTCTTTGCGACCTCATGAATCACATCACACCAGGCCTCCCTGTCCACCAACTCCTGGAATTCACTCAAACTCATGTCCATCGAGTCAGTGATGCCATCCAGCCATCTCATCCTGTCATCCCCTTCTCCTCCTGCCCCCAATCTTTCCAGCATCAGGGTCTTTTCCAATGAGTCAACTCTTCACATGAGGTGGCCAAAGTACTGGAGTTTCAGCTTCAGCATCAGTCCTTCCAATGAAAACCCAGGACTGATCTCCTTTAGAATGGACAGGTTGAATCTCCTTGCAGTCCAAGGGACTCTCAAGAGTCTTCTCCAACACCAGAGTTCAGAAGCATCAATTCTTCAGAGCTCAGCTTTCTTCACAGTCCAACTCTCACATCCATACATGACCACAGGAA
>NW_011495034.1:14620563-14625602 GCF_000754665.1 Bison bison bison | reverse complement strand
GCTTGTGCTTCTTCCAGTCCAGCATTTCTCATGATGTACTCTGCATATAAGTTAAATAATCAGGGTGACAACATACAGCCTTGATGTACTCCTTTTCCTATTTGGAACCAGTCTGTTGTTCCATGTCCAGTTCTAACTGTTGCTTTCTGACCTGCATAGAGGTTTCTCAAGAGGCAGGTCAGGTGGTCTGGTATTCCCATCTCTTTCAGAATTTTCCACAGTTTATTGTGATCCACACAGTCAAAGGCTTTGGCATAGTCAATAAAACAGAAATAGGGGTCACTAGTTCTGAAAATGACTCTGGACTCTACTCTTGCCTCTATAATTACAAGTCTTTAAAAAGATACAGAGTAGGCAACTGAGAAAACCAACAACAGTGAAAATGTCCTGAGGTAAAAAAGGATAAGGTTGTGGCAAACATTGTTGGACAGGCCGTTTTGATGCAGCTCAATTAAAACACTTAAAACTTCTTCACCCTCTTATGATGGAATGAATTAAGAACCTGGTTAAATCGAAAACGTCACCCATGCATATTGCAGCTTCACAGCTACAGATGGCTCAACTGAAACAAGTAATGTTGACTCTTTCCCTTTCACATCCCTGATCCCAGCCCTTATGGGCTTCCTGGCAGTCTTTTCCCTAATCCATTCATTACTGCACTACCCAAGATAAGTATTTTACATCCTTTCCTCTTTACTTAATCTTTAATCCTTACTCTCAGTTTATGACCTGGGCTCCTGTTTCACTGAGACAAGTCATACAATTTGAAGATAACTTCCACATACTGGCAACTCCATAGTTGCTAACTCTGTACATCTCTAACAGTATACCCTGTTTTTATTTTTTCTTCCTGTTCCTGTGAATAAAATCCTCATTGTTCTCAGGCCAGCCCCTTCATTTCCTGCACAAATTCCCATCTCCTTCATTATTCAAGAACATAAATAAGTCACCCCAGCAATTGTTGTGTCAATCTTTCAATCATCCATCCCTCCCCCTTATTAGGTTTTTCTCAGTGGCGTACAGAGGAGCTACAATTTCTTCATTCTAAAACGAAAAATAATCTCTGTGTACTTTATCTCCTTCCAACTACTACACTATTTATTTTCTCTTTTTAAATTTAAAACCATTAAAAATGCTTAACTTCTGATGTTAACTCCTCTCTTTCAGTCATCTTTTAAACACACTTCGGTAAGGCATTTGGCATTCACCTTCATGAATGCCGAATCCTAAAGGAAATCAGTCCTGAATATTCATATTGGAAAGACTGATGCTGAAGCTGAAACTCCAATACTTTGGTCACCTGATGCGAAGAATTGACTCATTGGAAAAGACCCTAATGCTGGGAAAGATTGAAGGCAGGAGGAGAAGGGGACGACAGAGGATGAGATGGCTGGATGGCATCACCGACTTGATGGACATGAGTTTGAGCAAGCTCTGGGAGTTAGTGATGGACAGGGAAGCCTGGTGTGCTGCAATCCATGCGGTCCCAAAGAGTCAGACATGACTGAGTGACTGAACTGATTTACCTCCATAGTTTCATTGATAAACCTCTTAAAATAAGAATGTTATCACTTCCAAAGATCAATTTAAATGTATTATTTAATATATCATCAGCAGTCAATTGGTTTGTACACTTTTTTTTTTTTTCAACTGACTTCTTGTATAAAATTCTCTTGGCTGTTCTTCTAGCTAGTTATAGCTATTCTTTATCCCTTGTTGGATCTTCCAAATAGATACTTGAACATTATAGTGTGAAGGTTTGAGGCATTAGGTCTCTTTTTCTACCTATAACTAATAAGTTCCACATCTAGTCTCATACTGTAAAAAATCTTACATCCACTGACAGCTTACAATATATATCCAACATTGATATTTCTTGGGACTATGTATGCAACTTCATTCTGTAATCTCCACTTGGATTAGTAATAGATATTTCAAAAATATCATATTAAAATCCCATTTTTAGATTTTTTCCCTAAGCATAATCCTGCTCCATGCAACAACATGTCAGTAAAATGGCAATTCTACCTTTCAGGACATCATATCCTTAAAACTTGAAAATATCACTGGTGTGTTTTTAGCTTTCACACAATGCATCTAACCCATTAGCACCTTCTGTTTGTTATGCTATTAAAAAATACCTTAAGTTTTACTACTGTCTCATCCTTTATTGCTATTATCCTTCTCTAATCCATCATCAGTGATATCTGGCTCATTTCAGTCCTCATCTTAGTTAGTATCCCTGCTTTTGGCCCCCAGGGTATGGGTTGCGTTTTAGCTCTTACTAAGATTATTATGACTCTGAGAACTTTTTTTTCATGTTTTCAGAAATTTATGTTATGTATTGTATGTATGTTATATAAATCAGCATATCAAATGTAAAAGAGACAATACCAAAATGGAGACTACCCAAAGGTGTTTTAGCTGCATGGGGAAAGGTTCGAACCTGTGACATATAAGAAGCCACTGAATGAAAAATTATGCTCAGACTGAAGATAGGATTTATAGAGGAAAATGTCAATAGTTTCAATATGAACCAAGTCATGAAAAGTAATTCAGCTTATTCTAAATAGCAAAATTAGGTCATTTACCCATGAGTGGAATTAAAATTTTTTGTTTATTTTGATGTATCACTACTTCCTGACTTATGATTGCCATGGTGGTTTCCTAAACACTAACCATATTCCATAGATGATGACTTCTCAACCACTGGAGATATTCTCAAACACTGGAATAGCAGAAATTTCAGGTGAGATTTAAGTGTTAATATTAGATCAGAAAGCATGAAAATTTCCTTATAGTCAAAACTTAATACTTAATTCATGATCCTTGTAGAAACAAGTTGTGTGTCCTAGTTTACTTTCTAGAAGCTAACAATCTGGTTGTTAGATCAGTGAGGACGTTATAATACAATAAATACCGTGATCATGTATTAGTTTTCCATAACTTACATAACAAGTACCAACATACGTAGTAACACAAGCAGTACAAATTTATTTTCTTATAGCTCTACAGGTCAGAAATTTGCCATAAATCTCACTAGGTTGAAACCAAGGTAATAAGAAGACTATATTCCTTACTGAAGGATCTAGGGGAGAATATGATAATATTAGCAGGGGAAAATATGACTCATTACCCCATAGAAATACCCTAAGGATATTGGCAGCAATTATGTATGGAACTTTAATAAATCTACCACTATGTTGTTTGTTTTATAGACTGCAATAAGACCTTCAATGTAATTTAGTACATTCTTAATATTTTCAATGACTAGGGAAAGAATGATCAACTCAAATTATGGTCTCTGCCGTCAGTTGGATTATAGAACAGAGGAAAAAATAAGCCATTAAACGAAGACCATTATAGAGTAAGATGCTAGGGGAATACACTTCAAGAAAAAATAAAGAAGACTGGACTGAGTTTCTGGGGAAAAAAAAAAAAAACAATATTAGGTAAAGGGAAGGAAAATGATACTCCAAATAGAGAGAAGGATCTGTGAAGTGTGGAAGGTGACAAAGTTACTATATTTCTCCAAATGGAAATGAATAGTGAGTGTGGAAACTGCTTGATAGGAGGAGGAGCGTGTCACTAAATGTTGAGGAATAGATTAAGGATAAATTAGTGTTAGGATGAAAATTTAGATGCATTGTTTTGCAAAACACAAATAAGCACTGAGCAACATTTATCAGCATGATCATTTTGCTGAAATATGGCCTATGTTTCTTGTTGATCCCATTTCTGGGCTACTAAAGTCACTTTCAACATTCAGAAAATGAAGATCATGGCATCCGGTCCCATCACTTCATGGGAAATAGATGGGGAAACAGTGGAAACAGTGTCAGACTTTATTTTTCTGGGCTCCAAAATCACTGCAGATGGTGACTGCAGCCATGAAATTAAAGGACGCTTACTCCTTGGAGGGAAAGTTATGACCAACCTAGATAGCATATTTAAAAGCAGAGACATTGCTTTGCCAACAAAGGTTCATCTAGTCAAGGCTATGGTTTTTCCTGTGGTCATGTATGGATGTGAGAGTTGGACTGTGAAGAAGGCTGAGCACTGAAGAATTGATGCTTCTGAACTCTGGTGTTGGAGAAGACTCTTGAGAGTCCCTTGAACTGCAAGGAGATCCAACCAGTCCATTCTGAAGGAGATCAGCCCTGGGATTTCTTTGGAAGGAATGATGCTAAAGCTGAAACTCCAGTACTTTGGCCACCTCATGCGAAGAATTGACTCATTGGAAAAGACTCTGATGCTGGGAGGGATTGAGGGAAAGAGGAGAAGGGGATGACAGAGGATGAGATGGCTGGATGGCATCACTGAGTCGATGGACGTGAGTCTCAGTGAACTCTGGGGGTTGGTGATGGACAGGGAGGCCTGGTGTGCTGCGATTCATGGGGTCGCAAAGAGTGAGACATGACTCAGCGACTGATCTGATCTGAAAGTCACTTAGTTCAGTACCAACAATATAAGATATAATTATACATACTATAGAGCAAATTAAAATATTACTTTTTCTTCAGTCCCAGTGGAACTTATGATTAAATCAGATAATAGAGTTAATGGCCTCACATACTGACCTGGGGAGTTCATCTTTCAGTGTCCTATCTTTTTGTCTTTTCATACTATTCATGGGGTTCTCAAGGCAAGAATACTAAAGTGGTTTGCCATTTCCTTCTCCAGTGGACCACATTTTATCAGAAGTCTCCACCATGATCTGTCCATCTTGGGTGGCCCTACACATCATGGCTCATAGTTTCATTGAGTTAGACAAGGCTGTGGTCCATGTGATCAAATTGGTTAGTTTCTATAACTGTGGTTTTCATCCTGTCTGCCCTCTGCTGGAAAAGGATAAGAGGTTTATGGAAGCTTCCTGATGGGAGAGACTGACTGAGCGGGAAACTGGGTCTTGTTCTGATGGGTGGGGCTATGCTCAGTAAATCTTTAATCCAATTTTCTGTTGATGGGCAGGGCTGTGTTCCCTCCCTGTTATTTGACCTGAGGCCAAACTATGGTGGAGGTAATGAAGATAATGGTGA
>NW_011495034.1:14620144-14620463 GCF_000754665.1 Bison bison bison | reverse complement strand
AGGTGTGTTTCAGCCCTCTGAGAGTCTCTGGAGGGCATGGGTTTGATTCTAAATGCAATTTCACCTCTCCTACTCTCTTGCTGGGGCAGCACTGTGCAGCTACCACTCCAGCACTGCACTGTAAGGAGCAATAATACATAGGAATCTGTAAAGATAGGTCCATGAATCAAGGCGAATTGGAAGTAGTCAAACAGGAGATGGCAAGAGTGAACATTGACATTTTAGGAATCAGTGAACTAAAATGTACTGGAATGGGTGAATTTAACTCAGATGATGATTATATTTACTACCATGGGCAAGAATACCTTAGAAAAAATGC
>NW_011495034.1:14600844-14620044 GCF_000754665.1 Bison bison bison | reverse complement strand
AAATCTTTAATCCAATTTTCTGTTGATGGGCAGGGCTGTGTTCCCTCCCTGTTATTTGACCTGAGGCCAAACTATGGTGGAGGTAATGAAGATAATGGTGACCTCCTTCAAAAGGTCCCATGCATGCATTGCTACACTCAGAGCCCCCAACCCTGCAGCAGGCCATCATTGACCCATGCCTCCATCTAGACTCCTGGACACTCATGGGCAAGTCTGGGTCAGTCTCTTGTGGGGTCGTTGCTCCTTTCTCTCAGGTCCTGGCACGCACAAGCTTCTGTTTGTGCCCTCCGAGAGTCTGTTTCCCCAGTCCTGTGTAAGTTCTGGCATCTCTATGGTGGAGTTAATGGTGACCCCCTCCAAGAGGGCTTATGCCATACCCAGGTCTATTTTACCCAGAGCTCCTTCCCCTGCAGCAGTCCACTGCTGACCCATACCACTGCAGGAGAGACTCAAACACAGTTCTGGCTCAGTCTCTGTGGGGTCTCTAGGTCCTGGTGGGCACAAGGTGTGTTTCAGCCCTCTGAGAGTCTCTGGAGGGCATGGGTTTGATTCTAAATGCAATTTCACCTCTCTTACTCTCTTGCTGGGGCAGCACTGTGCAGCTACCACTCCAGCACTGCACTGTAAGGAGCAATAATACATAGGAATCTGTAAAGATAGGTCCGTGAATCAAGGCGAATTGGAAGTAGTCTAACAGGAGATGGCAAGAGTGAACATTGACATTTTAGGAATCAGTGAACTAAAATGTACTGAAATGGGTGAATTTAACTCAGATGATGATTATATTTACTACCATGGGCAAGAATACCTTAGAAAAAATGCAGTAGCCATCATAGTCAATAAAAGAGTCCAAAATGCAGTGTTGGGTGCAATCTCAAAAACGAGAGAATGATCTCTGTTCATTTCCAAGGGAAACCATTCAGTATCACAGTAATCCATGTCTGTGCCCAATCAGTAATGCTGAAGAAGCTGAAGTTGAATAGTTCTATGAAGACCCACAAGATCTTCTAGAACTAACACCCCAAAGAGATGTTCTTTTCATTGTATGGAACAGGAATGCAAAAGTAGGAAGTCAGAAATACCTGGAGTAACAGGCAAATTTGGCCTTGGAATACAAAATGAAGCAGGGCAAAGGCTAACAGAGTTTTGCCAAGAGAATGCACTGGTCATAGCAAATACCCTCTTCCAAAAACACAAGAGGCAACTACACATGGACATCACCAGATAGTCAATACTGAAATCAGATTATTATATTCTTTGCAGTCGAAGGTGGAGAAGCACTATACAGTCAGGAAAAACAAAACCAGGAGCTGACTGTGGCTCAGATCATGAACTCCTTATTTCTAAATTCAGACTTAAATGGAAGAAAGTAGGGAAAACCACTAGACCATTTAGGTATGACCTAAATCATTCCCTTATGATTATACAGTGGAAGTGAGAAATAGATTCTAGGGATTAGATCTGATAGACATAGTGCCTGAAGAACTATGGATGGAGGTTCATGACAAGTACAGGAGGAAGTGATCAAGACCATTCCCAAGAAAAAGAAATGCAAAAGGCAAAATTGTTGTCTGGGGAGGCTGTACAAACAACCATGAATAGAAGAGAAGTGAAAGGCAAAGGAGAAAAGGAAAGATATACCCATTTGAATACAGAGTTCCAAAGAATAGCAAGGAGAGGTAAGAAAGCCTTCCTCACTGATCAATGCAAAGAAATAGAGGAAAACAATAGACTGGGAAAGACTAGAGATCTCTTCAAGAAAATTAGAGATACCAAGGGAACTTTTCATGGAAAGATGGGCACAATAAAAGACAGAAATGGTGGGGACCTAACAGAAGCAGAAGATATTAAGAAGCTGTGGCAAGAATACACAGAAGAACAATACAAAAAATATCTTCATGACCCAGATAACCATAATGGTGTGATCACTCACCTAGAGCCAGACATCCTGGAATGTGAAGTCAAGTGGGCCTTAGGAAGCATCACTAGTGTTTCTTTAGGAAACTCCACTAGAACAAAGCTAGTGGAGGTGATGGAATTCGAGGTGAGCTATTTCAAATCGTAAAACATGATGCTGTGAAAGTGCTAAATTCAATATGCCAGCAAATTTGGAAAACTCAGCAGTGGCCACAGAGCTGGAAAAGATCAGTTTTCATTCCAATCCCAAAGAAAGGCAATGCCAAAGAATGCTCAAACAACCACGCAGTTGTACTCATCTCACATGCTAGCAAAGTGATGCCCAAAATTCTAGCCAGGCTTCAACAGGATGTGAACTATGAACATCCAGATGTTCAAGCTGAATTTAGAAAAGGCAGAGGAACGAGAGATCAAATTGCCAACATCCATTGGATTATCAAAAAAGCAGGAGAGCTCCAGAAAAAAACATCTGCTTCTGCTTTGTTGACTATGCCAAAGCCTTTGCCTGTGTGGATCACCACAAACTGTGGAAAATTCTGAAAGAGATAGGAATACCAGACCACCTCACCTGCCTCCTGAGAAATCTGTATACAGGTCAAGAAGCAACAGTTAGAACTGGACATGGAACAACAGACTGGTTCCAAATTAGGAAAGGAGTATGTCAAGGCTGTATATTGTCACCCTGCTTATTTAACTTATATGCAGAGTACATCATGAGAAACACTGGACTGGATGAAGTACAAGCTGGAATCAAGTCTGCTGGGAGAAATATCAATAACTTCAGATATGCACATGACACCACCCTTATGGCAGAAAGCAAAGAACTAGAAAGCCTCTAGATGAATGTGAAAGAGTAGAGTGAAAAAGTTGGCTTAAAATTCAACATTCAGAAAACTAAGATCATGGCATCTGGTCCCATCACTTCATGGCAAATAGATGGGAAACAATGACACACTTTTTTTGGGGTGGGGGCGGGGCTCCAAAGTCACTGCATATGCTGACTGTAGCCATGAAATTAAAAGACTCTTGGAAGAAAAGTTATGACCTACCTACACAAAATATTAAAAAGCAGAGACGTTACTTTGTCAACAAAGGTCCATCTAGTTAAAGCTATGGTTTTTCCATTAGTCATGTATGGATGTGAGAGTTGGACTGTGAAGAAAGCTGAGTGCCGAAGAATTGATGCTTTTGAACTGTGGTGTTGGAGAAGACTTGAGAGTTTCTTGGACAGCAAGGAGATCCAAAGAGTCCATCCTAAAGGCAATCAGTGCTGAATATTCATTGGAAGGACTGATGCTGAAGCTGAAACTCCAGTACTTTGGCCACTTGATGGGAAGAACTGACTCTTTTGAGAAGACCCGGAAGCTGGGAAAGATTGAAGGTGGGAGGAGAAGGGGACCACAGAGGATGAGATGGTTGGATGGCATCACTGACTTGATGGACATGAGTTTGAGTAAACTCTAGGAGTTGGCGATGGACAGGGAGGCTTGTTGTGCTGCAGTTCATGGGGTCACACAGAATTGGACATGGCTGAGCGATTGAACTGAACTGAACTGAATGGCTTCACCTATATCATCTATTAAGTCCTTCATTCACTTTTTTCAGATAGGCAGAGATGTTTAAATAATTAGAGATACTATCTTTCTCACCTCCCTTGGGGATATAATATGTCAAATAGCCTACCATAAGCGTAGCAATAAGAAAATTCATGTTAAGTCTTTAGCACAGAGCTTGGCTCACAGTGATCCAATTTATTTTTCTTATATCTTAAGATAAATGGTTGATGATTTGCTCATTTGCAGATGTAGAATGGAGCTAAATTTTAGAAATTTAAGAAACATGGATTTAAATTGGAATACTAGATCATCCTTTTGTTTCTGTATGACCTTGGCCAATTCTGGCATTCCTTTTAAGTCTTGATCTTTTCAATTTTAAATGGGGATAATTATATTGATTTTGCAGAACTGGTTTGAGATTTATAATTTAGATATACATGTAGTAAAATGCATTATTCCATTTAATTCATTTCAATCCAAATGTCAAAATATGACAGTGTTTAAAAAAAAAAAAAACTTGACCATCTAGCAAATTTAAATTTATTTCTTCTTAATTCTTTTCAGTTCAGTCATCAGCAGTATCAAAATTTATCATTTAAATGAATGATAGGCAAGACTTCATAAGAAGTTATTGCAGTCTTTTCAGATGCTTGCTTTCATAATGATGGATTATCACTATCTAGAGGTTAAAATGAATGATGCAAGAAAGTTGGCTCCCTGTGGGAGTTTCCAAGAAGCTGTAAGAATACATCCAAGACTGGCTTCATTCAATACTAAGGATGCATTAATACCTGTTAATGTATCTTCTTTTTTCCCCATTTGATGGACCATTTGTTTCATATAGGTTTTCATTTACTCATTAAAGTAGTATGCACCATTAGCTTGGACTTCTAAATAGATAGGAACATAATAAGCTACCTGCAGACAGTCTCTGGGGTCCTCCCACACATACCCAGAATTCAGCCAGAGAATTTCATATTCAGTATGGGGTCTTTTGATTATGCACAAGTTAAATTATTGTATTTTTATCTGGTTCTAATAGTCTCTGTTGACAATCAGGATGAAAGGAAATCTTGATGAAAAACATGCAAGAATAGTTTGTTTAATTATATGTGCTTATTTAGCCTCAAAACATTCTATTGATAGTCTTTGTATTTAAAATCATAAAATGTTCTGTGAAAATTCCACAGAAAGACATTTTTACCATAGATTTATGAAACATTTTTAAATAAGAAAAATAATGTGAGTCCATTTTAGGACTTTTGCAAACTGCAAAAGTATTTAAAAGCAAAATAGTTCTCATTCTTTTTTTCCCCACTTGTATGACTGTGTATTATTAAATAATTTACTCTATGTTATTTTATTTTTAAATAGTTTTATATTATGGATATGTACTATTATAATTTTGCAATCCACATTTTTTTAACAGCATATATGTTGCTATGCTAAGACAAAAGAACACCAACAAGCACATAAAACAACAGCATACCAGCAAACTTTTTTGGATAATACCATTGTGTACTCCCTCCCCGTCAAAGAAGACCAGGGCCAGACAGATATTACGGTTATGAAGGCAGATTTTATTCAAGACTCTTGAATTAAGGGAAAAGAAACCCCAGAGTATTCCTGTGCTCCATTCCCAATATAACAAAGGCAGTGAGAGTATGTAGCCAAGGAGAAGATGGTTCTTTGTATGAAAACATACTAAAAAGAAACATCACCATCACGTCTGGGGGAATTCTGGCTAAATTGACTGAACAGGATTCCTGCTGAAGAGCAGACCAGAGTGATCAATACCATCTGTAGGAACTGAGGAATTTTGATCAGATGTGATGGGGGAGAGTGTCATATGTCAAAGGTAGGAGATTCTTGCTAAACTGTATTTTACGGGGGAGGTGCGGAGCGGGGGCGGGGGTGGAATTTCTTGTTAAGACTGAGTTTTACAAGAACCTGGATGGAAGGATGTAGGGGAAGGTTTGTAAGAAATTTGGTCAAGCCAAGAGTCTTTTCACCTCAAAGAGATCAAAGTGAAAATAAAAATGCAATGCAAATAAAATGTTGCAATTGTCTATTGCAGTCTTTTACTACTATTCTGATTTTGGGGGTTTTTTGACAGTTATGTGTCAATTACAGGCTTCTCTAATAGCTCAGTTGGTAAAGAATCCACCTACAATGCAGGAGAACCCAGTTTGATTCCTCAGTCAGGAAGATCTGCTGGAGAAGGGATAGGCTACCCACTCCAGTATTCTTGGACTTCCCTTGTGGCTCAGCGGGTAAAGAATCTGCCCATGATGCAGGAGACCTGGGTTCGATCCCTGCATTAGGAAGATCCCATGGAGAAGGGAAAGGCTACCCACTCCAGTATTCTGGCTTGGAGAATTCCATGGACTGTATAGTCCAAAGATAGAGTCACAAAGGTACTCTATATTTAAGTACCTGATTGAAATATTATGTTTTATTCTTCAATCAGTTCTGTGTATTCAGATGTATTATAGTATATCTTTCCTATTTTTGCAGCAAGGAAACTGCATGGTTGAGACATAATTTCTACTGAAGCTCAGCTAGTAGGGACAGTATAACTTCAGATTTCAGAGTCAACTGCTATAAGATCATGCTTACTATTTTGGGTAATTAAAATCATTATAGAAAAAATGATGACCAACTATATCTCAGGTTCTCCTCAATAATGGAACTTTTCCTGACAGATATCAACCAAGTGTACTGAAGTTGAGGTAATATAAGTTTAGGAGCTTGTGAGGTAAGTTGTTGACTTTCCTTGTGACTGGCTCATATTGTAGTGTAGTTTGGTGAAGGACTGGACTAATAATACAAAAAAGAGAGGCCCAGGGGAAATAATGAGTATAAAGTGCAGGAAAGGGTACTCTGACTTTCATTTGTCATTTCTCAGAAATCTATTTTGAGCTGAGTGTTCTGTTAATCGTCCTTTTGTTATAATCCTTTACATTTGGGAAGAATGTTCATATTCATGGACTGATTTAATCACTATAGCAAACCTCTAAAGAAAGTATGACACTCCTCAAATTACTAATAAGAAATTGGATGGTCAGAAAATGAAATTGCATTGTCTGCAGTCACAGTAAGGAAACTTTTATTTATCCAGCAATTATTTAATTTAGAACCAACTAAGTGCCAGACTCTTTGTTAAGATGCTGAAGGAATTCCTATTAAACTGAGAACTTACAGTGTTGTTAGGGTCATGGGAATACCATTCAAATAATTTAACAATTACCTCTGTTCTGTTTTTATTTTACAGAACTATTTATAACAATTGCCATTTCAGTTAAATTGTGACATCACTGCCATTCTCCCCCCACCCCCTCTAAAGACTTCATGCAGGATGTACATTCCTGAGGTTTAGAGGAAGAAAAAGAAAAAAAAAAAAAAACTGATGACGTTAGCCAAGCATTACATTTCAGAGATGATATGACTTTGAACTGAGAGCTATTAGAGGTGTATACATATATATACATATATGTATATAATACTTTTAAGTAGTCAGATCAGATCAGATCCTTCCAATGAACACCCAGGACTGATATCCTTTAGGATGGACTGGTTGGATCTCCTTACAGTCCAAGGGACTCTCAAGAGTCTTCTCCAACACCACAGTTCAAAAGCATCAATTCTTCAGCACTCAGCTTTACCTATAGTCCAACTCTCACATCCATACATGACTACTGGAAAAACCATAGCCTTGACTAGGTTCTTAATGATAGTGGCTGAATACAAATTAAGGACTTCATAGCACCTTGATTCTTAAAGTCAAAAGTAGTATAGGTCTTTGGGTCTGAATTTCATCATCTGAAAATGGATGCCAAGCATCAGCTGAAGGATCTATCTAAGAATGCATAGATAAATCAGTGCAGATCCTGAATGCATCATCTTTCTTCACCTCTCTAGTCATCTTTTCTACTCCTGCTTCAAATAAAAGCATCATCAGTCTTTTGTTCTCTCTCCAAAACTACATTTCATATGGCTTCCTTTTTGTTTGGTCCATTGCAAGCCTGGGCAGAAGATCAGATGGAGGTAGGAGATTCATTTTGGGTTACTGTTGTATAATAAAGAATTTGCCTGATCTTCACCTGGAGTTCTTAGGAGGAGACTTGTAAAACCATGGACTGTTTATGGTAGGCCCTTGTGACCACACCTGAGCTTATGCCAATAAACTAACTCATGGTGGGCCTCTAGAAAGGTGAATTTCTAGATAGTCAGGATGTGTGGTGGCCTCGCTAGAATGATCAATCATCTAATTCAAGAGGTGGATCTTTGAGCTGAGTAATATCAGCCTGAGCCCCCATCCTCCCTGAAAGCAAGGAAGATTGGAGATTAAATTCAATCATATGGCCAATGATTCAAAGACAAATAAAACCCTGGCCTTCTGAAGCTAGGCAGAGCTTCCATCTGAAGTTGAAGGGCTTCCTGGAACATACGTTTGGGGGGTGATGAGTCTTGGATCCACAGGGATAGGACATGATGGTTTAGGACCCTCTCAGAGACGCCCCCCCCCCCTTTTTTAGAGTGGCTCTCATTTGTATCTTTCATAATAACACTATAATCATAAGTGGGGAACTTCCTGAATCTTTGAGTTATTTCAGTGCATTGTCAAAGCTGACTGTTTAATGGGATCCTCCTAATTTTCAGCCTACTGGTCAGAGTGTGAGTGGCCTGGGAACAACAGAACACATGGCTGGTTCTCATGTGAAGGAACTGTGTTTTCACCTTGCAGAGTCTGTCCTAAATCTGGGTACTTAGTGTTACAATTACAGTGCAGTATGGCAGATACTTAACTGTTATTCTTTGTCCATATATTCATGTGTTCTTGCACTGTTTGTGTGTGTCTATCCTTAGCTTATGTGTACTTTTACTTTTAATGGGCTGCTTTCCATGGAGGACTATCCTAAGAATAATACAGCTACTTTGACTAATATGATAGGTTGATTATAACCCCCAAAATTCATATATGGGAGCTCTAACCCTTAGCACCTTAGAATGTGACATATCTGGATACAGGACCTTTGAAGAGGTGATTAAGTTAAAATGAGGCCACCAATGTTGGTCTTAATTCAATCTGAATCGTGTCCTCACAGTAAGAGAAAATTTAGACATGCAAAGAAACACCAGGGATGCTCACACACAGAGGTAAGACCATGTGAGGATACAGGAAGAAAATGGCCTTCTGCAAGCCAAGGAGAGTGATCTCAGGGGAAAAAAAAAAAAAAAACACCCTGCCAATACCTTACTATTGGAATTTAGCTTCTGAAATTATGAGAAAATACATTACTGTAACTTGAGTCTCCCAGTTTGAGTCTGCCATTTGTTATGGCAGCCCAGGGAAACTCATACAACCATATGTGCTGAAAAGTGGGGAAATCTTACAAATGCAGGTGCTTATTGTTGATGCCTAATTAATGTTCAACTAGTTCAGAAATTGGAAAGCCCAATTATTTTGTCCTGAGACAGTAAAAACTCTGAGGCATAGTTCATACACCATACTTCCCTACCAGGCCTGCTGAAGCTTTAACTTTGCTTGAAGTAGTACTCTTGTTTGACTTCTTTTCCCCACATTATTGCTTTCTTCTGGGGGCATTTTGTTAATAAATCACTTAAATATGAATTTTACTTCCAGTATCTAACTTTTGGGTAATCCATTTTAAGAGAAATTATTTATTCTGCTCTCAGCTTTTGTATGGTATCATAGTAGGCGGGCTGGCCCTTAATCTGTAATATGGCCCTTCTCAAAGTAATCACATTGTGTAACTCTTTCCTTCTAGGTGTATTAGCCTCTCCTTCTGGCCATCCCTCTGAACCTTGAAGAGGTAACAGCTTTCTTGATGCAATTTCCAGAGTGCAGCTCTATCCTCTGTGTTTTCCCTACACTGAGCTCACATTATGTCAAATAGAAAAGTGGAAGATTAGAGACCTGCCTGATGGTTCAGGAGCTAAGACTCCATGCTCCCAATGCAGGGGGCCCAGGTTCAATCTCTGGTCAGGGAACTAGATCCCACATGCTACAACCAAGAGTTTGTCTGCTAAAGATCTCACATGTCATAACAAAGACTGAAGATCCTGCATGCTACAACTAAGGCCTGGCACTTTCAAATAAGTGAAAATAAATAAATTTTTAAGAAAGGAAAGCTAAGGTGCATAGGAAAATCTTGGTGTTTATAACTATCAACTCTAACTACAAAGCCTTACTTTTAAAATTTTTATTTTTGCTATGTGTATGTCTTAGTGAGGAGAAGCATAGTAGTAAAGTGAGTGCTGGGTGCTAAGTCATGTCTAATTCTTTGTGACCCCATGGGCTGTAGCCCTCCAGGCTCCTCTGTCCATGGGATTCTCTAGGCAAGAATACTGGAGAGGATTGTCATGCTCTCCTCCAGGGTCTCTTTCTTCCTGCATTGACAAGTGGATTCTGTATCTCTAGCACCACCTGGGAAATCCAATAGTAAAGTAGATAAGTACAAAATATAAAGATTCCAAAGATTTACCATCTTACAGGTAAATGACAAGGGATATGTGTGAGATATTTTAGCATTCTGTATATCAAAATCTTCATCAACAAGATGGAGATTATAATATTACCTATTTCGTTTTTTTCTTGAGTTAACATATCCAAAATATTCACACTGGTAAGTTCTCAATAACTTATAACTTCTTTTGTTCATTATTGTCTATTGAAAGACTCTATTCTTAGAGTATCAGAATGTGTTTAGTATTTTTTAATAGAGTATTAAAGTATTTTTAGAGTATTTTTGAAAGCAGTGGTAAGAAGGGCCCTTGCTTCCTTCTAAACTTCTTTCTCTGTCCCAGAAAGTGAAAGCATGCATCTTCTGCCTTCTTATTTCCAGAAGGTATCCATGATTGATAAAATCTAGGAAAATAAATCCGATAACAAAAGTCTCAGAATAAGGTCAGCAGATAGACTTTGTAATATTCTTCTTCCAGAACATACTCTAATGTTTGGTCCTTTAGAAGTTTGCATTTATTCAATACTTACTCTGTGTACTGTGTTGGTCTAGGCTCTAGGAATATACCAGTAAACAAGACAGATAAAGGCTGGGACAGTCATAACACACACTATACGAAGAAGCAGTGGAAAGATTGTATGACCGTCACTTTTTCATTTGAGAAAGTGACTGGGCTGGGAATTGTGGATTCTCTTCATGTGAGAAGTCAGCAAAGGCCTCCAGGAATAAGTAGCACTTGAGAAAGGCCTTGACATCTAAAGAAAAGCCAGTCATGAAAAGGGCCAGGGTGAGGGACTTCCTAGGTAGAGAAAATAGCAGTTCCTGTGACCCTGATGTAGGAGAGAATGTGTTTCATGAGGAAAATAAGTAAATAAAGTAACAAAATGATGAGAAAGCAATAAACCTTCAGAGTTTCCTAACCCACATAAGAGAGTTCTCTTGGCATATTCCTTAAATACAAATAAAGCAGTTCACTTTATATTCGGACAACAGCAAAAGACATCCTATCATAAACTATATGAAAATTTCCTCCTATGCTCTCTATGTAAAATGGGCTGATCTAATTACTGACAGGGAGAGCTAGCCTCATAAGTTGCAACACATTTACTTATAAATACCTAGAATTTCAGATTTTGGACATATCTATTTAAAATAATGCTGAGTTCTCAGGAAGATCAGAGAGGCACAAAGAAGCCAAAAAGAGAAATGTCAAATAACTGCTCACATTGGCCCTAAAATAACTCCTAGATGGTAATTTTTGAAATGTATAGCAGCACCTTCAAATCCACAACTCTTGTCAAATCGGTGTTATTCTCCAGTTTTGTACAGATGAATTTAAAATTTTCCCAGATAGGATTTGGCTCTGAGCTTCTAAATGTTCATCAAAGATAACTTTGAAAAATTCAATTATGCTACCTTTTTTTCCTTCCAAAAGGAAGAAAACCTTGCCATAATCAGTGGAGCTATTTTTAAATTGCAGGAGGGCAGAAACGAAGGTACAAATTAATGAGCTGATGTCATATTAATGTAGTCTTTTTGATCTTGTAATCATGAGCTCTTTACAAATCATGTTTAGTTTCAAGATTGTGATTTGAGACTCCTGGTTGCAGACATATAATTTAAATACCATTAAAGGAAGCTCCAGATGTTTCAGGGGAAACATTTCTTATTATATTTAAGAATGAAACCACAGAGGACAATTTTGTCTAACTAGCTGTGCGCCTATGGACAATTTGCTTTACCTCTCAAGACCTTAGATGGTTTATTTGGATTGATTGATTCCTAGGGCTCTTTCAGTTTTGGTATTATATGAAAATTGTCCACGACTGATAAGTCTAAGAAAATAAATCTTTAAACAAAAGTCTCAGAATGTCAGGTGGTAGACTTTGCAGTATTACTTTAAAAAAAAATCAGAAAGTCTAGGTTATACAATCCTTTTTTTTTTTTTTGAGGGGGAATGATGTCTTGTCATTCTACTTTAAGATTCTTGTTGCTTACATGCTAATATGTCCACAGAAACCAAACTTCAAAATGTAGGTCACACTACTTTGTGATAAGGGTTCATGGGAAGTAGACTTTTGTTAGTTTTATGACAACTCTCTCTAAATCTTCAGGATCCCTTGACTAGTTAGGAAAGCTTTTACAACAAAAACATTTTTGCTAAATGTAGAGAAGAAATAAAGATGCAGCAAGAAAAACAACCCAACAACAAAAATCTTGACATTTAAAAGTGATTTGAAAGCAAAATAAAAATCTGAATTATAAGGAAGTCAGATCAAAATGATTGTGCAGTCAGGAACAGTTCCTAAGAGAGAAGCCAAAACAGTGTTTTTAGTTTTTCAGAAATGAATGTTTTTGTTCTTCCCTGAATATTCTTCATTAGGTAGAAGCTGTTTATTTATTGAAGGTCAGGAATTTTAGCGTAAATGCTGGAACAATCGGATGGAACATGTAGTGTGATTTCTTCAAGGACCACTCGAGGAATTGTTCCTCCTTTGTGGTTTAAACACTTTCAGTGGTGCTTTTTTGACAGATGTGTGGTTATGAATATTTATAGTATTGCCAAACATGAAAAAGAAAATGTTTTGTCCCAGCCCTAGAATGAAATGTATATGATGCTTTTGGAAAAAATAGGGAGAAATAGTAAAGAACTATTTATCTTTGAAATTGAATTTGAAGTCTGAATTAGTTTTGCCATCTAAGACACTGCCACTGAATGATTTCATAGTAGGTTTATTAATTAGTTTTTAAAATTTACACTACTTCACTTTTTCTTGATAAAAGTTATCTCCAGTAACAGAGTCCATTGTTTCACAATTAATTTAATGAAAAATTTTAGGTTTTCTCTTAATTGAAGACAGAATTCTTCAGTGTCCAAAAAGCTGAACAGATCACGGGTAGCTGAATATAAAGTATAAAACATCAAATAAGATCTTTATATTTGGCAAAACTAATACAATTATGTAAAGTTTAAAAACAAAATAAAAAAAAAAAAAAAAAAAAGATCTTAACCAGATCCTGTCTTTGTTGTTGTTTAGTTGCCCAGTCATGTCCGACTCTTTTGTGATCCTATAGATGGGATTATCTAGGCGAGAATTCCGGAGTAGGTTGCCATTTCCTCCTCCAAGGGATCTTCCTGACCCAGGAATTTAACACGCATCTCTTGCCCTTGTCCCCTGCGTTGCAGGCAGATTCTTTACCACTGAGCCACTCTGATGCTGAGTGTCTTTCACATATATTAATACTATCACAGTTTTACTGACAAGAGATCATGTGCTTTTCAACAGCCTCAGTTATAAACCCCTTAAAGGACCAACACATGATATTAGTTATTATCTTATCACTTGCATACAGCACTTGGTTACAGATACATGTCCACTTTATAGAGAGCAGTATTTTTGTTTCAGGTTCTGATTTCTGGGGATTCAAGGCTGAGCTGTAAGTGATGCTTTTAAAAGAAATGCAGTTTCATCTCAGGAAGCAGGTACAAGACTAATGATGAAAGGAAAAGCCAACCCAAGTTTTTGTAATAATGCTGGTTCTCTAAGTAGGACAGATTGCTGCATCTCATGGATTATTCTACTAGGAAGGAGGAGAGATGGGGGGAGAATGAATAAAGTAGCATTTATCTTCCATCTGTCAGTGATTCAACCACAGAACATTAACTCCTGCTTCTGCTTCTGGGTTTTGTATATGTGGGAGCAAAATGGGCTTTCCTCTGTGCCCCACACATCAGCATCAAGAAGGGAAGACTCAGGGTACAGGGTGATAGGCACATGGGACCAGCATGCAGGTTTTGTTTTTCTGGATCTAGTTGGAGCCTTCATAGAACAGGCTCCAGAAGCAGTAGCTAGAACAAGTGACAGATTGGTGTTGAGTGTGTTATTTGATTATATGCAGTAAACTCTGGCATTTAAGAATCCATATAAGAAGAAAGTTGTATGGTATGTGTTTTATTTCTAATTTTATTCCCTTTGAAACTGTTCAAATATAGCAATCCTTTCTCAACTGTGGATTTCTAGGTCACATATATAAACTGCTTATACTTCTGCAACAGCAAGAGTCCTGAATTAGCTGTGCACAAGCAATTAAGTAAAAGTATATGTGTTCACAATGCCATTCATGATCATTCTTTCTCAGACATAACATTTTGAGGTTGTGAACTTTTGAGTCTCTCACACCCATCTCCCAACTTTTACCTACTGCTCCCCATGAGATCAGTCTTACTCATAAGTAATTCTGCAACAAATGTATATATATAATAGCACCATACAATTGTTCAGCTCTTAAACATGACCACTAAATCATATGCCTGTTAGCAATGATAAGATATTACTTCCAATTTAATATGTGAAAAATACCTTTTGTTATTTAATCAGTTTAATGCAAAACCTCTATTTAAGGTGGCATGTAAATGTCAAAAATTAAAATACTTGAAAAGAAACGCTAAGGAATTGGGAGGAAGGGAATTAGAGTCAGAAAATAGGAAGCCAAAAGAATAGTTAGTATGAAAATTCCTATCTTTTTCATCTTCCTTCATTTCCTCCTTCTCCTTTATTTTCTTTTAGATACATATGAGTAACATCCTGTACTATCTTGATTATCACATTTCTAATATACTTTGATGGTAAGATATAAAAGTTTTCATGAGTAAATATGTAATAGAATCGTTTCTGGCTGTAAAAAAACAAACTCCAAAGCTTTTATTCAGTTAGCCCTGAACTTATGATGTAAAAGCTGTTGTAGAAATAACCCTGACTCAAAATGCGCTGTTCACAAAGGAAGATCCTGATCACACAGCTGGAAATGTTATCTAAGATAAGGCAAAAACAGTGTTTACCTAAATTTATCTGAATGACTTCTTCCAAAGAAGTTAAAATTAGCCATTGTGTGAATTTCAGTAGGGAAGTTTGGTTACCCAGTAGGAAATTTTTTTAGCAATCTGGGGTAGGTGGAGAATGGTCATAATATTAGTGATGATTGATTTTTACCATTGGCACACTTATTTTCTTTAAAGTGAAATTTGATGGGAAAAAATAGGGAAATGGAGGAATCCTGCTATTATTTGGAACGATAACCAAGAAAACCACAACACTGTCAATTCTTCATAAAGTCTTGACAAGGAGTTGCATAATGACTGAGATTTGGGCAAGGAGACCCTATTATACATGTTACATACCTTCAGTCTAATTCCTACATTACTGGAAAGTTATCTAATATATCTTCTAATAGTATTTGGTTTCAGCAATCTTAAATTATACTCTGGGCTTCCCATGGGGCTCAGTGGTAAAGAATCCACCTAACAAGCAGGAGACACAGGAGGCGCAGGTTTGATCCCTTGGTCAGGAAGATACACTGAAGGAGGAAATGGCAGCCCACTCAAACATTCTTCCCTGAAAAAAATCCCACTGACAGAGGAGCCTCTGGGGAGCTACTGCCCATGGGGTTGCAAGAGTAGGACAGGACTGAGCACACTCACAAACCGTACTCTTGCTGTGCTGTGCTTAGTCATTCAGTTTTGTCCAACTCTTTGTGACCCCATGAACTGTAGCCTGCCAGGCTCTACTGTCCATGGGGATTCTCCAGGCAAGGATGCTGGAGTGAGTTGCCATGCCTTCCTCTAGGGGACCTTCTCAACCCAGGGATCGAACCCAGGTCTCCCACATTGCAGGTGGATTCTTTACTGTCTGAACCACCAGGGAAGTCCAAGAATACTGGAATGGGTAGCCTATCCCTTTGCCAGTGGATCTTCCCAACCTGGGAAACAAACCAGGGTCTCCTGCATTGCAGGCAGATTCCTTATAAGCTGAGCTACCAGAGAAGCCCTGTTATTCAAATAAAATTTTGAAATAGTTGAAATCTACCCCAAAATTTCCTATGTTACTTTGACTCAAATACACATGAACTTTTCTATTTTTTTTTTACCCTCCCAGATTACTTTTAAGAAAATTTAAATAGCATAGATGGGGTTCAGGATACACTATGCCAAAATATGGCATTTTGACATTAAATATTTTAAGCTAAGTTTGAGAAAATAGTGGAAGCACGGTCAGTTTGACCTTCCTATTCTTTTCCCCTGAAATAGGTCGTAAAATCTCTTGTGAGAGATCCCCTCTCTATACCTACACCTCTCTATACCTCTATATAGCCAACTTTCAATTGCTTCATATTCCTTAACCTATCACATTCTTCCAGGACTGCCTGCTCTGAAAACACTCAAGAATGTTTGATGCAGTCTTTATTTCCTTAGGAAGGAATATAAGTAAATTTGTATTCTTTCCTCCTATTAATCTGTCTTTGTCAGTTTAATTTTCAGACCCTCTCAGCTAACCTAAGAGTGTTGAGAGAATTTTTTTCTTCCCCTTCAGCATCAATAAAATAATATTTTTGTGAAACCAATGGTTGGCTCTGTAAAAAGATTTAATACAGTACTCAGTCATCAGTGGGGTGACACATGAACCTTAATATAACACCTACAGGTCACACTGAAACCATAAGTTTTAGTATGATTTTAAAATATTACTGCTGGACCACAGAGCCTAGTCTGGGAAATTTACATTCATCTTTCATGTGAATAAGTCTGAAGTTCATGTAACTTGTAAATCTGATTTGCTTTAGCTTCTAAATCCCTAAATATCTATTCCTACATAATCTAGTCATTTACCCCCTACTAAAATATTAGAATAGAGAAATTGTTCATTTTATTTTTACAAAAAACTAAACTGAATTTTTAGAAGCAATCTTTTGTCTAAATATTTATACCTCATTTAACTCAGAACATAGAAAATATATGATTTTGATTGTTTAAAACCTGGAGGCCATTTTATTAATTTTCATATTCATTTATTTCTGCTACCCTTAATTTTAAAATAAAGTTTCTTTTACTTACTTCAAACACTTTTACTATTTTTTCTTCTCAAAATTCCAACTATTAAAGTTTTATTACTTCATTGAATGCATCAAAAAATAAAGATAGTCTACTCAGATTTCTCTTGAAATTAAAAATATTTTAAATTTATTGTTCTATCAAATATCTAGAGTCAAAAGAATTATTTTTAATTCTTAAGCCTTTTTTCTTAAGGGAAAATGGATTAATTGGCTTCCTGGTTTTCTTCTATGTAGATTATTTGCAAAAATCACCCAATCATTCTCTCTGTATTCACTCCTTTTTGTTTTGTGACCATGAAGCTCCTCCTCTACAGAAGGAGAGTGTATTTCCTCCTCACCCCCTGAATCTGTTCTGTTCTGTCCTTACTTCTTACTTGTTTTAATCAGATTGTACTGTGTGTTGTAGGAACATTGTGGCAATTGTGAGTTCAGTGGATTATCCAGTTAAGATCAGTAGAACCAAGTACCATTCATATAAACTATTGAAAACACTAATTTAGCATTTTAAAATTTTGTTGGAAGATTGTTATAAAGAAGATGCATTTTTTTTCTCAATAAATAATCATATTTTGGTTAGTACTTCAGGGAAATAGCAAAGTTATTGCTTCTTAAACCAATAAGCAAATATCATAACAAAATATATTTCCTTAACTCATTTGGTGTGGGTTGTTGGGGGAAATGAGAGAGAGAGAGAGGGAGATTATTCTCCTCCCAGCCAATAGAGCTGCTCTTAATCCCTTAAGAAAATGTGAGTGATGAAAACACTGGTTTTCACAGTTGCTCCTTTTACTTGGATAAGGGCCATCCTTGGTTTCTCATGACAGAAGACAAAGTTTAGATCTCAAGGGGAAAAAAAATTGTTGAAAACCCTCTTTGTGAGGTTTTTCCTATGCAGATAATCCAAAGTGTTCTATAGAAATTAAGATTCTGAATTGCATTCAAATTAAGACCAGATAATGCACCTGCATTTGAATTTTAAATCTGCACATGGTCGTCTGCATTTATTACTAAGTTTTAGCTATAGAAGAGCAGATGGCTCCCTCTGCTCCAGATCAAATACTGTCAACTACTTATTTGATCATCTGCATTGGGTTTTTGATTTAAATAATTGAGATTTTTCAGTCCGTGCTTCTGAAATCTGACCTGCTTCTTCTGGCTTTTCCGATTGTAGAGACTATTTTTGGCTTTTGACCAAGGCCTGTTTACACCAACTTTTTGAATATAGTTAATTCATGAATGGGAATTTAAAAGAAAGTCCTTCAAAATATAGTCTTCCATACTCTGTTTCAAATAAACAACTAGATAACACTGTGCTTGGTTTAATAGGCCATTATCCACAAAAAAGGAAAATGGATTAATTGGCTTCCTGGTTTGCTTCTATGTAGATTATTTGCAAAAACCACCCAATCATTCTCCTCTCTGTATTCGCTCCTTTTTGTTCTGTGACCTTGAAGCTCCTCCTCTAGAAAAGGAGAGTGTATTTCCTCACCCCCTGAATCTGTTCTGTCCTTCTTAGGTAGTTGTTACTTGTTTTGATCAGATTGTACCCTGTGTGTTAGGAACATTGTGGCAATTGTGAGTTCAGTGAATTATCCAGTTAAGATCAGTAGAATCAAGTACCTGATCACAGACATTTGTGGGAACCCTCCACAAGAGGGTTGAGTAGCTGAGCACGGTCTAAATTGCCACTCCACCAAAAAAAAAAAAAAAAGTAGAAACAAAGAAATGAAACTAAATAAATTGTTGCTACCTTAAGTCATTAAGCTTTGGTGCTATTATATAACAGTACCTAACTGATAAAATTTTTATTTTATTTTTCACTGAGCATTTTTTTCCCCACATGGTTTAGGAATTTCAGTCATGGGCTTAAAACCTAGCAGATCTTTACAATTTAACTTGACAATTATTTTTTAACCCTTATGTGCCTCCACTCATTTATTCAGTGAACAGATATTTAAATAAGCTTCTCCTATATGCCAATCACTGTGCAAGGCACAGATGGAGTGGTGACTAAGGAGAAAACCTATTAATTATGGCATTTTAATTCTAGAAAGAGATATCCATGTCTTCTGATTGCTGCAAGAAGTAAAGTAGGAGATGAATATATAACACTCAAGGATGTGGATGCCAGGTGTTCAGTTCAGTTCAGTTCAGTCACTCAGTCGTGTCCGACTCTTTGCGACCCCATGAATTGCAGCACGCCAGGCCTCCCTGTCCATCACCAACTCCCACAGTTCACTCAGACTCACATCTATTGAGTCAGTGATGCCATCCAGCCATCTCATCCTCTGTTGTCCCCTCTTCCTCCTGCCCCCAATCCCTCCCAGCATCAGAGTCTTTTCCAATGAGTC
>NW_011495034.1:14589200-14599811 GCF_000754665.1 Bison bison bison | reverse complement strand
ACCTTCTTCTTTCTGTTTCACACATTTGCTGCAGTCACTTTGTATAATAAGTATTTACTGAAAATACTTGGTATAATAAAAATTTTATTTTGGCTCAATACAGATAAAAAGTATAAGGTGGCTAATAAAAAAAGAAACAACACAAATGCAGTTTTAGGCTGCATTCAGAGAATTATATTTTCTGGAAACGAGACATTGATCAATTCACCATGCTCTGTACTGGGACGGCCATATTGTGTCATAATATCTCCACTTGCTGCACTCCCAGAATTTATCACAATGTGTAAAATGCCTTTATTTGCTCTTCCATTGACTTCTGCTCCACTAGCCAGTATGTTTGTGAGGCCAGAGACGCTGACCTTCCTTATTACTGCGTCACCAGCACCTCATCCAGTACCAGACATATGACTTAGGGCAAGTTACTGAAGTTCTCTGTGCCTCAGGGTCCACATCTGGAAACAGAGGATGATGATATGGCCAACTTGGAGGTTTGAAGTTTTCTTCGTGAAACGATGTGTGCAACTCATATCTCAGTTATCATCTTGGTATTAGTATTCCAAGAGCGAATTACTCCTGTGGTCTTCTGTTCGTCCATCTCCTCCCCCGGATGCCGGGGATCAGGAGAGAATGATAAGGAGGCATCTTCCCAGATCAAAGGTATGAATTTCAACAGCTCCATGCACTGCCTCATTTTGTTGAGGATGGATCCATTTTAAGCAAAAAAAGGTGGCTGGAAAGCACTATCTTTCCTCAAACCCTTGACCTTTGGTGTGGCCTCTGGAGACAGGGTAAGTTCTAACCACAAGGCTCCCTGAACTGGAGCTGCTTCCAAGAGCTTACTGGTCCCAGCCCTGGAGTGGTGAGTTAGGGGAGGGAGGTCAGGACTCTGCTTCTCCTGGAGCTCAGGATTGAAAGTGAGCCCAGCTCCTTGATCTATCATTTCTAATTAATATTTGAATAAACTAATCAAAAAAACAAAATCTTGGTTAAGTTGTTCTGACATATTTTTCTTCAAGGTGCCTAAAAACTTGCGACATGGACCCTCTTTTTGGATCTATAGTTGCTGCTGTGAGAACTGTTATGGAGCCAGTCCCCACGTGAATTTCACAGATTGCTGAGTTGAACTGAGAATAGGATCAGAACATCCAGGAACTTCAGATCATTAGTCATTTCATAGGGGTAAAGCAGATGGCTTCCCTAGTAGAGGGGTTTTCACCTCCCACAGAATTTGGACACCCTTGCAGAAGTAGGCCTAATTGTTTAGAGAAGCATGTTTGAATTACTCAACCAGAATTTGTAATTCTTCCTTTTCTCATGAAAGAACTCCCCAGATAAGGGGAACTCTCACAATTATTCAAGCCAGTCATCATATATATTTGGTAAGAGTACAACAGTATAAAGAGTGTCTAAACATGTCTGGAAGTATTCTAAAAAAAATATGTATCACATACAAAAACCATATAAAGTATTTTTTTATCCTTGGCGCTATTGATGTTTGGGGCCGAATAACTGTTTTGAGGACTGTCTTGTACATTGCAAGGTGTTTTACAGAACCCCTAATCTCTAACTACTAATTGTTAGTAATCCCCCTCCACCAATTGTCATGATCAAAAATGTCTCCAGACCTTCCAGGTGTCCACTAATTGCCCTTAGTTAAACATGTATCAGAATATCAAAAGAGAAAAGAGATGCATTCATTTTCAGCGTGACCAAATGGGGGAGGGTGATAAAAGACATGGCGTCCAATTTCATTTTGTATATATTATTACAGATTTGTTGTTCATTTAACCATTCATTTGTCTGTTTCCGTATATGAAGCAGAGAGCTAGAGGCAATGAGGATAAGCAAAATGTTGGTCATTTTCTCCTTCTGAGAATAAAATCTCAAAAATATATCATAAAAAATAATTCTATCCTGTGTGGCAGTGTACCACCACCAACGAAAAATGATACAGAAAACAGAGTCTTAAAGTGGTATAAAAATGGAATCAGGAAATTGATTATTTAGGTTTTATATCCTAGTGTTTATCACTGTTACCAATGTGTGATTTTAAAAAACTTATGCCACCTGTATTAGTTTATTATAAAGTCCCACAGATAGGGTGGATTAAATAACATACTTTTATGTTCCCATATTCTGGAGGTTTCAAGTCTGAAATTAAACCCATAAGGCTGGGTTTCTTCTGAGACTTCTCTCCTTGACTTGTAGAAAGTGGTCTTCTCCCTTTATTTTCACATCATTAACGTTCATTTGTGTCTCCATGTCCTAATTTTCTTTTCTTACAAGGTTACTGGTCATATTGGATTAGAACCCACCTAATGACCTTACTTACCTCTCTGAAGAGCCCATCTGTGAGTACAGTCACATTCTGAGGGACTGAGGTTTGGAACTTCACCATGAATTTGGAGGGAACAGAATTCTGCCCATAACGTTACCACTCTAAGTTTCCCTTTCCTTATTTGTAACATTTGGAGTATAATATGTGTTTCATAGTTGATTGCTATGCAGATTAAATGAAAATAAATAATAGGTACATTTTATATATTACACTTGGCGTAGTATCTAAAATATAAGAAGACTACAACATAGTTAACTATTAAAATGTAATTTTATTTTATTCTGGCTAAACAAAACATACTGTGAAGGAGCATTTGAGTAGAGTCGGAAAAGCAGATGCAGAGGAAGGAGTATGTAATTCAAGGAGGAGGACACTAAAAGCAATGTACAAAGGCACAGAAGTCCATTTCAGAATTGAACAGTATGTCCTTGATTCTAATATGCACACTTTTTTCTAGTATTATTGAGAACGATTGTTTTGCTTCTTTTTTATTTTTTTTAAACTTTTTATTTTGTATTCAAGTATAGCCAGTTAACCATGTTGTGATTGTTTCTGGTGGACAGCGAAGGGCCTCAGCCATACATATGCATGTATCCATTCCCCCCAAACTCCCTTCCCATCCAGGCTGCCACAAAACATTGATCAGAGTCCTCTGTACTATACAGTAGGTAATTGTTGGTTGTCCATTTTAAAAATAGAAGTATGTGTCAATCCCAAACTGCCTAACTCTCCTTTCCCCCCATCCTTCTCCCTGGCAAACATAAGTTTAAGAGCAATTTTTAAAGGTATATTTTACACTTGGCATCTTGCGTAACCTTGTTTCTTTAAATTCCCCTCACTTCCAATCTGTTAAGACTATTTTCTACTATTACATGCCGTATAACTCAAGTGTTAAGATGATTGCATTTCACCTGGAATAAGGCAAGAATCTGTAGCAGTGAGAATGGAGGTAGGCAGAAGCTTAATTGATGAACATGCTTCTGTTCTTCATAATGTATAAAATGTTTCATGGAGTCTGAATATGAAAGTACAGATGTAAACAACTGGACAAAGGAAGACAGGAGAAAGATTTAGGTTTGGGGAGCTTGGTATCAGCCAGGCTAAGTTGGTTAGTTAGATCATGTGCAGAAGAGTTTGTGTTGTTAACTCCAGTACCTCATCCTACTCCTAGGGAAACAAAAAATGCAGTTGTTAAAAATATAATAAGAATGTGCTACTGTTTCCTGTCCCTGATCTTGTTAACCAACAGCAAGATGGTATAAAAAGAATATTCATATGAGGAAGACTTGATTAAGTAATTGATCCCAAAGAGCTAGAAATTTTACAGTTAAAATTCATCTCTATATAGAGCTAAAATTCATCATCTATAAAAACATTCCTACATGCATGCATATATGCACATATAGTCTTATATTTTTCAATCATAATACCAAATTAAATGAATATGTGTAAGTCAATATCTAGAATATAGAAAAATGAAACTTTATATTATATTTGTACATGGATAACTTATTCACTAATTATTATATAGAGAAAATATTTTTATGGATTACTAGTCAAAGTTCAGTTTGATTTCTTAAAACTCAGAGACAAAGGGACATTATTTTCTCTAATAGACTAAAATCCTTTTCTTTGTATGTCCTATTTTATTGTCCCCATAACCTCTACATTTTTAAAAAGTTTAGTGATGTTGATTGAGTCAATATAATTCTTCAATTTAGATATACCTAATATTGAATGTTAACCACAGCTGTTCAGATACTCATATTACTTAAATTCCCTGATTCTTAGTGTGTCTTTTCTTCTGTACAAAGATGATAACATTTGGCCTCAAAGTTTCATTGTAAGGATTAAATTAAATAATAAGTGCATGAAGAACACCTAGTGAAATATCAGCTTCATAATAGGTGCAAGATACATGGTTCTCCCTATCTTCTTTATCTTTGTTGAACAAGGAAATATAAATCAATGTCTAATGACATGTAGGAATAGAGAAAATTACATTTTCACATAGGCAAGTTTCCAATAATTTATTATAACTTAGGGACAATTCTGTTATGGAAACACATTTCAAATTATAATTTGACTTCATATAGCCTGGAAACACTAAACACATCATAAAACACAAAAACAAATGTTTACAAAGACGGATGCACAAGAGCATTTCCATTACTACTGCATTTCCCCAGGGGACTCACCTGACCTGAAAAGGTTTCTATAAGTTTCTAAATGAAATAAAATATGTGAATTCCCTTCAGAAGATACCAGAGAAAACGTTTCCAAAATGCTTCAATACAAGAAATAGAACCTAGTCCTTTGATGCTTGAGGGTATATACCATGTTGTGGTGAAGCCAATTTGTAGACACACAGACTTACTTCTCACCTACATAGAGAACTCAGAGTCATTTATAGAGCGAAACCTAAAAAGTAGCTGGAACAAACCAATTGTAAATTTCAGTTTTTGCCTCATTGTATTTTTACGTTTCTTTTTTCTCATCATATTCATCTAATTTTGCCTCTATTAATTGAGCACCTCTGTGTGCATGACATAACATACTACCTTTCACTAGTTTCTTTTATGTCTGTCTCAATTAGTAGGGTTAACACTTTCTGACAGATTTAGGGAATATTTTCAGACTATCTTTTTGGCCATTTTGTCCTTACAATGTCTAAAATGTAGCAATCAAATATCTACATACTAACCATCACTATATTATTCTATAAATCCTTACTGAAACCACACAATGACCAAAAGATATAGCTATTATTAGTACCATTTCAGAGTTGTAGAGAAGGGAAAATTAGGTTTCAAGAAGCCAAATAATCTCCTCAAATTCACAATATGTATAAGAGAAGTTGTGCCTGACTCCAGTGTCTCCACAATCTTTCCAACATTTGTAGCTTAGGAAGAAAAAGATCAAACCAAGCAAAACATGATGGATACAGCATACAACTGAATCCAGAAACTGAAGCTTTTCTGGCTGAGAATTCCAGGTTCCATTACAAATGATGAAGAAGAAGTGCCTTTAAGTTTCCATCAAGTTTAAAATCTATATGTACAGCTGCATGGCAACAACAATCTTCATTTAATTGGCTTTTATTTAGGCCCATCTCAAAGGATTTTGACATGAAAATAAATTCTCTAAAATTAAGCAGAGACAGAGTATTGAAATATAAATGAAGACACTTTGGAAAAGAAATGGAAGTAGGGAATTGATTTGGGCAATTCTGTCTTTGATTTCCCTTCATTAATTGTTCTGTCTACTCGTGTTTTTCATGGTATGCCCCATACCAAAAGCTTTTCAGAATGTACCTTGACAAAGATGGCACTTTTAGTACAGACCTATTTAGTTCATAATAGTGTGTCTCAAAATCAAACCTGGGGGAAGAGGATTATGGAGGAATGAGGTCTAATGAAGGTACTTTCTGGCTGATGGGAGAACTCAATAGACAGAAACAAAACAAAACAGATGCATTCAGCGTCAGGACAATGAATCAATGTGAAACAGATAGATTCTGTGCTCTTAAACACAGTATTGTATGTGAGTAAGTCCAATTCAGTACTAGAAGCCATAATCAAAAGAGAGCCTGGAAAATGTGAGCTGAGTGCCAGTGAAAAATGTGAGTGTGGAGTGAAAGAGACACCAACAAGGTGTGGTCTGATAAATTCTCTAGAAACTGCAAGTATAATCATGCTCTTTCAAGTTTACATGTCTTTGATGGAGTACCAATGACAGCTTGCAATTGAGACCCTTTCAACGTTGCTGACAGTATATTTTTGATCCTCCAATTGTTTACCTTGCTGGACTCAATTCTAACACAATCCTTTTACTTTATGCTGCAGCAAAATCTATCTACTTAAAGTTTCCCAGTGGATTTTTCTTATGATGTTTGCATATGCTATGTTTTCTGCCTCAAATTCAGGTCTCCTACGTATCCTGTCTCTGCCTTCCAGGGTTAGTCAAAGTTTCCTCGACTAGGAAAACTTACTGAGACTAATTCAGGCAAATATAAAGACTTCTGTTCTGTGCTTCTAAGATATCTTGTGTTGATTTCCCGTATAGCAGAGATGACATTACATTGTATCTGATTATAATATGATTGCATTTCCTCTATACCTGCCATATTCCTGCCACAAAAGTATCATATTCTCTTGAAATAAATCTTTACCTGCTAGACAAACATTATAGTTTAGTGTCAGCTGATATTATACTTCAACACTTTCCTTCCTTTTCCTGTGACAGACATCACTAACCTGTTTAAGCAGATTTCTACTGATATAGGAAACATGGTTTCTTAATCTTTCTACCACTTCAAGACAGACCTATTAACCATAGTTGAAGATCCTAACAGTCATTATAAATGTCCTACCAGTCAGGGCCCAAACTACACTTTTAACATATATATTTACTATGTCATTATGTTATTTGGTAAACCTAGCCCAGAAAAATGCCAAGCACAATCTTGTGTTTGATTGATTAAATCATGTGGTTGATTAAGATCAATACCTAATTAGTGTATCTTTCCTGAAGTTCCTTTTATAATTTCTCTTCTTCTTACTTGTCCCATAAGCACATTGATTCTTAAACAGTCATATCTTAAAGACAGTCTCCATCACCTCCAAAACGGAAAGTTGTAAACATGTTTTAGACATGAGGCATTACATTTTTCAATATTAATTTACATATTAGATATGTGGAATCTTTCTTCTAAGACCAATGGGAAGACCTTGGAATTTCCAGAACATCAGAATAGTAAAGAACCTTTTATGGCCACAGAGTTGTGTTCAGCTGACAGATTTCCTCCTATCTGTGGATACTGTGTGCATGCCATTTAGATGTTTAGTTATATTCCTAGTTGGGCTTCCCTTGTGGCTCAGTGGTAAAGAACTTGCCTGCCAATGTGAGAGACATGGGTTTGATCCCTGGTTTGGGAAGTTCCCCTGGAGAAGGAAATGGCAACCCACTCCAGTATTATTGCCTTGAGAATTCCATGGACAGAGGAGCCTGTGGGCAACAGTCCATGGGGTTGCTAAGAGTCAGACACGACTTAGTGACTAAACAACAACAATATTCCCAAATGATGATCAAAATTCTTATCCACCCTCATGCCTGTTCTGCCTAGTTAGACTTAGGATGACATCTCTGAATGTGTGCATTTTAGGGTAGGTAGGTAAGTGGTGTATGTGATCTGTGAAAAGGGTTCCTCTGCTTGTGTATAGTCTTCATGTGGGATTGAAATTCATTATCCCTACACCATGTGATTTTCTTATTTCCACTCTAGGAGTGAATTTGTCCACAACTCCATGTTTGTCCTATTTTATGATGGCTAACAGATAGTTAAGAAATTCATTTATGCTCAGACAATGACCACCAATAAGAGTCATTCAGAGAACTGACTTTGGGTATAATGTAGGTCCATTGCTCGTACTAATTAGTAAACTAGTGATTTCTGTAATTCTCTCTGGTGTTTTAAAGACAAGGAAGAAAGACTACATTGTGCAAAATGGAGATTTGTATTCTTTTTCTTTAAAATAAAGAAGGTGTGTCTTTGCATGTGTGTGTTTGTATAGTAGTTGTTGCTCATTGTTTAGTCACATCTCCTGCTTGGCAGGTAGATTCTTTACCATTGAGCCACCAGGGAAATCCCAATACATATATATTTAATCTGGATTAATAAAATTACCTATCTCTACTGAGTAAAATCACTAGACAATTATCTAACATATTATTGCAAATAGTTTGTACTTTAGCTAAAAAAATGTAAAATGATTTTATAAATAAAGAAGATGCAATGTGGAAACAGATCATATAAATTTCTGGAAATTTAAACTGAATAATTGAATTCCATCTATACTTAAGAGTGAGTGTGACTATGTTCTTCCTACAAGATTTCACTTTGGCCCATTGTGATTATCTTCTCCATTGATGTGCTCTGTAAAACTGTTTATGTAGTCAGTCATCAGAAGGTACATCCTGTTGCCTGGGGGAAAATGTATTAGGCAATACTGCAAACACACAATTCAGAACACAATGCAAAAAAGGTTTTTTCCCCTCATTGGATCCCCAGTAGGATTATTCAGATACCAACTCATATAATCCTTACAGATTCCATTTTGCCAGGACTATCTCCCTTGTTTCTTCCAAGTTCCTTTCTGCTCCATTCAACACATACTTCTTGGTTTTTCTCACCATACCCCCTTTAACACAAGTTATTTTCAGCCACTTGGTTCTTTCTGGTTTTTCCCTTGATGGAACTGAGAAGATTTTCTGTTCTTCAGTTTCCTCCAGCATTATCTTTTTATAAGAAAAAAAAAAAAAAAAAAAACTTTTTCTTTTGCTAATATCCAGCTCTTCTTATGGTATAAATCTGATACAAGCATTCCTATGATCCAGGCTGTATATGATCTCAAAATTAGGGTGAGAGGAGAGATAAGATAGGGATAAACACCTCAGAAAAAATATAAAACAACCCTAAACTTTTCCATCATAAAGTTTAGTAATAGTACTTATCACATGCCATGCATTCACTGTGATTATGAAGCTATAGAGCAATTGTTTCTCTTTTATATCAATCATAGTATATTAGTGTTTCTATGATTACAATATATTATTATTTCAACTCCTTGAGAGTATAGTAATATTCAGTTTCAAGGTGCTTCAATATTCTTTGTGATAAAACCAGCAATTTGAAAGCAGATAGTGTCTAATAGGCACCTCCCAAACCTTCTGACACAGGAGTTAGGCTGATTGAATGTCATCACTTGGCAGCAGGAAATAGAACATTGATTGAATTGGTCTCTCTCCCTGCTCTTGAGAGTTGTCTAGTGCTCAAGAATAAAGAAGGTGGACATTTGGAAGCTTGGAGAGTGGGAAGCAATATATTTTCTAGAGCAAAATAAACATTTATTTTATAATTTGCTCAACAGATAGTCACTAAGCCAAACTAGAGACGTACCTAAATAAAAACCTAAAATAATAAACATCTTTATTATTAGATACAATAGTATCTAAAGATATAAAGAAAAAATGATAAACCATGTACTAGTCATTTTTTTTAAACAAAGAAATAGAAGGGATACAGAGATTCACCTTATCTACATGGATAAGGAAAGTCATCTTAAAAACAAAGAAACAAACTCAGTGTTAGCTCAATCTGGATATACATTTATGTCACCTGGGTATACAAAGCAATGGAAGATGGAAACATTTGCTAATTACAATTAATGGAGATAAAATAGGTTCCAAGTTATAGACTTGAGAAACATCAACTTGTACTATGTGAATTCCAGATTATTTGTTTTTTTTTTTTCTCTAATTTTATTTTATTTTTAAACTTTACATAATTGTATTAGTTTTGCCAAATATCAAAATGAATCCGCCACAGGTATACATGTGTTCCCCATCCCGAACCCTCCTCCCTCCTCCCTCCCCATACCATCCCTCTGGGCCGTCCCAGTACACCAGCCCCAAGCATCCAGCGTCATGCATCGAACCTGGACTGGCAACTCGTTTCCTACATGATATTTTACATGTTTCATTGCCATTCTCCCAAATCTTCCCACCCTCTCCCTCTCCCACAGAGTCCATAAGACTGTTCAATACATCAGTGTCTCTTTTGCTGTCTCGTACACCGGGTTATTGTTACCATCTTTCTAAATTCCATATATATGCGTTAGTATACTGTATTTATGTTTTTCCTTCTGGCTTACTTCACTCTGTATAATAGGCTCCAGTTTTATCCACCTCATCAGAACTGATTCAAATGTATTCTTTTTAATGGCTGAGTAATACTCCATTGTGTATATGTACCACAGCTTTCTTATCCATTCATCTGCTGATGGACATCTAGGTTGCTTCCATGTCTTGGCTATTATAAACAGTGCTGCGATGAACATTGGGGTACACGTGTCTCTTTCCCTTCTGGTTTCCTCAGTGTGTATGCCCAGCAGTGGGATTGCTGGATCATAAGGCAGTTCTATTTCCAGTTTTTTAAGGAATCTCCACACTGTTCTCCATAGTGGCTGTACTAGTTTGCATTCCCACCAACAGTGTAAAAGGGTTCCCTTTTCTCCACACCCTCTCCAGCATTTATTATTTGTAGACTTTTGGATCGCAGCCATTCTGACTGGTGTGAAATGGTACCTCATAGTGGTTTTGATTTGCATTTCTCTGATAATGAGTGATGTTGAGCATCTTTTCATGTGTTTGTTAGCCATCTGTATGTCTTTTTTGGAGAAATGTCTATTTAGTTCTTTGGCCCATTTTTTGAT
>NW_011495034.1:14584233-14589100 GCF_000754665.1 Bison bison bison | reverse complement strand
CTGACTGGTGTGAAATGGTACCTCATAGTGGTTTTGATTTGCATTTCTCTGATAATGAGTGATGTTGAGCATCTTTTCATGTGTTTGTTAGCCATCTGTATGTCTTTTTTGGAGAAATGTCTATTTAGTTCTTTGGCCCATTTTTTGATTGGGTCGTTTATTTTTCTGGAGTTGAGCTGTAGGAGTTGCTTGTATATTTTTGAGATTAGTTGTTTGTCGGTTGCTTCATTTGCTATTATTTTCTCCCATTCTGAAGGCTGTCTTTTCACCTTGCTAATAGTTTCCTTTGATGTGCAGAAGCTTTTAAGGTTAATTAGGTCCCATTTGTTTATTTTTGCTTTTATTTCCAATATTCTGGGAGGTGGGTCATAGAGGATCCTGCTGTGATGTATGTCGGAGAGTGTTTTGCCTATGTTCTCCTCTAGGAGTTTTATAGTTTCTGGTCTGAACGTGAAGTAAGGAATGAACAACATCTGGAAGTATTACAAAATGTGTTGATGGGAGAAATATCAATAACCTAAGATATGCCAATGACACCACACTTATGGCAGACAGTGAAGAACTGAAGAGCCTCTTGATTAAAGTGAAAGAGGATAGTGAAAAAGTTGGCTTAAAACTCAACATTCAGAAAACTAAGATCATGGCATCTGGTCCCATCACTTCACGGCAAATAGATGGGGAAACAAAGGGAACAGTGACACACTTTATTTTGAGGGGCTTCAAAAATCACTGCAGATGGTGACTTCAGCCATGAAATAAAAAGATGCTTGCTCCTTAGAAGAAAAGTTATGACAAACCTAGACAGCATATTAAAAAACAGAGACATTACTTTCCTGACAAAAGTCCGTCTAGTCAAAGCTATGGTTTTTCTGGTAGTCAGGTATAGATGTGAGAGTTGGGCTATAAAGAAAGCTGAGCACCGAAGAATTGATGCTTATGAACTGTGGTGTTGGAGAAGACTCTTGAGAGTTCCTTGGACAGCAAGGAGATCCAACCAATCCATCCTAAAGGAAATCAGTCCTGAATATTCATTGGAAGGACTGATGCTGAAGCTGAAACTCCAGTACTTTGACCACCTGGTGTAAAGACCTGACTCATTTGAAAAGACCCTGATGCTGGGAAAGATTGAAGATGGGAGGTGAAGGGGACGACAGAGGATGAGATGGTTGGATGGTATCACTGACTCAATGGACATGAGTTTGGGTAAATTCTGGGAGCTGGTGAAGGACAGGAGGCCTGGCATGCTGCAGTCCATTGGATGGCAAAGAGTCAGACATGACTGAGTGACTAAACTGAACTGATGATGAGAGACAGAGACAGAGAGAATATGGAAATCAGACAGGAGTCAGAATGGTATATACTTTCAGCTTTATTCCTTAGACTGTTGTTGATGGTGGTGATGATCATTGGAGGCTATAGGATTATTTGCCTAAATAAGTTTTTCATGTAGAAGTTACACACAGGAGCTGCTGTGATTGGTGTTGAGTGGAAACTGTTGCCTCTCTTTTCTTAGACTTAACTGGTTCCTTCCTCCTCCAATATCACCACCTCACAAAATCTCCCACTCATTATCCCAAAAGCATTTCTTCAGATATGTTAAATTTTTGTAGGCACAGTTTAAGGCACCCTAGATAGTAAAAACATGTTCAGGTTCTTTTTAACTCACTGGGGAAAAGGAGTTGAGGAAGAAGAGAGAAATTAGAGGAATGTAAGCACACTTTGTTAGAGAAGCCCCAAGGAGAGTTATGGATAATCTAAACAATTAAACCATTGTGTCAGAGGTAGAAAGAAAAAGGTGAATAATAAGCAATATGCATGGGTTTTGTGATTTTTTTCTCTAGTTAGTTTTTGGCAGTGGTAGACAAGAATTAAATAGAATAGAGGCTATCTCTGAGGTTCCTGATTTCAAGCGAATGATAGTATTACTAACTTACTTGTTTGCCCGGTAAGAACTGAGCATTTCCTTTTGTTATTTTCCTGCCAAGAAAAATAAAAAAATCATTTTACTGAATGCAACAAATTTTGCATATTGATTTATTTTATTTTATTGGAATGCATTAAAAGATTTCTTTTTATTGAGCAGAAGCTGTTGTTCACCATAGATTCTGAAAAGATTGCCAGGAGGCATTTGTGTATTTAATGTTCCTTCAGTTCAAATATATTTAATCATAATTAAACTCAGTTGAATGGCTTTTAAAAGAAGTTAGCTGTTAATGTGATTGGCAGTTTTCTGTGCCTTTGACAGCGTCTAATGAAGTATGCCTGGGTGGCATGCAACACTGACTAATGCCAAAATTTATCTTCTATGATCTCTAACTAATGTAATGTGATTATGTTGAATCCTCTGTTTTCAGGAAAGCATGTTATTACTTCCCATTATCTAAATAAGAATGATAAATATTCAAGGTTTTCATTAAATATAAACAATCTTGAAATTAGTATTCTTCAAATACTTTTGTTAAAAATGAGAGTGAATGTTGTTTTGTAGGAGAAAATAAACAGACAGGCATAATAGATCATTTTTTCTTCAAAAGTAGTATTAAGTCATCTTATAACAAGTGTTTAAAATTCATAAAGAGGAGAAAGAAGATAGTGAGAAAGTGATACTGCAGACATTACTTCGGGGTCACAAGCCTGTAGCTTTCTTGTCACCACTAGATGACAACCTTGCATATTTGGTAGTCACTAGCTCTCTAGTTCTTTCTGGTGGGACTTGGTATAATTTACTATATTTTCCAGCATTTCAAAAAATTATGAAAGTATAAATATCTTTGAAAAAAACTTGCATCATGGTTATTGATTGTTCTCCATTGCCAATGGCATTACTGGCAATATTTAGAAATATTTGTTCAAAATATTTATACAAATAGAGTTTTAATGTTCTCTATAATTTTGAACGCTTTGGTTTAATTTCTGATTTTTATGTCTCTCAACAAACTTTTTATGAACTTCCATGTAATTGCTTTTATAACAATAGGTAAGATCAGTCTGTGATGTTTTCATTTTCAACTTTAATGCTTCTTAGCTCATACAGCCACAGCAGGTTCCTTTCTGCTTTGGGGAAAGAAAGATGACCAACAAGGTGTTACTTATCCTATGTAGCCGTGTCTCTTACTTTGCCTTGAATTTGAATGATGACTAGTAATGAATTATGGAAATAATTCCATTGTTTTCTTATAATACACAACATAAAATCTGACTTCAGGTTTTCTTTTTCATGCATCAAGCATGAATTAGGCTTTGGATAAAAGAGAATTTAGAGTACAAAAATAAGGAGCAAGTGGCCACATTCTTTCTTTGCAGAAGGAATAAGAGCACACATTTTGATTTATTAATTCATCTATTTAGGAAGTCATTCTTCAGCAGTAGCCAAAAAAAAAATCTTAAAGTCCTTCTGTATCAGTAGTCCTCAGCTGATGAGAATTTGACTTCCTTCCCCCAAATCAAGGACATTGTTTGATCATCACAACTGGAGGTGGATGGCAGCTAGTAGAAAAAGTCTGAGGAGGCTGCTGAAAATCCTACAATGCACAGAACAACCTCCCACAACAATTAATTAAGCAACCCAAAATGTCAGTAGAGCCATGACTGAGAATCTGGTTCTATATGCCTCAACCTTTCACTCCCAAAGAAAGAATTGCAGTATCAATGAAAATTAGGGACTCTGGAGTTTGGCATAGTTAACACAGTATATGATGTACTTCTGTATTTGTTTGTGTGATTCCATATTCAATATGACTCTCTTCCTCCCTTTAAATGAGAAGTCCCAATATTTTAGAGACATTCTTATTTGTGTTCACATTTTTGTCCTAAATATCTAGCACCATTGTTCTATGACTGCAGGTACCTAATAAATATTTGGTGAATTTGAGTGTTGGTAAATCAATGAGGTGATAAATAACAGAATCCATAAAATATAAGAAAGAAGAAAAGTTGAAAGGGGAAGGAGATGAGGGAGCAAGACCATAGAAAGATTAATGGATTAATAATAAATATATTTTAAACATTTAGTTAGTGTAAGAATGGCTCCGGTCTTGGAATCTGGAGACTTGAATTCTAGTTCCAGTTTAGATCTGTAATAAGTTCATGAACATGAAAGTGTTCATCACTCAGTTGTGTCCAACTCTGTTACTCCATGGACACTCCAGTCTCCTCTGTCCATGGATTTCTCCAAGCAAGAATACTGGACTGGGTAGCCATTCTCTTCTGCAGGGGAATCTTCCAGACCCAGGGATAGAACCTGGGTCTCCCTAAATTGCAGGCAAACTCTTTACCATCGGAGATACCAGGGAAACCCCATAAGTTCATGAGTGATGGCAAATTATAACATCTAATATTCAACTTGCCCATACTGAAGTTTGCAAACTAAGCCCTAACCTTTTTGAGAATCAAATAATGGAGTAGATAGAAGAGTTTCTGGACCTGCATGTAAGGAGTTTATAAATCATTTATCCTAAGGCAAGTGAAAAGCTGAACAAACTGAAAAATCAACAACTATTCTAAGATCTGTAAGAGAGAGGAAGACACAGAGTAAACTGTGGTCCCTAAGACTGGAGAGAGACAAGCTACTGCAGGGAGCCCTGCTTTACCAGGGCAGAGATTCACAAGCCAAAAAACACTGCAGAAACCTGTGTTCGCTCAGGAAAACCTGATACGTAATCAACAAATTGCTGGAGGCTCAGAGTGGAAAAGTCTGAGAGTCAAAAACAACAGGAGTACCACTAATCATAGTGGGTACTCCAACAATATTGTGAGATTTACCTCTAGGAGCTCAACCAGTTTGGAGAAAACTAGAGGAAAAAAACCTGGCGTTTCCAGCAGGAGGATGTGGAAAGGAGCCATTCTGAAATACAACAGAATACTCTTT
>NW_011495034.1:14578038-14584133 GCF_000754665.1 Bison bison bison | reverse complement strand
TTTTTTTTTAATTTAGTTTTAATTGAAACAGATAATTGCTTTACAATACTGTGTTGGTTTCTGTCATACAACACCGCAAATCAGCCATAAGTATACATATCCCCCCTCCTTCTTGAGCCTCGCTCACACTCACCCACTATCCCACCCTCTAGGTGGTCACATAGTGCCAGGTTGCAGCTTCCCGCTGTCTGTCTGTTTTACACATGGTAGTGTATATGTCAGTGCTACTCTCTCAGTTCACCCCACCCTCTCCTTCCCCAGTGGTGTCCACAAGTCTTTTCTTTATGTCTACATCTCTATTCCTGCCATGCAAATAGGATCGTCAGTACCATTTTTCTAGATTCCATATATATATGCACATTAATATACAGTATTTCTCTTTTGGACTTACTTCACACTGTATGTAGTTTCATACACTTCACTTCAACTTACTTAAATTCATTCCTTTCTATGGCTGAGTAATATTCCATTGCCTGTATGTTCCACTTTTTCTTTATCCATTCATCAAAGGCCTGCCCTCAAGGGAAGCTAGTAATCAGAGCCTTAACTGCTGCAGTATTATTGGCACTTAATTGACCTGGAAGAAGAGAAATAACCAACTTCTGCCCTCTTGAACCATGCTGTCTTACCTAGGAGGAGAGAAAAAGCTTAGAAATTCTGGTGAAGTTCAGCGTCCAAAGGTATAGGTTTAGTATGTATGGCTGATTCACTGCTTAGAAACCAATAAGATAATTCATCATATAAACAGGGTAAAGAAGAAAAACCACTTGATCATATCAATAGATGCAGAAAAAGTATGTGACAAAAGCCAACTCCTATTTATTCAAAACAAAACAAAAAGCCTCACAGTACATTAGGAATGGAGAAGAATTTTGTCACCTTGATGAAGAATACCTACAACTAATACCATATTAGTATTTAATAGTGAGAATCTAAGCTTTCCCTCTAAGATTAGGTAATAGGCAAGGATAACCCTCTCATCATGCTACCATGCCTTTTCAACACTGTAGTGGAATATCTAGGTATGGCAGTCAGTTCAGAAAAGGAAGTAAAGGTATGTAGATTGCGGGGGAAGAAATGAAATCACCTTAGTTCACAGAAGACATGATTTTCTGTGAAGAAAATCTGAAAAAGAAAAAACCTGACAACTCTTGAAATTAATGTAGATCCATTGCTTGTACTAATTAGTGAACTAGTGACTCTTGTAATTCTCTCTGGTGTTTTAGGATTGACTGATTTGATCTCGTTGTTGTCTATGGAACTCTCAAAGAGTCTTCTCCAGCATAATTCAAAAGCGTCAGTTCTTTAGCACTCAGTTTTTTTTTTTTAATGTTCCAACTCTCATATCTGTATACGGCTACTGGAAAAACCATAGCTTTGGCTACATAGATCTTTGTCTCTGCTTTTTAATATGCTGTCCAGGTTTGTCATAGCTTTTCTTCCAAGGAGCAAACGTCTTTTAATTTCATGGCTGCAGTCACTGTCTGCAGTGATTCTGGAGCCCAAGAAAATAAAATCTGCACTGCTTCACTTTTTCTGTTCACCATGAAATAAAGGAACCATATGCCATGACCTTAGGTTTTTGAATGTTGAGTTTTAAGCCAGCTTTTTCACTCTTCTCTTTCACCCTCATCAAGAGGCTCTTTAGTTCCTCTTCACTTTCTGCCTTTAGAGTGGAATCATCTACATATCTGAGGTTAATAATTCTCCTGGAAATCTTGATTTCAGCTTATGATTCTTCCAGCCCAACATTTTACATGATGTACTCTGCATTTAAATTAAAGAAGCAGGGTAACAATATACAGCCTTGTTGTATTCTTTTCCCAAATTTGAACCAATCCATTGTTCCATGTCTGGCTTTAACTGTTGCTTCTTGACCTACATACAGGTTTCTCAGGAGATAAGTAAGGTGGTCTGGTATTATCATCTCTTTAAGAATTTTCCACAATTTATTGTGATCCACACAGTCAAAGACTTTGGCATAGACAATGAAGCCTCAATGCCAAAGCTTCGATGCCAAAGCTTTTGACTGTGTGGATCACAATAAACTTTGGAAAATTCTTAAAGAGATGATAATACCAGAACACCTTACTTGCTCCTGCTTTCTCCATGATCCAACAAATGTTGGCAATTTAATCTCCAGTTCTACTGCCTCTTTGAAACACAGCTTGTACTTCTGGAATTTTTCAGTTCACATACTGCTGAAGCCTAGCTTGAAGGATTTCAAGCATCACCTTGCAAGCGTATGAAATGAGCACAACTATATGGTAGTTAAGCATTATTTGGCATTGCTCTTTCTTGGGACTGAAATAAAAACTGACCTTTTCCAGTTCTGTGGCCACTGCAGTTTTCTAAATTTGCTAATATATAGAGTGCAGCAATTCAACAGCATCATCTTTTAGGATTTTAAAGAGCTCAACTGGACTTCCATCACCTCCACTAGCTATGTTTTTAGTAATGATTCCTAAGGCCCACTTGACTTCACACTCCAGGATGTCTGCATCTAGGTGAGTGACCATACCATTCTAGTTGTCTGAGTCATTAAGAAATTTTTTGTCTAGCTCCTCTGTCTATTCTTGAGGAACTAAAGAGCCTATTGATAAACATGAAAGAGGAGACTGAAAAAGCTGGCTTAAACTCAGCATTCCAAAAAAGTAAGATCATGACAAGTCATCCTGTAGATAAACAAACTGATTCCATAGCCTTTAATGGAGAGGCAAAAGACTCATAGTAGCCAATACAATGTTAAAGGAGAAAAATAAAGTTGGTAGACTGACACTATGTGACAGGATGGTTGACTATAAAGCTGTAGTAATCAAGACACTTTGATACTGATGAAAGAGTAGACCAATAGATCAATGGAATAAAATAGAGAGCCCAAAAATAGATCCACAAAACTATAATCAATTGTTTTTTGACAAAGGAGCTCAGGCAATATAATGGAACAAACATAGTCTTTTCAATAAATGGTCTGGACAATTGGATGTCCACTTGCAAAAATAAGAATCTAGATGCAAACTTTATATCTTTTACAAAAGTAACTCAAAATCATAGATCTAAATGTGATATGCAAAACTAGGAAACTCCTAGAAGGTAATTTAGATGACTTTGTGGATATGACAGTGGCTTTTGTAAACAATATGAAAGGCATAATTCATTAAATAAATTATTGACCTGCTGAACTTCATCAGAATTAAAAATATCTGCTCTGCAAAAGAACATTACAAGAGATTGAGTAGACAAACTACAAACTGAAAGAAAATGCTTGCAAAAGACACAGCTGAAAAAGAGCTGTTACCTAAAATATATAAATAACTCTTAAAACTCAACAATTAGAAAACAAGCAATATGATATAAAAAAGAACAAAAATCATAACATATTTATCAAAGAAGCTACTCAGATGGCAAATAAGTATATCAGAAGATGTGCTACATCTATGTCACTAGGCAGATTAAAAGACAGAGATACCACTGTAGACCTAATAGAATGGCCAAAATTTCAAATGACAACAGCAAATACTACTGAGGATTTGGGGAAAAAAAATGTATCCTTGACTATTGATGTATTACTTGAAAATAATATTAATAGTTGATAGAATAAGATGCCCACAATATTTTGCAGCTTTTGAATCAGAAATGGAATCTATTTCCCCATGCCTTGAATATGAACTTGTCTTAGGACTTGCTTTGACCAATAGAATATGGTAGAAATGATCTAGTTACTTTCAGAGCTAGAACTGAAGATGCCTTGCAGCTGTGGCTTTCTGTCTCTTTGAACTGTGACCTAATGCTGCAAATAAAACTGGGATGAAAGAAAATGTGGAGAGGGAGCCTGGGTAATCTCTGCCATTCTGGCTGTCTCAGCTGAGATCCCAGACATGTGAGAGAGGCCATTTCGGAACATTCAACTCTAGCCAAGCCACCAGCTGGCTGAATACACATGAATGGGTCCAGGTGAGACCAGCAAGAGATTTAATAATCAATTCACAGAATCATGAAAAATCATAAATTGTTGTTGTTTTAAAAGACAATTTGTTTTGAGATAAATTTTACACAAGAGATAACTGAGATTATATTCAAAGTTAATGTTCTTAGTAGATGAAGTATTGAAAAATATGAACCTGATAGGATTCATAAAGGGTATTTTAGAGATAAAAATACCAATGACCCCTGATTTTATAAGTGTCTTTCCTTATAAGATAGCAAAGAGAAAAAAATGTGCACCATGAAAATGCAACTTGGGACAGGATTTTGACAGAAAGGCTTGGGTTAAGAATGAAATGTACAATCACAGTACACATGCATATTTATAGGCTTGTCACAACATGAATACATATAGATAGCTACTTTCTAATATATATATGCATATATATATATATAGGCTGTTTTGACAGATGTGACAGATATGTATATCTATATATCTATTGCTATTAGTCTTTTTAAAACTAATGTGATGGATGCTTATTTTCTGCATTTCATTATTTTTTAGTCATAGTATACCTGAAGAACAACTGCATCTTGTTTTTAAAGTAAGCAAACCGTTTCACTTTCCTGTTAACCTCTGACAGTGCAAAGTAAAATGATTCATTAAATACATACTTTATGATTATTTATGAGATGCTAATTAGATGTGTGATGTGCTAATTATTAAGAAAATGCACATCAGATCATCTCCAGGTGTGTCCCTGCTGCCTCCTTCCCCCCCCCAGGTGTAGTCTCTCTCCCTCTGGAAGAATGTTAGGATACTACAGCATTTCTCCACTGCACTAAAAGAAGTTAAAGAATAAAATTTTTAAAAAATTATGTTTTAGTTAAAATAGATGGTAAAAAGGATAAAGTAAAATAAAATATTTATTTAATGTGATGGGGAATTAAATGTTCATAACGGGTTTTTTGTTTGTTTGTTTTCCTGTTTCTTCTGAATGTTTTTTTTTTATTTCTCTTTTATTTTATTTTTAAAATTTACAATGTTGTATTGGTTTTGCCATATATCAACATGAATCTGCCACAGGTGTACACATGTTTCCCATCCTCTCTTCCCTCCTGCCTCCCTGTACCATCCCACTGGGTCATCCCAGTGCACCAGCCCCAAGCATCCAATATCGTGCATCAAACCTGGACTGGCAACTCGTTTCATATATGATATTATACACGTTTCAATGCCATTCTCCCAAATCTTCCCACCCTCTCCCTCTCCCACAGAGTCCATAAGACTGTTCTATACATCAGTGTCTCTTTTGCTGTCTCGTACACAGGGTTATTGTTACCATCTTTCTAAATTCCATATATATGCATTAGTATACTGTATTGGTGTTTTTCTTTCTGGCTTACTTCACTCTGTATAATAGGCTCCAGTTTCATCCACCTCATTAGAACTGATTCAAATGTATTCTTTTTAATGGCTGAGTAATACTCCATTGTGTATATGTACCACTGCGTTCTTATCCATTCATCTGATGATGGGCATTTGGTTGCTTCCATGTCCTGGCTATTATAAACAGTGCTGCGATGAACATTGGGGTACATGTGTCTCTTTCCCTTCTGGTTTCCTCAGTGTGCATGCCCAGCAGTGGGATTGCTGGGTCATAAGGCAGCTCTATTTCCAGTTTTTTAAGGAATCTCCACACTGTTCTCCATAGTGGCTGTACTAGTTTGCAATCCCACCAACAGTATAAGAGGGTTCCCTTTTCTCCACACCCTCTCCAGCATTTATTGCTTGTAAACTTTTGGATTGGAGCCATTCTGACTGGCGTGAAATGGTACCTCATAGTGGTTTTGATTTTCATTTCTCTGATAATGAGTGATGTTGAGCATCTTTTCATGTGTTTGTTAGCCATCTGTATGTCTTCTTTGGAGAAATGTCTATTTAGTTCTTTGGCCCATTTTTTGATTGGGTCATTTATTTTTCTGGAGTTGAGCTGGAGGAGTTGCTTGTATATTTTTGAGATTAGTTGTTTGTCTGTTGCTTCATTTGCTATTATTTTCTCCCATTCTGAAGGCTGTCTTTTCACCTTGCTTATAGTTTCCTTTGTTGTGCAGAAGCTTTTAAGTTTAGTTAGGTCCCATTTGTTTATTTTTGTCTTTTTATTTCCTAA
>NW_011495034.1:14562440-14577938 GCF_000754665.1 Bison bison bison | reverse complement strand
GCTTTAATCCATTTTGAGTTTATTTTTGTGTATGGTGTTAGAAAATGTTCTAGTTTCATTCTTTTACAAGTGGTTGACCAGTTTTCCCAGCACCACTTGTTTAAGAGATTGTCTTTAATCCATTGTATATTGTTGCCTCCTTTGTCAAAGATAAGGTGTCCATAGGTGCATGGATTTATCTCTGGGCTTTCTATTTTGTTCCACTGATCTATATTTCTGTCTTTGTGCCAGTATCATACTGTCTTGATGACTGTGGCTTTGTAGTAGAGCCTGAAATCAGGCAGGTTGATTCCTCCAGTTCCATTCTTCTTTCTCAAGATTGCTTTGGCTATTCGAAGATTTTGTATTTCCATACAAATTGTGAAATTATTTGTTCTAGCTCTGTGAAGAATACCATTGGTAGCTTGATAGGGATTGCATTGAATCTATAGATTGCTTTGGGTAGTATACTCATTTTCACTATATTGATTCTTCCAATCCATGAACATGGTATATTTCTACATCTATTAGTGTCCTCTTTGATTTCTTTCACCAGTGTTTTGTAGTTTTCTAACATTTTTTAAATTAAAAAGTTTGTAATTATTTTACACAATGCAAAGAATGTAACCATAATATTGTAAAAAGATAGAAGAAAAAAAATCTACAAAAATGTAAGATGATGATATAACAACACATACCTGTAGTATGGCACTTATTGTTTAATTTATCTTTCTTGTTTGGTTACTTTTCCTAATTTAAACATAAATTGATGTGTTTAATTAAAATCATGACTAGTTTGTGAGTTGTGAAAAACGTAAAATAGATTTTTAAGAAATTTTTGTATAAAATATGCATTGCTTTAATATTGAAATTAGCAACAATCAAAACAGATAACATTAATCATTTACATATGCCTGTGATTTGTCTGAAATCTTTATTATCTTACATGATAATCTGAATTCTCTGAGTTTGGTGAACTGTTTTAATAATTTCCTAACCAGTTCATCTACAATCGCCCTTCACCCTCTCCAATCATTTTCACATCTAAGTGATCTTTCTCACACAGTTCTAAATGTGTGCTTTATCTTTTCTTTAAAAGCTTGTATTACTTCCCAATATTCTCAGAATCGAGGCAAAACCCCTGGAAGTAACTTGCAGAGTTAGATTTGGTCTACCTACTTCATAGTTCCTCAGCCTTACCCTTTTCAGTGTCCTGCCTTGCTTTCTGCATTACGGACATCCTGTTGTTGTTCAGTTGCTAATTTGTGGCCAACTCTTTGTGACCCCATGGACTGCAGCATGCAAGACTTCCTTGTCCTTCGCTATCTCCTGGAGTTTGCTCAGAGTCATGTCCACTGAGTCAATGATGTGATCCAACCATCTCATCTTCTGTCTCCCCGTTCTCCTTCTGCCTTCTTCTTTCCCAGCATTAAGGTCTTTTCCAGGGAGTCGGCTCTTCGCATTAGGTGACTAAAGTATTGAAGCTTCAGCTTCAGCATCAGTCCTTTCATTGAATGTTCAGGGTTGATTTTCTTTCTGTTGCACTGATTTGATCCTCTTGCTGTCCAAGGGACTGTCAAGAGTCTTTGCCAGAACCTTAGTTCAAAAGCTTTAACTCTTCAATGCTTAGCCTTCTTTATGGTCCAACTCTCTCATCCATACATGACTATTGGAAAAACCATAGCTTTGACTCTTCAGGCCTTTGTCAGCAAAGTGATATCTCTCGTTTTTAATACACGGTCTAGGTTTATCATAGCTTTTCTTTCAAGGAGCAAGCATCTTTTAGCTCCATGGCTGCAGTCACTATCTGCAGTGATTTTGGAGTCCCAGAGAATAAAATCTGCCACTGTTTCCACTTTTTCCCCATCTATTTGCCATGAAGTGATGGGATCGGATGCTGTGATCTTCTTTTTTTGAATGTTGAGTTTTAAGCCAACTTTGCTCTTTAGTTCCTCTTCACTGTCTGCCATAAGGGTGGTGTAATCTGCTTATCTGAGGTTATTAATATTTCTCCCAGCAATCTTGATTCCAGCTTGTGCTTCATCCAGCCCGGCATTTCACATGATGTACTCGACAATGTACAGCCTTGATGTACTCTTTTTTCCCCAATTTGTGACCAGTCCATTGTTCCATGTCTGGTTCTTCAATCCTTGAGACTTGTCAGACATCCTGCTGTTCCACTGTATACTTTCACCTATTTCCCTCTACTGGAATTTCCTTTCTCTATCTTTGTCTAACTGATGCATTTTTGTCCTTCCGATCTCAACTAAAGTATCATTTCCCCAAATGAGCAAACCTAGATTTTCCCTTTCTTTCTTTTTTGATATTGATTGATTGATTCAGCTGTGCCTGGTCCCAGGTGCAGCATGAGGGATTTTTCATCTTTGTTGTGGCATGTGGGATCTTTAGTTGCAGCATGTGGGATCTAGTTCCCTCAAAAGGAATGAAGCCCCGGCCCTGTGCCTTGGGAGCATGGAGCCTTAGCCACTGGACCACTGAGAAAGTCCCAGATTTTCCTTTCTTAAATTCTTATTATATACAGTCTATACTCTTATAGACCCTGACAATTCTATTTTTAATATTATTAATTTTGGAAATTTTAACTTTATTTCTTGACTACCTGATTAATTCTGTCTTCTACAGTTACTATAAGCTTCATGAAGCCAAGCCATTGTTTGCTTGTATTCATGATCTTCTCCCTAAGAAGTGAGACTATTAGGCTAGCAAAATATTTGAAATCTTATAGAGAATGAACCATTATTTGTTGAGTGAATGCATACCTAAGTAAAAGAATGGATTAAATAATGAACACTTTTTATCGTTGGTTAGTAGTGTATTTGAATCAAGTGTTATAAATTTTATTACCCTATTTTTTTCTCAAAGTAGATTTTGAATAGTATCTAGTTGAAATTAATATCAACTAGAGATTTTTATTTTGTTTATAAAGATGGAGAAATTTTATAAAATGCTGGTTTAGAAAGTTAGTAAGTGTCCTGGTAGAAATATAGACTACATATTCAGATTAAAACAAAAAAAGAATAGTCAGAATGTGTTTTATGAATATTTTCTTGAATTTCAGAGGAACAAGAGCTTAGGTTTTTCTAGATAATGACACATAAAACAAAGGATGTTTTAAAGTCAAAATTTGAAGCAAGTGTTTAGCAACAGGGTTCATTGATAAATGCAGCACTTTGGAGTCAAGAATTTCTCATTCTCTGATAGATATGAGATATTGTCTAGTTAATATGGAACAGGAGTCCTACTAAGACTCTAAGAGAGAAATTGAAAACCAAAGTCATGGCTAGGACATAAAATACCAATGTTTCCTATTTCTTGGATTCTCATAATATTTTCACGAAGGCTTCCCTGGTGACTCAGATGGTAAAGAATCTGGCTGTAATGCAGGAAAGTTGGGTTTGATCACTGAGCCCAGAAGTTCACCTTTCTTTTCAGGAAAATAAATCACTGCACTGTTTATGACTGTATTTATAAGCTTCCCTATTTCATTGGTTTGATTGGTCAGTAGCCAGTGGCTTGACTGAACCAACCCACTGTTTGATAGTATAGTCCTGTCAGTTTAGTACACTATTGGACTCATTAGAGCATTTATTTCTGTAGTAGCTTATTTCCTGGCCAAATAAGGGCTAGAAACGTCTGGGATAGAGAAAACACTGGAAGAGATTCATCATTGGCTTCAAAAAAGAAAAATCTATGAAAAAGTAAATTTTATTTAAGCTTTTCATGCTTAATTTCCCCTTTGCCCTTCTTGGTCTTAGGCTGCTTTTATGCTTTCCCATTCAAAGTCTAGGTCAACTGAGAAATAACAAAGAGAATAATAACTGATATCTTTACCTAAGAGAATGTAGGCCCACCATGCATGGTATCCAGGAGAGAAGAAAGTGAGATTGTGAGATTGTGAGATAATATGCTGGAAACATGTAAGCCAATGGAGATAACAGCAGTGTTTTAAAAATGGAAACCAATACTAGGAATCAAGTCTAGTAGATAGAAAAGTATTTGCAAAAGTAAATAGTTGAAGAGGCTATGGCTGATTCCCAAGGGAGTACACATTTGCTGAGCATGAATGATTGACAGTTGCAGATAGGCACAGACTCTTAAGAGAAGAATGGCAAGTTACAGGAAAGACATACATTTACACAGGGGTAGGAAGAGTCAATATTTGATAAAATTCATTGATCATAGATTGCCAGGCAGATGAATTGATACAAATTCCCAGCTGGAATTTGACAGCATAAAATGTGAGATCAGAATGTTGACACGAGTTCCACTATTCTCTATCCATGTCGCCTTCAGTTCAGTTCAGTCACTCAGTCGTGTCCGACTCTGCGACCCCATGAATCACAGCACGCCAGGCCTCCCTGTCCATCATCAACTCCCAGAGTTCACTCAGACTCATGTCCATCGAGTCGGTGATGCCATCCAGCTATCTCATCCTCTGTCGTCCCCTCATCCTCCTGCCCCCAATCCCTCCCAGCATCAGAGTCTTTTCCAATGAGTCAACTCTTCGCATGAGGTGGCCAAAGTACTGGAGTTTCAGCTTTAGCATCATTCCTTCCAAAGAAATCCCAGGGCTAATCTCCTTCAGAATGGACTGGTTGGATCTCCTTGCAGTCCAAGGGACTCTCAAGAGTCTTCTCCAACATCACAGTTCAAAAGCATCAATTCTTTGGCGCTCAGCTTTCTTCACAGTCCAACTCTCACATCCATACTTAGGCAATCGTTAAACCGCCTTTGCTTCAATTTCCTCATCTGTAAAATAGAGGTGAGAGCATAGTAATGGATAACTCTTAGAGTTCTTGCTAAGGATATATTAGATAATGTTTGTAAAGCATATACACATGCTTATCATAGTTTATGTCTGTAGCAGAAGGTGTTAAGTTTCATTCATCTACACTTGGCCCTTGCTGTTCTGAGCACACCAATGTGCAGGAAACTCTATTGTCTTCCTCTTTTCCCAGGAAAATGACTGGCTCTGAGGATCAGTCCCCAGCTAATGACTTGATAGGAATTCATGGTTAAGTACCCCGTTGCATGGGGTAAATTAACTAGCAAATTTATGGCTCAGAGAAGGAGCTAATTTTTTATTGTCCTCATTCTCCACTAGACTTTGGGATATAGCTCAGAATTAAACTAGTCTGATATGCAGGCTTTATATTTTTTCTAAGAAATGTTTTTCCTAAATTGTTGTCATTGTTCTTGTCTTAGCCTGAGATCCCACTAAAAAAGGGTTCTGAGCTGTTCTGAAGAGTTTTTAGTCATTTAACCACATAGACTATATTTTTCCTTTTTGAATGATCCTCTGCAGTATTTAATAGACTTAACAATTTCTCCAAATGATTCAAATAAGTAAGACTCACTTGGAACATCCATTTATTTATGAATGCCTCTTGAGTTCCACCCATATTATGGGTGCCTCCTGAGTTCCTTTAAAGCATGCAGAATCAGAAATACATAATGGCCAGGAAACCAAGTGTTATCATTTACCTGATTCCTTGTCTAAACAGGCAAATGGGTAAATATCTAATGTTGTTAAAAAACTTTAGGAGTCTACAAAGCATGAGAACCTCTGAATAGGAGGTACAGAAGGAGCAGGGAAACTTAGTGTTGATGATTGAATAGAAATTTATGAAGTAGGGAAGTTTAAGAAGTAAAACCCCCAGAGTTGGTGATAGTATATACAAAAGGCCTGGGGTTTTGAAAGTTTGTGTAGAATCCAGTGAGACTAGAACATAAGCTCATGTGTTAAAGTAGAAAGAGATCAGCTTGGAAAGACAGATAAAGGTGTCCCAAGTTCATGCTAAGGCAGTGACTCTCAAATGTTGACACACATCAGAAATACCACGTGGAAGGATGTTCATTGAAGATTTAGTCTCAATAGCCTAGAAATGGAAACAACCTAAGTGTTCGTCTGAAGATACATGGATAAAGAAAATGTTACACATGCACACACACACACAAGCTTGAATATTATTCATCTATAAAAAGGAAGGAAATCCTACAATTTGGGACAACATGGATTAACTTTGAGAGCATTGTGTGAAGGAAATAAGTCATACAGAGAAAAATAAATACTGCATAATTCCACTTATATTTGGAATTGAAATAAGTTGACTCAGAAACAGTGGATTTGTGGTTACTAGAGGTTGGTAATGGCACCCCACTCCAGTACTCTTGCCTGGAAAATCCCATGGACGGAGGAGCCTGGTGGGCTGCAGTCCATGGGGTCGCTGAGTTGGACACGACTGAGGGACTTCACTTTCACTTTTCACTTTCATGCACTGGAGAAGGAAATGGCAACCCACTCCAGTGTTCTTGGCTGGAGAATCCCAGGGATGGGGGAGCCTGGTGGCCTGCTGTCTATGGGATTGCACAGAGTCGGACGCGACTGAAGCGACGCAGCAGCAGCAGCAGCAGCAGAGGTTGGTTGGAGGCAGAGGGTGCAGAGAGATAATGTTTTTAGTCAAAGGATACAGATTTCCCATTACATGATAAATAAGTTCCAGGAAACTAATGTACAGCTTGGTGATGATAATTAACAATACTATATCAGATACTTGAAAGTTGCTGAGAGTACATCTCAAACATTCTCACCAGTGCTAAACAACAGAACAAAATATTAGTAACTATTGAGGTGATGGGTGTATTTACTAACCATATTGTAGTAGTCATTTTGTAATATATATACCTGTATCCAGTTGTCATGTTGTACTTTTTAAAGATACACAATATTATATATCACTTATAGCTCAGTAAAGCCAGAAACATTTTTTTATAAAGAACAAGTCCTAGAGGGTTTATTAGAACACAGATTGCTGAGTTCCACCCCCAGAGCTTCTGATTCAATAAATTTAGAATTTACATTTTTAGCAAATCCCTGATTGATACTGATGCTCCTGATCCAGGGACAGCACTTTGAGAACCACAGTGCTAAAGCACTATTTGCATTTTATCCTGAAGATATTGATACTGACAGATGTTAATTTTAATCATGCTCTCCAGAAGCATATGGATTATTTCTAATCCCTCTTTTACCATATCTTCTAGATTTCAAAATTGTTTTTATATGACAGCTAAGTCCACTTTCATCCAGGATAAATTTAGCTTGTTCCGTGAAATATTCTTAGAACCAACAGCTATCAGAACACTTACTATCCTGAGAATGCCCTAGTTTGTTTTAAAATATGACTAAATATAGTGTCAAAAACATAACCTGCTATTTTGCATGTGATATGGCCAGGAAAGATTGTGAGGATATGAAGTTTGCCTTTAGACAGACCATATGCTCTTACTGATGTTGCCTAAATGAGAATTATCTGATTTAGCAAGAAAAAACCTACTATTTAACATCACACTTGTTTCCACAAAATCCCTGGGGCTTTCCCTCAGCAGGAGATTACTTGATGACAATTAGGAGGTGAAAAAGTAGCTTTTATATTCATGATAACAAATGGTTTTGTTTACATCTATATTTCTAGCATCTAGAGAAATGCTTGGTGCTCAAGAAATATTTGCTCAGTGAGTTATTGAATGGATAACATCTCACGCATTTGCAGATTTCAGCATGGCCTTTAAATGGTATATCAAAATTAGATTTTTACCCCTAAGTGTTGCTGTAAGGAATGACTTCATTGACGGCCTCACTGCATCCTTATCCCTTCTTCCTCCTCCTCATACAGATGCTTGTACCAAGTATATTCAGAGATTCTGTCTCTTTCTTCTTAAATGATAATGTGAGAATCATAAAATAATAGAATTTGACAGCCATCTCAAGTATTCTGTTACATATATTGGGATGTTGATGATTTAGGTTCAGTGATCTGGCCTCTCTATATCTTTCTCCTTGGTCCTGAAAATAGACCCTAAGTAAAATGAGTATAAGAAAGTAAAAGTAAAGGAAAAGACACATTATGTGTGTTTGTCTATGTTAGGTAGATTTAAAATTTTTTACTTCTCACAAGAATATGTTAAGAAGGTGTTTCTTGTTCCATCATATTAATAAGGAAACTGAGATTGAGAGACATTGGGTAGATTAGTCATAGTAATATTAACTATGAAGGAGAGGATTTGAGTGGAAAGAATAAGTAGATTAAAGATACCTTCCTGTCATCTATGTCTTAACTAGTATGGATGACCCATCTATCTAACAGGTTATGAGTGACTATAAAAATACAGATGAAAGTAACAATACTGCATTAAATAAATAAGCCTTTTGATGGAAGAACCTCTGTCTTTATTAAAAAATATACTATTTGAGTTGAGATAATTGTTAAAATTTGGGGAACAATATTTTGTAAACCTTATTACAGTCTTGGTGTTCTACTACTGCTGCTGCTGCTGGTAAGTCACTTCAGTTGTGTCCAACTCTGTGCGACCCCTTAGATGGCAGCCCACCAGGCTCCCCCATCCCTGGGATTCTCCAGGCAAGAACACTGGAGTGGGTTGCCATTTCCTTCTCCAATTCATGAAAGTGAAAAGTGAAAGTGAAGTCACTCAGTCGTGTCCGACTCTTAGCGACCCCATGGACTGCAGCCAGGCTCCTCTGTCCATGGGATTTTCCAGGCAAGAGTACTGGAGTGAGGTGCCCTTGCGTTCTCTGTGGTATTCTACTAGAGACTCAGAAAAGGTAGATGTTACAATGTGTTTAAATAGGTGAATGGAGGGACCTACACATAAAATAATTAGGTATTATAAATAAAAAGAAGAAATGAACCTGGAAGAGTTGTGGGGATGAGGTAACAATTATAAATCTTAGAAATTATTTTATACGAACTATATATGTAATATATAAGTGTTAGTTGTTCAGTCCTGTCCGACTCCCTATAAGCCCATGACTATAGCCCACTAGGCTCCTCTGTTCATGGAATTCTCCAGGCAAGAATACTGGAGTGGGTTGTCATTCCCTTCTTCTGGGGATCTTCCCAACCCAGGTATCAAACTTGGGTCTCCTTTTTGAATTGCAGGCAGATTCTTCACCATCTGAACCACCAGGGAAGTCCATATAGTATATAATATATATAAATTTGACGATACACCTGTGTGTAATGAGTAACTCTGAATAGTTAATGAGGAAATTAGTGATTTTTAAGAGTATAGTGAAGAATTTATTCAGAACTCAACCTAAAAAAGGCAAAATATGTATATATTTTTAAAAGCTGAATGAGAAGTTTAGAGCAATGGAGGATAGATTGCAAATTCAAAATGTGTCAGTTATTTCAGAACGAGTAAATGGAGGCAAGTGTATAAAAGCAACATTTAAATTTGTGTTTTCTATAATTAAAGCAAGGCATTGGTCCTTAGCTCAAAGAAACTGACTGAATGTAGTGCAACATAAATAAAGTAACTTGTAGCCTAGACACATCCTAGTGAAACCAAAGATTGGTGACAGTCTTAAAATCTACAGGAAATTTGAGGCAGATTATCATAAAGTTAAGTAGACTGACAGCAAACTTCCCATCAACAATGAAAGATGCAAGAAAGTAACATGGTCATATCTTCAGAACTGGGGAAAAATAAGGTACAGATTAGGTAATTTTCCCTTAATTTTGAAAAACAAATGCATTTTCAGAATTAAGTAAAAGATATCAATTCAGAAATCCTCACAAAAAGAATATTAAATCATGCTCTTGAACAGTAATAAAAGGGGGTATAGAATAAAATAGAGAAGTTTGGATAGAGCTGTGTAGAGCTAATGCATTAATTTTTTTATGTTTGAAAAGAGTTTAAACTATAAAATAATAACAAGCTGGAAATTTCCCAGTGATGGAAGTATGCTAAAATGAATGTCACAGTTTACTCAAACTTAGAAATACTAAATGACTAGATTTGTTAGAAAGATTTATGAGTTTTTATATATGTAATATTTAATGTAAGTTATTATTTAAAGAACAGAAATTTAAGCTTTACTTTTAGAATCTATAGCTGGAAATACATAAGGATACTAAATTTTAAGTTAGCAAAAGAGGGGTACTTTTTCTGCTCCCTTCTGATGCCTATGTCAGAAGCTTTCTCTATCTCCTTTATACTTTAATAAAACTTTATTACACAAAAGCTCTGAGCGATCAAGCCTCGTCTCTGGCCCCAGATTGAATTCTCCTCTGGGGGCCAAGAATCCCGATGTCTTCATGTGATTCAACAACAACCTTTCATCTTGGGGGCTCGTCTGGGATCCTTCAGGACAAGGTAAGGATGCTTGGAGCTTTAGTTCTTTGTTCTCTTAGCGAACACGTTTTCTGCTGTGCTTTACTAACTACCGTGTGCTTGTGTGAATGAATGACAGGCCCTGCGTGAAGCAAGTAAGGAGCCCTGCTCTGTGGTTCCACGGTGATCTCATATGGCTTATGGCAGAAACCTGTTGGGGGGTTATACCAACCTGCCAACGGCACCCAATGTCTCCTTCAGGAGCTGACCAGAAATGGGCAAAGCATGTGGACCAAACTCTCCTTTCTCGGTCAAACTTTTCAGTCTCTTGACCATTGCATAAATCCCTGGGAATTAGAAGTACTAACCTAATCTATCGGCTCATAGACTTTCAAGGGACTTGTGATCTATACTGTTATTGTGTACTGTGGCTTAGGTCCCAAACTTGGATTGGTAGTCAAGAAAGCGCCTAGCCTCACTAGGAATCGAAAGTTTGGAAGCTAGATGAAGCTCTAGCTCCCAGAACATCTCTGAGGTTAAAGGTTACTCAGATAGGGACTGCAGTGGGTTTTTTTTCCTTTGGTAATGCTGGCTCTTAGTGGATCAGAGGAGGCTGTTATATTGGTGTGGTGATGCTTGGTAAGTTAGCAAAAGATACAGGAGAAAAAATGATGGCAAATAATAAAAATTTTAAGTCCAAATGTTGCAGGAAGGGGGACCCTTCCTGGGCCCAAAACTGGGCTCTTGTCAAACACTCAGAAATGAATTGTCCGAGGAGACACATGTGCTGACAAAGCAAGAGATTTTATTGGGAAAGGGCACCCGGGTGGAGAGCAGTAGGGTAAGGGAACCTAGGAGAACTGCTCTGACATATGACTTGCAGTCTTGGGTTTTACAGTGATGGGATTAGTTTCTGGGCTGTCCTTAGCCAATCATTCTGACTCAGAGTCCTTCCTGGTGGTGTGTGCCTTGTTAAGCCAAGATGGATGCCAGAGAGAAGGATTCTGGGGTGTGGTCGGATACATAGTTCTCCTTTTGACCTTTCCCAAACTCTTCCCGTTTGGTGGAGGCTTATTAGTTTCCTGTTCCTTACCAGGACCTCCTGTCATAAAACAACTCATGCAAATGGTTACTATGGTGCCTGGCCAGGGTGGGCGGTTTCAGTGTGCTTCCCATAACACAAATATGCAAGCAATTATAAATGTAACTAGCATAGTATCACTAATTAGAATCAGAGATTATCTGACTTGATTTTTAAAATAACCAACTATTTTGTATTCATAAGAAAAACAATATTGCACGTTATGAAAGAAGACCAAAAGGTTGGGGGAAATGTCTGTGCAAACACTAAACAAATACAACCACTATGACAGTATCAATGTCATGATTAATTAAAAAAAATTAATAGAAATGAAAGAGGTAAAACTGCCATGTTTGCTAATGTTAAATTTGTAAGTTGTTATATATTTGTAAGATAGAAATACCATTAAGTGTTTAAAATGAATAAAACATATCAATGTGGATAATAATCCTATACAATGCTGCGCATTAAAAAAGAAAGCAAAATACCACACACAGTGTTTTATAAACTTTAAAGCATTCAAAATACCAACAGTATGTGTGTACATGCTTGAGAATGATAAATGCCAAATTTAGAACAATGGTTACCCTCCAAACAGGGACTCTTGTAAAAGTTTAATTACAAAGGATTAAAAAATGCTCTTAAGAAATCTTAGAAGTTAATAAATAGAAATATAAGTCTAATAAAGCAGATAGAGATAAAACAATACAACCTGTTTTGGAGCTAACACCTTGTGAGTATGGGAGTGTGCTTGTGTGCCTGCTTGTGCGTGTGTGTGTAGTGGATAGGGTGAGGGGACATTTGCTGTTTGAATCTTCACCTCTTTTCTTGCCTGAGACTAGAACACCAAGCCATAATTAGCAATCCAGGCCACTAGGCAGAAGAATGAGGAAATCAATATGCGAAACTCCTTTCTTTAGAGGTTTCAACTCTCAGAGGCAATGACTTAAGCTTTGCCAGGCTTGTTCAGCCTTTCCTAACCCTCCTTCTGCTCTGATTATTCTCGGCAGCTCATTCCCATCAGTCACCGTCCTCACGGAGTTCCCAGGCAATCACACAAACCCAGTTTGCATCTGTCAGGCTCTGCCTGAAAAAGTCTGAATTCATGCAAATGTCGCTTCTCAGCCTGTAAAACCCAGAGAGGGGTTCTCTCATTCAACAGATGGGCCACAGGCAAATCGTGAGAGAAGTGGCCCTGGCCTTTCCTGTTTCAGTAACATGAAATTTAAGTAATTCACTCTTATCTCGAAAAGCTTTTCTTTTTTAATTTTCAGTTTAATATTGGCACTTACTAACTCATATGATTTATAAATAGAACAATGGCAACCTTATTCAGATGATGATATCAGTAGGGAAGTAACATGGTATGTTAGAAAAAGCTCAAAAAAAAAAAAAAAAAAGGCTCATACTTCATCATTGAATCTGGTTTTAAATCCTTAGTCACTTGACAGCAGATTTGGGGGAGACGGCTTATCTCCCAAGCAACCACTCTTCAGACCTTACTGGTGCTGCCCAGGTTGGCTTTATTTTGCCCCCTAGACACATCTTGCTCCAGTCCCCCTGCCCCTCATTTTGTTTCCCAGCTACAATTGCTTACATTCTTTTTTTTTTTTGCCATTTCTTTCCACCATGTCTTTGCAAAGCTTGCTGCTCTTCCTAGAATGATTCCTGTCCTAAATCCCACTCCACTCCGTTGTGTTAATCTCTACTCTGTCTTCAGATTGCATTTAGTCATCACTTTCTCAGGGGTACATCACTAAAAAGATAAGTTCCCTCTGTAATATACTCTCAGAGCAGCACATGCATTTAGCTATATCAAAAAATTACTTTTATTTCTGTGCTTCTTTTATTAACGTACCTGCCCAGTAATGATGTAAAGCTGAGAGTGTTGGACTACATTTATTTTGTGCTTCCAACACCTCACTGCATTCAAGAACCAAGGAAAGGAGAGGGTGGGTGGGAGGAATTCGTAGATTTAGATTGACACGTATACACTATTGATACTGTGCATAAGATATATTACTAATGAGAATGTACTGTATAAAACAGGGAACTCTACTTAATTCACTATGGTGACCTAAATGGTAAGGAAATCCAAAAGGGAGGGAATATATTAATATGTATATGTATGGCTGATTCTTTTTGCTGTACAGTAGAAATTAACACAACACGGTAAAGCAAGTATATTCCAATAAAAATTAGTTTAAAAAATTCCACTGTTACTTGAAGCCCCAATTTACTATCTGGCTTGTGCCAGTCCTGCCAGGCTGAGAGGATAGTAAAGGACCAAGAATAAAGAACCATCTGTTTCAAGGTACCAGAGTGACTCTACAGATAAACAATAGCTTGAATTCTTTAACTATAGACATCCCTGATTATGTTTTTAAAATTAACTTGAAGCAATTTTTAGAATTCTATTTTATTTTATTTTTTTTTTTTGCTGTGCTGGGTCTTCATTGCTGTGCGGCCTTTTTCTGGTTGCTGTGAAGGGGGACCACCCTCCAGCTGTGATGCAAAGGCTCTGCTATAGAGCATGGGCTCCAGGGTGTGTGGTTCACTAGTTGTGGCTCCCAGCACAGGCTCATTAGTTGTGGTGCAAGGGTTTGCGCCACAGCATGTGAGATCTTCCCGGATCAGGGATTGAACCCACGTCCCCTGCCTTGGCAGGCGGATTCTCCACTATTGAGCCACCAGTGAAGCCCTGAGTAGTTTTAGATTTGTCTAAAAGTCACAAAGATAGTACAGAGTTCTCATAACCCTGCACCTGATTTATTCTGTTATTAAAATCTCACAGTGGTACAGTTTGATTGTTATAGCTAATGAAACATTATTGACATGTTGTTAATTGAAGTCCACACTTTGTTAATATTTCTTTAGTTTTTATCTAATGTCTCTTTTTTATTTGTTCTAGTATCCCATCCAAGATAACCGTCATCGTGTCTTCTAAGTATCCAGTAGCTGAGAATATTTCTCAGTTTTTTGTTTATGATAGCATTGATCGTTTTAAGGAGTAGTGGTTAGGTATTTTATATAATGTCTTTCAGTTTGGGCTCGTCTGATAGTTTTCTCCCAGTTATACTAGAGCTATGGGTTTTGGGGAGGAAGACCACAGAGATGAAGTGCATTCTTATATTAAGGATACGTATTGTCAACATAACTTATCACTGGTGATATTAACGCTGATCACCTGGCTGAGGTTTTCATACTGTGCAGTTACTTTTTTCTCCCTGTTCTATACAATATTTTTTAGAAGGAAGTCACTATGGGCAATCCACACTTAAGGGGTCAAAAATTAAGCTTCACCTACTTGCAAGTTCAATATATAAATCATTTGAAATTCTTCTGTGTGAAATATGTGTCTCTTTTTCTTTGTTTTATTTTATTCACTCATTTATTTATGTTGATGTGGACTCATGCATTTTCATTTGTCTTCATTATGGGAAGCAAATTTTATTTTTTACTAAGCTCAAAAGAGTTAATAGGGACATCCTTATATGTACTCAAGACTAACATTCCAAATACCTCCCTGGTCCACAGTATCATAGCACCTTAACTCTGTTCAATATAATTTCACTCCACAGCACATGAGAACATACTAAGATATACTGACTTCAGCTCATAAAATATGTATAATTCATTTCTCCATACTGAAAAGAAGTTTTTAAGTCCCTTTTCTTTTTCTTTGATTTTTCCATTGCTGAACAACAAACTTCCCCTAAACTTAGTGAGATAGATCAACCACTTATATGCTCCTGAATTCTGTAGATTCAGGATTTCAGTGGGGGTACAGAGGAGATGAATTGATTCTGCTCTCCTACACCTGTGATCTCAGTTGGATTTTCAAAGGCTCAGGGGTAGGTGGTAACTCTGTATCAGTGGGTTGGGATCACTTGAAGCCTTGTTCACTTACATGTCTAACAATTTATGCTGATTGTTAATTGGGAACTAAACTGAGTCTGTCATTCAGAACAACTACATTTTGCATCTTTATGTAGTCTGGGATTTCTCATAATGGTGACTGGATTACAAAAATGAGATTATCACAGAGAGAGACAGGAGTGGTGCCACCTTTCATGACTTGGCCATGGCTGTTGTTTGTCATTTCTTTCCCTGTGATACCCTACCAATTGATACAGTATCAGTTGTACACCCAGCGTCTAGAGGAGGAAACAGTGATTTAATTTCTTGATGGACATGGAAAGGTCCTGGAGAAGCATGCTGGATAATTCATAGATTTGTAGCCATTTTTGAAAAATAAAATCTACTACCCCTTTATGTAA
>NW_011495034.1:14560963-14562340 GCF_000754665.1 Bison bison bison | reverse complement strand
AGCACTGGCTTCAGCTCGCTGTGTCATACGGCAAATTCCCACTGGCTAATGTGTATGTTTCAGTGTTATTCTCTGAATCTGTTCCTCCCTCTCCTTCTCCTGCTGTGTCCATGTCTTTTATTTATGTCTGCATCTCTGTTGCTGCCCTAGGTTCATCAGTACCATTTTTGTGGATTCCATATATTTACATTCAGTTCAGTTCAGTTCAGTCGTGTCTGACTCTTTGTGACCCCATGAATCGCAGCACGCCAGGCCTCCCTATTCACCACCAACTCCTGGAGTTCACCCAGACTCACGTCCATCGAGTCAGTGATGCCATCCAGCCATCTCATCCTCTGTCGTCCCCTTCTCCTCCTGCCCCCAATCCCTCCCAGCATCAGAGTCTTTTCCAATGAGTCAACTCTTCTCGTGAGGTGGCCAAAGTACTGGAATTTCAGCTTTAGCATCATTTACATTAGTATATGTTATTTGTTTTTCTCTGTTTGACTTACTTCACCCTGTATAACAGGCTCTAAGTTCATCCATCTCACTAGAGCTGACTCAAATTCATTCTTTTGTATGGCTGAGTAATATTCCATTGTATATATGTACTGCAGCTTCTTTATCTATTCATCTGTCGATAGACATCTAGGTTGCTTCTATGTCCTGGCTGTTGTATATAGTGCTGTGATGAACACTGTGATGAACATGTGTCTTTCAGAATTGTGATTTTCTCAGGATATACATCCAGTAGTGGAATTGCTGGGTCATATTGTAGTTTTATTCCTAGTTTTTAAAAAATCACCACACTGTTCTCCATAGTGCATACGTGCATGCTAAGTTGCTTCAGTCGTGTCCAACTCTGTGTGACCCTATGGACAGTAGCCTGCCAGGCTCCTCTGTTCATGGGATTCTCCAGGCAAGAATATTGGAGTGGACTGTCATCCTGTCCTCCAGGGAATCTTCCCAGCCCAGGAATTGAATTCACATCTCTTATGTCTCCTGCATTAGCAGGCAGATGCTTAACTACTAGCCCCACATAGGAAGCCCCATTCTTCCTAGTGGCTGTGTCCATTTAGATTCCCATGATTATGCAAGAAGCTTCCCTTTTCTCCACATCTTTTCCAGCATTTATTGTCTGTAGATTTTCTGATAATGGTCATTCTGATGGGTGTGGGGTGATATCTCATTATAGTTTTGATTTGCATTTCTCTAATGATGCCAAGTTGGACTGTGAAGAAAGCTGAGTGCTGAAGAATTGATGCTTTTGAACTGTGGTGTTGGAGAAGACTCTTGAGAGTCCCTTGGACTGCAAGGAGATCCAAGCAGTCCATTCTGAAGGAGATCAGCCCTGGGATTTCTTTGGAAGGAATAATGCTAAAGCTGAAACTCCAGTAC
>NW_011495034.1:14551732-14560863 GCF_000754665.1 Bison bison bison | reverse complement strand
GGGAGGGATTGGGGGCAAGAGGAGAAGGGGATGACAGAGGATGAGATGGCTGGATGGTATCACTGACTCGATGGATGTGAGTCTGGGTGAACTCCGGGAGTTGGTGATGGACAGGGAGGCCTGGCATGCTGTGATTCATGGGGTCACAAAGAGTTGGATACGACTGAGCGACTTCATTTTCACTTTCATGCATTGGAGAAGGAAATGGCAACCCACTCCAGTGTTCTTGCCTGGAGAATCCCACGGATAGGGGAGCCTGGTGGGCTGCTGTCTATGAGGTCGCACAGAGTTGGACATGACTGAAGCGACTTAGCAGCAGCAGCAGCAGTTGCTTCATTTGCAATTATTTTCACCCATTCTGAGGATTGTCTTTTCATATTGCTTATGGTTTCTTTTGCTATGCAAAAGCTTCTGTTTAATTAGGTCACTTTTTTTTGTTTTTTGTTTTTATCTCTATTACTCTAGTAGGTGGGTTATAGAGGATCTTGTGATTTTTGTCAAAGAATGTTCTATTTTTTCCTCTAAGAGTTTCACAGTTTATGCTCTTACATTTAAGTCTTTAATCCATTTGAGTTTATCTCTGTGAATGATGTTAGAAAGTATTCTAATTTCATTTTTTATACATAGCTGTCCAGTTTTCCCAACACCACTTACTGAAGAGATGATCTTTTCTCCATTGTATATTCTTGCCTCCTTTGGCAAAGATAAGGTGCCTGTAGATGTGTGGGTTTATTTCTGGCTTTCTGTCTTGTTCCCTTGGCCTATATTTCTGTTTTCATGCCAGTACCATACTGTCTTGATGACTTGTTACCCCCTCTTAAGATCACTTACTGGGACCACTTGGGATTACCAGGTGCTGTCATTCTGAGTTTATGATGGCTCTTGACAAAAGTATCTCCAATTACTTAACTATCTTTAAATAACTAGTCAGTAAATTTGGGTCATTTTGTCTAATCTACTACCATACATTACTAGTCATGGCTCCTCCAGGTCCTCATTCACTTTTAATCTCTACTGCCCTGCTTCCTTGGAACTCTAGAATTTCTTCTCTATAAACACGATTACAGCAAACAACAACAACAAAAAAAGAGAGGCATTACCAATAATTTTAAAAGATGGTCCAAAACAAATCGGAAAATGAAGTTTTCTCAAGTAGTTTTTAATTGGAAAAATATAGCCAATGAATGGAAAACAAATGTCTGTGATTGACCAGAGGAGTACAGTAGACATGTCCGATTGGCCTGGTGGGCTACAGACCACAGAGAGGCATAGTCGAACATGACTGAGTGACTAAACAACAACAACGAAGAGAATTCATCTGACCTTCACCTAGGGAATTCTACTGTGAGCAGATTAACTTATTGTCAAGAAAAAGCAAATCTTGATTCTATAATATTAGTGATGTTGTGAAATAAATTGGAGTGAGACCATGAACGTTTATAATCCAGGCTTGTGAATCAATGTCACTAAAAGGATTAGAATGCCAATCACTGGTTTTCCCCCAAATCTCCAACAAATATAACCCAACCAGGACTTATTTCATATAGAGAATTAACTGTAAACTGCTTATATAATTCAGAAGAAATGTGCATCCTAAATCGCTTTAGTCATGTCCGACTCTTTGCAACCCTATGGACTGTAGCCCTCCAGGCTCCTCTGTGCATGGGATTCTCCAGTAAAGAATATTGGAGTGGGTTATTTCTTACTCCAGGGGATCTTCCCAACCCAGGGATCAAACTCGCATTCTCCTCCCTTATTATGTCTCCTACATTGGCAGGCGGGTTCTTTACCACTAATGCCACCTGGGAAACTCTCCAAATGGAGACTAGTGCATGGATGTTCCTTTGGCTTCACAAATTCTCATTGCTTTGCTTCCTACTGATATTGGAAACGCATGAGGAACCATATACTTTAGCAGTGATATTCAGTGTTATTAATGTTTCTGTTAAAGTAAATTTTAAGAATTTCCAAATGCTAAATCTAAGAGCACTGCTTGAGTTAGTGCACGTACATGAATCAGAGATGAGCAGAGGCGCCACATTGCACATTGAGTGTTGTCCTTCTTAGTTTAGAGTTACCTTACTTGGTTGAAACCACTTTATAACTGCTTTTCCTAGATATACATATTCTCTATTTTTCTTAAAGTTCTCTATTTCTTCACAGCATTTACCAAAATTTTGAATTGTATGTTTAGGCATTTATTAATTAATTTTTTCAAAAGACTATACCTTTAAAACTCCACCATGGAATACACACACAATATGTGCTTTTGTGTATAAATACATGACCTTAATATATATATACATACAAATAGTATACATATGTATAAGTATTTGTGTGTGTGTGTGTGTGTGTGTGTATGAGAGAGAGAGAGAGAGAATGGATGGAGAAAGAGAAGAAAAAAGAGGAGTACCAGGTAAGAAGAGTTTTTTTGAGTTATTTTTGTTTTATAGTTCATAAAGATCATTCATATTATAGGCATCTATATTGCCAACAAATTGTTTAAGATTCTTTTCCCAGAATGTACTATTTATTGCCTTATGTGGATAAATAATCCATTTTAATAAAATATAATCTTAAACCCCCTATAAATGAGGATAATATATTATTACCATAGGAATATGAGAAATTTCAAGTTTGGTTTTGTAATTGGTTTGAATTCATTGTTGATATATTATCTCAGATTGTTCAACAAAAAGCATTTTATTTTGAAAATTCAGAGATCAGTCATTCTGGTATGCTTTATTCTATTACACTCTAAAACCTTATTATTATCTAGTGAATAAAATTCTTAAGTAACAGTTTTAAAATCAGTACAGTCTATATTTTATTATCATAGATATATTACTTTTAATATACTAAGATAATATCTAATTTCAAATTTACTCAACTGTATAAAACCAATCCATTTGTAGCTTTGTAGTATAATAATATATGTTCATATTTTAAAACATGCAGTGTATTAGTATATGTATTCTCTTTCACAATAGATTGTGTGAGAAGTATTTAGTTAGGACTGAAAATATCTAGTTAGAACCAGCAGTATATTGCATTTCGTATGTGCATTAGTATAGAATATTTTTAAAATATTTAACCCTAAAATGTTTTTATAAAAAAAAAATAAATGGAACTTCTGCAAAGTTCCCAGTGTACTGAACATTTTGCATTCTCCAGGGATCATTTTAATGTGATGTATTCAGAAAGTTTAGTCCTATGACAGTGCCACAACATGAACAATTTTATTGAAATAGAAAACAAAGAACAAAAATATTCAATAATTGTTTTATTGATGTGAAGGGAATGAATTATTCATGACTTCAAAGTATCTGTGAATAATTCTAATTACCTGCTTTTAAAGGATATGAGGCCACTGCAAGTATATTAACAATTTTGATTGAACACCTGCTATCCAGTAGTATATATTAGGCATCAGAACCAAAATTGTCTGTGTGTGTTTGTGTGTATTTCTGATTTTCTAGGTGATCATTATTTACGGTGCTTTATTGGCTTCTGATATAATGCTTTGATAGTTGTAAAAATAGATCATTTAAGGTGTTAAAACCAGGTTATTCCTAACTTGAATGCATTATGCGTTTTCCAACAATCTCTATTCATTTGCAGCTTTGGGATACATTTTGAAACATGGCAAATGGTTACTAAGAAGATTTTCTGGGATATGGACTCACTTATATACCTTTGCATTCTCCTCAGTGACTGGTGGAGAAGGCAGTGGCACCCCACTCTGGTACTCTTGCCTGGAAAATCCCATGGATGGAGGAGCCTGGAAGGCTGCAGTCCATGGGGTCGCTGAGGGTCAGACGTGACTGAGCGACTTCACTTTCACTTTTCACTTTCATGCATTGGAGAAGGAAATGGCAACCCACTCCAGTGTTCTTGCCTGGAGAATCCCAGGGATGGGGGAGCCTGGTAGGCTGCCGTCTGTGGGGTCGCACAGAGTCGGACACGACTGACGTGACTCAGCAGCAGCAGCAGCAGCAGCAGTGACTGGTGGATAAAAGCAGTGTTACGTTGGCCACTAACCAGCTGTTTGGACCCAGACTTTTTGGATTTACCATCCCCACCCGCATCTGCACCTGTGATTCAGCTGCTACTATGGTGATAGTGGCACCATCTGCCCAGTTAATTGGCTAAACTAGCTCAGGAATTTGAGTGTCAAACTTGACTTAAGGAAGCAGGCCACATCTAATCAGGCAGGGGTTCTGGGCTATTCTATTGTCTTTATCTTTTTAAAAATTTCTCTTCTTTCCTATCCCTCTGCTACTTGCTAATTCATCAGCATTTGCACCTAGAATTTCACTGAAATTACAGTATGTCTATTTAATTATATTTCTATTCTATTGCCTCTTTTCATAATATTTTCCATAACATATTTGAGGTGGTAAATTCTGTACACTGGATACTTACCATTCCACATTCCTTTCTGAATCCTTCACATTAAATACTGCTGGGTTGAGGGAAAGTTCTTAATATGTCTTACAATATCTACTTTTTTTTCCCCCCTCTCATCTGGACTTTTTCTGTCTCTCTGCGTTTGTTGATTAATATCTTTCCCCTCAAATTCTGTGACCCCATGAAGACTACAAATGTTGTTTGGTATAGAATATATCCTCAAATAAATGCATACAGAATACATGTCATGGCTAAGTAATATATACCTTAGATTTTAAATGTGTGTTTAAAATGGTACCTATTAAGTTTAGAGATAAAAAGATATTATATACTAGCTTGTGAAAGGAATTTATTTAACCAAATGGTAGCTGGTCTGTGCATTTGCATGGTACTCAACAAATCAAGTCAAATGAATATTATGCCAAATACAGAGTAGGCTAAATTTTGGTACAAGAAAAGCTTACCATTTTCCTTTGTTTACAGTTGTTGAATTTTTTCAAATTATTTTTGTCTATTTGTAAAGCATAAGTGGATCTTTGAAAAAATACCTTCTCACTCTGTTTTTTTAGCATGACAGTATATCAGACTATAGTGAGACATAATGTCTACAATTCCAGAAAGAATCCTTGGTCCTTGACCCTGAAAACAATAAGGGTTCAACATTTCTCTCTAGGATAAATCTAGAAATGCATTTCTTATATAGCTGATCAAAAGACAAATTGGTCCCTAAGGAGAGGGGGAAAAAACGTGCTAGGGAAAAAGAAGAATTTAAATTAAAAGTACTTTTGGTGACCATTCAAAGTTTAATCTGTGAGTTAAAATGAAGCTTTAAGGAACAAGTCAAGACATATTTTACTACATCTTTGGGGAAATGAAATACAGGTAATACTGCCCTCTTTCAGTGGTGAAGAAATATGCTTGGAAAGTTTTCTCAGTAGTTCAACAAGAGTACTTCAAAAACAAATATCTATCCCAGCATTGGGCAAACGTCTCATCTGTACAGATAATGTAGGCATTTTTTGTCTCTAATTTTTACAGCCATATGGCAATTAGGATTATATCATCTTTTCTAGTGTAGAGTCTGAGTCTTCATTTAATTAGTCTCAATATCTGGGATAGAACCTGGAAATGAACACAATGAATTTGTTTTTTCCCTAATGTTCTGCACTACATTCTACTTAATTGATCATATTAAAAGATAGATATGTGTATCTGTGTACACATATGTATACATATATATATATATGTATTATAATGTATATATATACACACACACATATATATATATTGTTTTTATATGATTATATATTATAATCCTGCCAAGGATGTGAATCATTCATTGTCCAGTATATCCTTACCATAGTCATTTCTTCATCTCTGTTATTAGAGCCAATGTGTAGGTATGACTGTGCTTCTGTTTAATCAACACTTATTTTAAGAAATGACCCCAAAGTGCAAGATTAGTGATGCTGGTAATCTTCCAGAAAGAATTAAGTGAAAAGATCAAAGTTCTTAATAAGGAAAGAAATACAGTAAGAACAAGTCTTTTATCTGTGAAATTAAAAATAAGGAAAAATTATTGTGGTTGTTAAAGTCATGTCCAGCTCTTTGAAACTTCATGGACTACAGCACACCACGCTCCTCTGTCCTCCACTATCTTTCAGAGTTTGCTCAAAGTCGTGCCCTTCGAGTCAATGACACTATCTAACCATCTCATCCTCTGCCCCTAAATTTTCCTTTTGGCTTCAGTCTCTACCAGTATCAGGGTCTTTTCCAATGAGTTGGCTCTTCGTATCAGATGGCCAAAGTATTGGAGTTTCAGCTTCAGCATCAGTGTTTGCAATGAATATTCAGTGTTGATTTCCTTTAGGATTGACTGATTTGATCTGCTTGCAGTCCAAGGGACTCTTGAGAGTCTTCTCCAACACCACAAGTCAAAAGCATCAATTGTTTGGTGCTCAGCCTTCTTTAAGGTCCAGCTCTTATATCTGTATGTGATAGCTGGAAAAATCATAGCTTTGTGTAAATGGACCTTTGTTGGCAAGGTGGTATCTCTGCTTTTTAATACACTGTCTAGTTGTGTCATAGTTTTCCTTCCAAGAAACAAGTCTCTCTAATTTCATGGCTGCAGTCATGGTCCGTAGTGATTTAGGAGCCCAAGAAAATAAAATCTGTTACTGTTTCTTTCTTATCTATTTGCCATGAAGTGATGGGACCGGATGCCATGATCTTTGTTTTTTGAATGCCATTTTAAGCCAGCCTTTTCACTCTCCTCTTTCACCCTCATCAAGAGGCTCTTTAGTTCCTCTTCACTTTCTGCCATTTGAGTGGTGTCATCTGCATATCTGAAGCTGTTGATATTTCTACTGGCAAACTTGATTACAGCTTGGGATTCATTCAACATGGCATCTCACACAATATACCCTGCATATAAGTTAAATAAGCAGGGTGACAATATACAGCCTTGATGTATTCCTTTCCAAATTTGGAACCAGTGTGTTGTTCCATATCTGGTTCTAATTGTTGCTTCTTGACCTGCAAACAGGTTTCTTAGGAGACAGGAAAGCTTGTCTGGTATTTCCGTCTCTTCAAGAAGTTTCCAGTTTATTGTGATCAACACAGTCAAACTCATTTGTTGAGTTAGTGAAGCAGATGTTTTTATGTAATTCCCTTGTTTTCTCTATGTTCCAAGGAATGTTGGCAGTTTGATTTCCGGTTCCTCTGCCTTTTGTAAACTCAGCTTTCATATCTGGAAGTTCTTGGTTCACATAATGCTGAAGCCTAGTTTGAAGGATTTTGAGTATCACCTTGCAAGCATGTGAAATGAGCACAATTGTATGCTAGCAGAAACATTCTTTGGCATTCCCCTTTTTTGGGATGGAAATGAAAACTGAGCTTTTCCAGTCCTGTGTCCACTGCTGAGTTTTCCATATTTGCTGACATATTGAATTCAGCACTTTAACAGCATCGTCTTTGAGGATTTTAAATAGCTTAGCTAGAATTCCATCACCTCCACTAGCTTTGTTTGTAGTAATTCTTCCTAAGGCCCACTTAACTTCACACTCCAGGATGTCTGGTTCTAGGTGAGTGGCCACACCATCATGGTTATCCAGATCTTTTAAACCTTTTTTGTACATTTTTTTCTGTGTATTCTTGCCATCTCTTCTTAATTTCTTCTGCTTCTCCTAGGTCCTTACTGTTTCTGTTTTTTATTGTGCTGATCCTTGCATGAAATTTTTCCTTCATAATTCCAATTTCCTTGAAGAGATCTCTAGTCTTTTCCATTGTATTGTTTTACTCCATTCATTTAAGAAGGCCTTCTTATTTTTCCTTGCTATTCTCTGGAACTCTGCATTCAGTTGGGTATATCTTTACTTTCTCCCTTGCCTTTCATTTCTCTCCTTTCCTCAGCTTTAATATTCGTAAAGCCTCCTCAGACAACCCTTTTGGCTTCCTGCATTTCTTTTTCTTTGGTATGGATAGTTTTAGTCACTGTCTCCTGACAGTGTTAGGAACCTCCTTTCATAGTTCTCAATGCACTCTGCCTCCCAGCTCTAATCCCTTGAATCTATTCATCACCTCCACTGTATAATCATAAGGGATTTTGATTATGATTGGTTTTCCATTTTGATTATGATTGGAAAGCCTAGTGGTTTTCCCTGATTTTCTCAATTTAACCCTGAATTTTCTAATAAGGAGCTCATGATATGAACAACAGTCAACTGCAGATCTTATTTTTCTTACTGTATAGAGCTTCTCCATCTTTAGCTGCAAAGAACATAATCAGTCTGCTTTTGGTATTGACTGTCTGGTGATGTCCATTTGTAGAGTCATTCCTTGTGTTTTTGGAAAGGGGTGTTTGCTATGACCAGTTTGTTTTCTTGACAAAACTCTGTTAACTTTTGCCCTGCTTCATTTTGTACTCCAAGGCCAAACTTATCTATTGTTTGGATGTTACTTGATTCTTGCTGTGCATTATAACCTCTATGATGAAAAGGACATCTTCTTTTTGGTGTTAGTTCTAGAAGGTCTTGTAGGTCTTGAAGTGGTCAACTTCAGCTTCTTTGGCATTAGTGGTTGGGCTATAGACTTGCATTACTGTGAAATTGAATGATTTGTCTTAAAAATGAACTGAGATCATTCCATCATTATTGACATTGCACCCAAGTACTTCATTTAAAACTCTTTTGTTATCTTTGAGGACTATTCTATTTCTTTTAAGAGATTCTTGCCCACGGTAGTAGATAGAATGATCATCTAGATTGAATGCAGCCCTTTGAATGCAGAGTTCCATAGAATAGCAAAGAGAGATAAGAAAGATTTCCTCAGTGATCAATGAAAAGAAATAGAGGAAAACAATAGAATGGGAAATCTAGAGGTCTCTTCAAGACAATTAGAGATACCAAGGGGACTTTTCATGCAAAGATGGGCACAATAAAGGACAGAAATGATATGGACCTAACAGAAGCAGAAGATATTAAGAAGAGGTGGCAAGAATACACAGAAGAATTATACAAAAAAGATCTTCATGACCCAGATAATCACGATGGTGTGATCACTCACCTAGAGCCAGACATCCTGGAATGCGAAGTCAAGTGGGGCTTAGGAAGCATCACTATAAACAAAGCTAGTGGAGATGATGGAATTCCAGTGGAGCTATTTCAAATCCTAAAAGATGATGCTGTGAAAGTGCTGCACTCAATATGCCAGCAAATTTGGAA
>NW_011495034.1:14551123-14551632 GCF_000754665.1 Bison bison bison | reverse complement strand
GCCAAAAACAACAGTTAGAACTGGACATAGAACAGCAGACTGGTTCTAAATCAGGCTGTATATTGTTATATATATATATATATATATTGTATATTGTTATGTGTGTGTGTGGAAAACTCAGCAGTGGCCACAAGACTGGAAAAGGTCAGTTTTCATTCCCATCTCACAGAAGGGCAGTGCCAAAGAATGCTCAACTACCACACTATTTCACTCATGTCACAGGCTAGCAAAATAATGCTCAAATTCTCCAAGCCAGGCTTCAACAGGATGTGAACCATGAACTTCCAGATGTTTAAGATGGATTTAGAAAAGGCAGAGGAACCAGAGATCAAAGCCAACATCTGTTGGATCATCAAAAAAGCAAGAGAGCTCCAGAAAAACATCTACTTCTGCTTTATTGACTATGCCAAAGCCTTTGACTGTGTGGATCACAACAAACTGGAAAATTCTTCAAGAGATGGGAATGCCAGACCACCTGACCTGCCTCTTGAGAAATCTGTATGCCTGTC
>NW_011495034.1:14545531-14550834 GCF_000754665.1 Bison bison bison | reverse complement strand
ATATATATATATATATATATATGTCAAGGCTGTATATTGTTACCCTGCTTATTTAACTTATATGCAGAGTACATCATGAGAAATGCTGGACTGGAAGAAGCACAAGCTGGAATCAAGATTGCCAGGAGAAATATCAGTAACCTCAGATATGCAGATGACACCATCCTTATGGCAGAAAGTGAAGAAGAACTAAAGAGCCTTATGATGAATGTGAAAGAGGAGAGTGAAAAAGTTGTGTTAAAACTCAACTTTCAAAAAAAAAAAAACCTCAGCTTTCAGAAAGCTAAGATCATGGCATCTGGTCTCATCACTTCATGGCAAATAGATGGGGAAACAGTAGAAACAGTGGCTGACTTTATTTTTTTGGTCTCCAAAATCACTGCTGATGGTGATTGCAGTCACGAAATTAAAAGATGCTTACTCCTTGGAAGGAAAGTTATGACCAACCTAGACAGCATATTAAAAAGCAGAGACATTACTTTGCCAACAAAGGTCCATCTAGTCAAGGCTATGGTTTTTCCAGTAGTCATATATGGATGTGAGAGTTGGACTATAAAGAAAGCTAAGTGTCAAAAAATTGATGCTTTTGAAGTGTGGTGTTGGAGAAGACTCTTGAGAACCCGCTGGACAGCAAGGGGATCCAACCAGTCCATTCTAAAGGAACTCAGTTCTGAATATTCATTGGTGGGACTGATGCTAAAGCTGAAACTCCAATAATCTGGCCACCTGATGCAAAGAACTGACTCATGTGAAAAGAAGCAGATGCTGGAAAGATTGTAGGTGGGAGAAGAAGGGGACCACAGAGGATGAAATGATTGCATCACTGACTCAATGGACGTGAGTTTAAGTAAACTCTGGGAGTTGGTGATGGACAGGAGGCCTGGTGTGTTGCAGTCCATGGGGTCACAGAGGGTGGGACATGACTGAGTGACAGACTGAACTGAAATATCCATTTTAGTTCACTGATTCCTAAGATGTCAGTGTTCAGTCTTTCCATCTCCTGGTTGACTACATCCAGTTTACCTTGACTCATGCACCTAACATTTCAAGTTCCTGTGCAGTATTGTTTTTGCATCATTGGACTTTATTTTCACCACCGGGCATATCCATAGTTAAGTGTTATTTCTGCTTTGATCCAGCCACTTTATTCTTTCTGGAGCTATTTGTAATTGCCGTCTGTTCTTCTCCAGTCATATTGGACACCTTCCAACCTGGGGGGCTCATCTGCTGGTGTTAATATAGTTTTGCCTTTAAATACTGTTCATGGGGTCTCATAGCAAGAATATTGGAGTGGTTTGCCCTTCCCTCTTTCTGTGAACCACATTTTGTCTGAACTCTTCACTGTGACCCGTACATCTTATGTGGCCCCGCATGGTATGACTTTATGAATTTGAGCTTTTTTTTTTTTTTTTTGCACTTCAAACTGCAAAGTTATGGCCACAGTGCATGGTTAGTTAACATGCAAAAGGCATTACTGTTTCAAATTAATATATTTGGGGAAAGAGGTAGAGAGAGGTACCACTATCACACAATTTTATTGGGGTACATTAGTGTAATTTTCTATTTTATTTTCAGTTATTAATGCTAATTTCTTTCTGTGCCTAATCTATAAATTAAACTATCATAGGTATGTATGCATAGGAAAAAAAGCATAAAGTGTATAGTATTTGGTACTATCCATGGTTTCAAGTATCCCCTAAGTGTCTACAAATATATTCCCCACAGATAAGAGGAGACCTCTGTGTGCAAAACTTGTGCTGAAAGATTCACAGGCAATAACTGTACATCAAAAATATCCCTTTTAAATAATCAATGTAGAGTTGAAAAATGTAACAAATGATTTCTTCATCATATCCCATTTTAATATGGTACATGTCTGCAAGCCAATTAATTAAATAGTTACCAGATTTTAATGGTGGCGAGAATACACAGAACTGTACAAAAAAGATCTTCATGACCAAGATAATCACAATGGTGTGATCACTCACCTAGAGCCAGACATCCTGGAATGTGAAGTCAAGTGGGCCTCAGGAAACATCGCTACAAATAAAGCTACTGGAGGTGATGGAATTCCAGTTGAGCTATTTCAAATCCTAAAAGATGATGCTGTGAAAGTGCTTCATTCAATATGCCAGCAAATTTGGAAAACTCAGCAGTGGCCACAGGACTTGAAAATGGCAATTTTCATTTCAATCCCAAAGAAAGGCAATACCAAAGAACACTCAAACTACTGCACAATTGCACTCATCTCACATGCTAGTAAAGTAAAGCTCAAAATTCTCCAAGACAGGCTTGGAGAACTTGGAAAAGTTCCAGGAAAACATCTTCTGCTTTATTGACTATGCCAAAGCCTTTGACTGTGTGGATCACAATAAACTGTGGAAAATTCTTCAAGAGATGGGAATACCAGACCACCTGACCTGCCTCTTGAGAAATCTGTATGCAGGTCAGGAAGCCCAGTTAAACTGGACATGGAACAGACTGGTTCCAAGTAGGAAAAGGTGTACATCAAGGCTATATATTGTCACCCTGCTTATTTAACTTAAATGTAGAGTACATCATGAGAAATGCTGGGCTGGAAGAAGTACAAGCTGGAATCAAGATTGCCAGGAGAAATATCAATAACCTCAGATATGCAGATGACACTACCCTTATGGCAGAAAGTGAAGAAAAACTAAAGAGCCTCTTGATGAAAGTAAAAGAGGAGAGTGAAAAAGTTGGCTTAAAGCTCAACATTCACAAAACTAAGATCATGGCAGCCGGTCCCATTTGTTTATGGCAAATAGATGGGGAAACACTGGAAACAGTAACTGACTTTAATTTTTTGGTCTCCAAAGTCACTGCAGATAGTGACTGCAGCCATGAAATTTAAAGACACTTGCTCCTTGGAAGAAAAACTATGACCAACCTAGACAGCATATTAAAAAGCAGAGACATTACGTTGCCAACAAAGGTCATCTAGTCAATGCTATGGTTTTTCCTGTGGTCATGTATGGATGTGAGAGTTGGACCATAAAGAAAGCTGAGCACCAAAGAATTGATGCTTTTGAACTGTGGTGTTGGAGAAGACTCTTGAGCGTCCCTTGGACTGCACAGAGATCCAACCAGTCCATCCTAAAGGAGATCAGCTCTGGGTGTTCTTTGGAAGGAATGATGCTAAAGCTGAAACTCCAATACTTCATCCACCTGATATGAAGAGCTGACTCATTTAAAAAGACCCTGATGCTGGGAAAGACAGAAGGCAGGAGGAGAAGGGGATGACAGAGGATGAGATGGTTGGATGGCATCACCGACTCGAAGGAGATGAGTTTGAGTAAACTCCGAGAGTTGGTGATGGACAGAGAGGCCTGGCGGGCTGTGGTCCATGGTGTCGCAAAAAGTCAGACAACTGAGCAATTGAACTGAACTGAACTGAAAGAGTCTTTGGGTTTTTCTAATATCAGTTGTCAGGTATTTGATTATTCAGTACCTCTATTGATAGCTCTGCTCAGGTTCATTAATATGGATGCATCTAGCTATTTCCTCAGAGAAGCAATGGCTACCCACTCCAGTACTCTTGCCTGGCAAATCCCATGGACGGAGGAGCCTGGTAGGCTGCAGTCCATGGGGTCACACAGTCAGACAGGACTGAAGTGACTTAGCAGCAGCAGCAGCAGCAGCAGCAATTTCCTACATTTATTGTGGATTTACTGAACTAAATGACACTAAATAACTCTTTGCTAGGCAAGATTCAAGTCACATTTTATATGTTGTTATTGTTTCGTTATTATGCTTTGTTCGACTGTTTGTGATCCTATGGACTGTAGCCACTGGGCTCCTCTATCCATGGGTTTTTCCAGGCAAGCATACTTAAGTGAGTTACCATTTTCTTCTTTAGGGTATCTTTCTTTCTTTTTTTTTTTCTTTCTGACATAAGGATTGAACCCATGTATCCTGCATTTGCAGGTGGATTATTTACCACCAGGAAAGCCCCAAATTCAATATAGTCTAACAATAGAAAAGAACACTGGACTTCTCTTTAAATTATTATAATAAGATCCCAGTTTCAGGAATGCATTTGTGTGACCATGTGTAAATAATATACACTTTTCAATCTCATTTTTTTAGCTTTTAAACCGAAAGCTTCTAAATAAGAGAATATTTAGGTAAATTATAGCCTACCTGTACATGAATAGACTAAGTACATTTTGTACTTATGCTAATGAAACTTGTAGAAATTCTTAAGTATATAATATTATACTTAAAAACTAGATATATGCATACATTAATTGGCAAATAATATTACAAATTGTTAAGTATTTTGTCTTTGAGTGATTGGCTTATAGATATTTTAAATTATTTTTTGTGTCTTCAGTGGGGAATATTTAGTAAATATTCTGTTTATGGTTGAGAGGTAATATTTCATTAATTAAATTTAAAAATGAAATTAAAGATTTTCAATTAAGATTTGAAAGTGTGAGAGCTTGATAAGAAAAATTTATTGTTCTATGATTCTGATTTGTCATAAAAATTAATATTAACACAATTTTTATAGAAGAGTATCTTTACCCATCTTATCAAAACCATTGTAATTTCCTGAAATTCTAAGGTGCTTATGCAAGATTTGGCCCTAAAGTTAAAACTCTTAGTCTTCATGATCCAGAACTGTTAGTAATGAGTATCAAGAAGGTCAGAGGAAGTCAAGGAGATCTTTTAATGAAAGTAATTAAAAACCCAGTTAATGAGCAGATATCTATTACAATAAAATAAGGATAAAAGGGGATATTGCCATTATATTTTCTTCATTCTATTTCTTTGAAGCCAAAAAATAGTTAGAAAATGTGTTACTGATCATCTAAGATCTGTGGAATATAGCTTCTTACCCCTTGGTGAAGAGGATATGGATAATATATAATAATTGTGCACAAATGATTTAGAATTTTTCTTTATTGAGTTTTACAATGAAATCTTTTCTCTATAGAATAGAATTCTAAGTATATAGCAGACTTGTAATTTCATTTTAAATGTTTTACTCATAAAACATTTTAAAAAGAAAGCACCTATAATGGTGATGACCAATAGGAATATTGTGCACATCATGTATGTGATTTCAGTTTCTGAGCCACATATTAAAAAAGATGAAGGAATCATGTGAAATTGTTTTAATGAAATATTTTATTGAATACAATATTCTAAAAATATCATTGTAACATGTAATCAGTGTAGAACTTTTTAAGTATCTTACATGTATTGGAATTTTTGGAACTAAATTATTGAAGTCAGTGTACATTACATTGTCATTGTCTTTAGACTAGCGTCACTTT
>NW_011495034.1:14542753-14545255 GCF_000754665.1 Bison bison bison | reverse complement strand
TTCCTTCCAAAGAAATCCCATGGCTGATCTCCTTCAGAATGGACTGGTTGGATCTCCTTGCAGTCCAAGGGACTGTCAAGAGTCTTCTCCAACACCACAGTTCAAAAGCATTAATTCTTTGGCACTCAGTTTTCTTCACAGTCCAACTCTCACATCCATACATGACCACAGGAAAAACCATAGCCTTGACTAGATGGATCTTTGTTGGCAAAGTAATGTCTCTGCTTTTGAATATGCTGTCTAGGTTGGTCATAACTTTGCTTCCAAGGAGTAAGCGTCTTAATTTCATGGCTGCAGTCACCATCTGCAGTGATTTTGGAGCCCAGAAAAATAAAGTCTGACACTGTTTCCACTGTTTCCCCATCTATTTCCCATGAAGTGATGGGACCGGATGCCATGATCTTTGTTTTCTGAATGTTGAGCTTTAAGCCAACTTTTTCACTCTCTACTTTCACTTTCATCAAGAGGCTTTTGAGTTCCTCTTCATTTTCTGCCATAAGGATGGTGTCATCTGCATATCTCAGATTATTGATATTTCTCCCAGCAATCTTGATTCCAGCTTGTGTTTCTTCCAGTCCAGCATTTCTCATGATGTACTCTGCATAGAATTTAAATAAGCAGGGTGACAATATACAACCTTGACGTACTCATTTTCCTATTTGGAACCAGTCTGTTGTTCCATGTCCAGTTCTAACTGTTGCCTCCTGACCTGCATACAGATTTCTCAATAGGCAGGTCAGGTGGTCGGTTTTCCCATCTCTTTCAGAATTTTCCACAGTTTATTGTTATCCACATAGTCAAAGGCTTTGGCATGGTCAATAAAGCAGAAATAGATGTTTCTCTGGAACTCTCTTGCTTTTTCCATGATCCAGCGGATGTTGGCAATTTGATCTCCGATTCCTCTGTCTTTTCTAAACCAGCTTGAACATCAGGAAGTTCACGGTTCACATATTGCTGAAGCCTGGCTTGGAGAATTTTGAGCATTACTTTACTAGCGCATGAGATGAGTGCAATTGTGTTATAGTTTGAGCATTCTTTGGCATTGCCTTTCTTTGGGATTGGAATGAAAACTGACCTTTTCCAGTCCTGTGGCCACTGCTGAGTTTTCCAAATGTGCTGGCATATTGAGTGCAGCACTTTCACAGCATCATCTTTCAGGATTTGGAATAGCTCCACTGGAATTCCATCACCTCCACAAGCTTTGATCTTGGTGATGCTTTCTAAGGCCCACTTGACTTCACATTCCAGGATGTCTGGCTCTAGGTCAGTGATCACACCATCGTGATTATCTGGGTCGTGAAGATTTCTTTTGTACAGTTCTTCTGTGTATTCTTGCCATCTCTTCTTTATATCTTCTGCTTCTGTTAGGTCCATACCTTTTCTGTCCTTTATCGAGCCCATCTTTGCATGAAATGTTCCCTTGGTATCTCTAATTTTCTTGAAGAGATCTCTAGTCTTTCCCATTCTGTTGTTTTCCTCTATTTTTTTGCATTGATTGTTGAAGAAGGCTTTCTTATCTCTTCTTGCTATTCTTTGGAACTCTGCATTCTGATGCTTATATCTTTCCTTTTCTCCTTTGCTTTTCACTTCTCTTCTTTTCACAGCTATTTGAAAGGCCTCCCCAGACAGCCATTTGCCTTTTTGCATTTCTTTTCCATGGGGATGGTCTTGATCCCTGTCTCCTACAATGTCACGAACCTCATTCCATAGTTCATCAGGCACTCTATCTATCAAATCTAGGCCCTTAAATCTATTTCTAACTTCCACTGTATAATCATAAGGTATTTGATTTAGGTCATACCTGAATGGTCTAGTGGTTTTCCCTACTTTCTTCAATTTAAGTCTGAATTTGGCAATAAGGAGTTCATGGTCTGAGCCACAGTCAGCTCCTGGTCTTGTTTTTGCTGACTGTATAGAGCTTCTCCATCTTCGGCTGCAAAGAATATAATCAATCTGATTTCGGTGTTAACCATCTGGGGATGTCCATGTATAGAGTCTTCTCTTGTGTTGTTGGAAGAGGGTGTTTGCTATGACCAGTGCATTTTCTCGGCAAAACTCCATTAGTCTTTGCCCTGCTTCTTTCCATATTCCAAGGCCAAATTTGCCTGTGACTCCAGGTGTTTCTTGACTTCCTACTTTTGCATTCCAGTCCCCTATAATGAAAAGGACATGCTTTTTGGGTGTTAGTTCTAAAAGGTCTTGTAGGTCTTCATAGAACTGTTCAACTTCAGCTTCTTCAGTGTTACTGATTGGGGCATAGACTTGGATTACTGTGATATTGAATGGTTTACCTTGGAAATGAACAGAGATCATTCTGTCGTTTTTGAGATTGCATCCAAGTACTGCATTTTGGACTCTTTTGTTGACCATGATGACTACTCCATTTCTTCTGAGGGATTCCTGCCCGCAGTAGTAGATATAATGGTCATCTGAGTTAAATTCACCCATTCCAGTCCATTTCAGTTCACTGATTCCTAGAATGTCGACATTCACTCTTGCCAT
>NW_011495034.1:14503210-14542653 GCF_000754665.1 Bison bison bison | reverse complement strand
ATTTCCAATTTGCCTTGATTCATGGACCTGACATTCCAGGTTCCTATGCAATATTGCTCTTTACAGCATTGGACCTTGCTTCTATCACTAGTCATATCCACAGCTGGGTATTCTTTTTGCTTTGGCTCCATCCCTTCATTCTTTCTGGAGTTATTTCTTCGCTGATTTCCAGTAGCATATTGGGCACCTACTGACCTGGGGAGTTTCTCTTTCAGTATCCTATCATTTTGCCTTTTCATACTGTTCATGGGGTTCTCAAGGCAAGAATACTGAAGTGGTTTGCCGTTCCCTTCTCCAGTGGACCACATTCTGTCTGATCTCTCCACCATGACCTGCCCATCTTGGGTTGCCCCACGGGCATGGCTTAGTTTCATTGAGTTAGACAAGGCTGTGGTCCTAGTGTGATTAGATTGACTAGTTTTCTGTGAGTATGGTTTCAGTGTGTCTGCCCTCTGATGCCCTCTTGCAACACCTATTGTCTTACTTGGGTTTCTCTTACCTTGGGCATGGGGTACTGCCCAAGGTAATAGCGTTTCAACAGCTGAGAAAAAGAGCTTCCTGGGACTTTCCCTGGCAGTGAACTCAAACTCTTCCAGAACATTTCAGCATGCTGTATCTGCCCTTTCCTTTGCCACAATTTGTCCACATCCTCTTCCTGAACATGTCATTACTAAGAAGGAAGATTATCCCATTAGTCCAATGAAATCCTTTTTGAAGCTGAGTAGTGGTTAAAACTGGGATTCTGCCATTAACTTGGAGAGTGATGACAGTAATTTGAAGGTGTTAACCATGATGCCCACCACAATGTTTGTAATGAGAGTCTGGACTTTCCACTTGCCAATCACTCCCACCCCAACAGTGGTCACACCAATTTTCTAGTTATTGAAAATGAAAGTCGCTTAGTCATGTATGACTCTTTGTGACACCATGATCTGTAACCTGCCAGGAATTCTCCAAGCAAAAATTCTGGAGTATGTAGCCATTCCCTTTCCAGGGGATCTTCCCAATCCAGGGTTATAATCCAGGTCTCCTGCATTGTAGGCGGATTCTTTACCATTTGAGCCCCAGGGAAGCCCAATAATACTTGAATGGGTAGGCCCTTCCTTCTCCAGGGGATCTTCCAAATCCAGGATATCAAACAGGGATCTCCTGCACTGTAGGTGGATTCTTTGCCAAACAGCTCAAACAGCAAAAATAAGCATTGATTTCAACTAACACTCAGAAAACACCAATTCTCTGTAAATATGATCTATAATTTTGAAGTAATCAGTGTTCCAAATAGTAGCAATTTAATATTTTGGTTATCACATATGGTTAGGTTTAAAAAAAAGCATTTAAACAATGGACACTAAACTACACAGTGTTTCACAGTTTATCTTTTGAATCCTTTTGTCTATATCTAGAAACTAGCATCCCCATCCCTTTTTTCATATTGTTTTCCCTCGATATCCATTCCTGTTATGTTTTATCAGAATTTTGTCAGTATACTGAGATCTGGGTAAAGTGACAGCTCTCTAATGAAGGCTTTTTCTGTTGTAAACAATGACATCTTCCTAACAGAGTGCTTTGAGTGTGAATTTGGGCACTTGAATATCCATTTTTTCAAGTCACTGCATGTGAATTATTTATTTTTTTGTCCCATGTGTTTACTGTAAGGTGGTAAAATTCTACTAAAAATTTTCCTTTAAATAAGGTCCAGCATGAAGATCATTGACATTATGATTAATGAAAATATTAGTCTTATCTTTCTCTCTGTGATAAATGAGTGAGCAAGTTAAAGTCATGATTCCTACCCATACATGTACTAAGAATTATAGTTGCATTTGAATTTGGCAATGTTTCCTGTGGATTATTTTCAAGAATGATTAAAAATTATGAGGTTGCAAAAAATGTGTAAATCAGGTAATAAAATAACTCAATATTAGTTTCAAGAAGGCCTGTGCAGAATTTTTTTGTTTTTTATTTTTTAATTAAAAGATTAAGTATAATTGCTTTACAATGTTGTGTTAATGACTGCTATACAGCAAAGTGATTCAGTTACACATTTATATATATGTCCGTCTTTATATTATTTTCCATTATGGTTTATCATAGGATATTGAATGTAGTTCTCTGTATTATATCATAGGACCTTGTTGTTTATCCATTCTATATATAAAAGCTTACATCTGCTCACCGCAACCCCCCCCACTCCATCCCCCTGTCAGTCCCCTCCCTCTTGGCAACCACCAGTCTGTTCTCTATGTCCGTGATTCTGTTTCTGTTTCATAGGTGAGTTTGTTTGTGTTATATTTTAAATTCCACATATAAGAGATATCACATGGTATTTGTCTTTCTCTTTCTGACTTCTTTTACTTAGTATGATAATCTCTAGCTGCAACCATGTTTCTCTAAATGGCATTGTTTCATTTTTATGGCTGAGTAGTATTCCACTGTGTGTGTGTGTGTGTGTGTGTGTGTGTGTGTATAGCATCATCTTTATCCATTCATCTGTTGATGAATGCTTACAGTATTTCCATGTCTTGGCTATTTTAAATAGTGCTGCTATGAACATAGGGGTACAGGTATCTTTTTGAATTATAGTTTTGTCCAGATACATGCCCTGCAGTGAGATTGCTGGATCATATGATAATTCTATTTTCAGTTTTCTGAGGAACCCCCATACTGCTTTTTATAGTGGGTTTACCAACTTACATTCCTACCAACAATGTAGAAGGGTTACTTTTCTCCTCACTCTCTGCAGCATTTGTTATTTGTAGATTTTTTAAATGATGGCTAATCTGACTGGTGTGAGCTGGCACCTCATTATAGTTTTGATTTGCATTTTTCTAATAATTAATGATGTTGAACATCTTTTCACTTGCCTGTTTGCCATTGTTTGTGTTCTTTGGAGAACTATTTAGATCTTTGCCCATTTTTAGATTTTTATTATAGGAACTGTTTATATATTTTGGAAATTAAGCCATTGTTGGTCACATTGTTTGCAAATATTTTCTCCCATTCTGTAGGTTATCTTTTATGTGCAGGATTTTTAAACTTGTTGAATGTGTGAGTGTGCTTTGGGAACCACTGGTAGAGTAGTGATAACTGATTGTTTGAAAACCCAGCTTTGAAATTGACACTTATCACATTGTTCAAAAGGGCAAGCAATATAACTCAAGAAGAGAGTGATGTGTTACTACCATTTTGAACGTAATGTGCTTTCAAAATGAATGTAAGAAATGGTGTTATAAATACTCTGTTGCCTTGGCTTTTCATCCTCTGAAATCCAATTTACATAAAGCATTTCATTAATTAAAAGTAAGTTTGCGTGTTTGCTTTTAAGTAACAGTATTGACTATAATCTTGTTCTCTGGTTACAGAAGTTACAAAATAATATATAAAACCACCTAAGTTATTTTTATTCCATCAAGTGATTATTATATAAAATATGAATTCACAGAAAAATGAATTTTGGTAATTTAATTAAAAAATAGTTATAGCATACTTTAAAGACTATGATGTACATTTTTGCAGTAATGGCTAGCCTTTGCATAAACTTACAGACAGAAAGACCAATGAGAATTAAGTGAACAGCCTTGAACCTTCCTTTTGGTGTACTCCTCCTTAGACATGCATGCTATGCGAGGGCTTTTTATGAGCAAATATTGGTGGCTTCTATCCAAACCACTCTGTCTCTGTTCCTATTCTTTGCTTTCCTACCCCTCCTGTTATCAATATCCACTATTTTGGTGCCAGAGTCTGTGATTAGCATGTTCATTTGACACCTGCTTGATGTTTTCTAGTGACCACCAGAAGCTCACCAGAATAATGAAAAGTTGTTTGTCTTTCCCCTGCCTGGATACAGCATAGTGAGTCCATGGCTGGTGAAGGATACAGTAAGGTAAGGTAAGTCACTTCAGTCGTGTCTGACTCTGTGCAACCCCATAGATGGAAGCCCACCAGAATCCCCCGTCCCTGGGATTCTCCAGGCAAGAACACTGGAGTGGGTTGCCATTTCCTTCTCCAATGCAGGAAAGTGAAAAGTGAAAGTGAAGTCGCCCAGTCGTGTCCGACTCTTCATGACCCCATGGACTGCAGTCCACCAGGCTCCTCTGCCCATGGGATTTTCCAGGCAAGAGTACTGGAGTAGGGTGCCATTGCCTGCTCCAAGGATACAGTATCTTTATGCAAATGAGAAAGCAGACCTCTTTCTCCAGGTGAGCCTAGCCTTGCTCTAGACTCTGCTTGCCCCAGTGCCAAGGGCCCTAGGGTAATCAGTAGTCTGCATCACTGTATGGGGACAATACTACAACTTTCTGACCCCTATCACTATTCTCCTCACTTTACAATGTTGATTTTTCCTCTTCTGCAAAGATGCTTCTGTTTGAAAAGTCATGATTACTGCCCTGCTATGGGCCAGATATGTACATTTTGATTTTTTTCCTCAAACCATTTTTTCAAACTTGTTTCTGACAGTCTCCTGTCCTTAACTGCATTTTATCATCTGAAAAACTTTAATCCTTAAATTTTTTTGCAAAATTTACATTTATTGTGAGAACACAAAGGTTGGGAAGAAGGTGAGGAAAGTTGATATTGGAGAAGGAAGGAAGAAGTTAGATTGTAGAAGCCAGTATACTGAGTTTTCCCACAGTGGGCCTCAGATTATATATTTATATTTTATTAATTTATTTTTTATTGAAGTATAATTGATTTATAATGTTATGTTAGTATTGACTGTATAGCATACTCACTGAGTTAAATGCATACATATATTCTTTATAATATTCTTTTCCACTGTGGTTTATTCAAGGATATTGAATATAGTTCCCTGTGCTATACTGTAGGACCGTGTTGTTTACCCAGTCTGCATGTAAGAATTTGCATCTAGTAACCCCAAACTCCCAATCCAGCCCTATCTCATCTCTCTCCCTCTTTGCATCACCCCTTGGAATCGGTTCTCTGTGTCTCTATTTAATAGGTAGGTTAATATGTGCCATATTTTATATTCCACATGTAAGTGATAACATATTTGTCTTTCTGACTTACTCCGTTTATTGTGATAATTTCTAGTTGCATTCATGTTGCTATATTGGCATTGTTTTGCTCTTTTTCATGGTTGAGTAATGTTCCATCACATATATGTATGGTATCTTCTTTATCCATTCTTCTGTTGATGGACATTTAGGGTTAAATTTCTGTATTTGCCCCATCCATTGGTTAGCTCAGAATATTTCTTATTTATGTCTTAATGCAGAGAAAACTAAAGCATAAAAACATTTATACTAAAATGATTAGTGTTACACTAGCTGACAATTTTTCTCCTATTTTGAGATTCTTTTTCAGTTTTTCTATAATGATCATGCATGCATTAGATAAGGCATTTATTAAAACAACTTCAGTTTCTAAAAATAAATCAGTAATAATTGTTCTTTCTTTAATGCCTACTACTTTTTTTTTTACAGTCCAAACGACGTTTTTGTTTTTGTTTTTTTAATTCATTTTGTTTTTCCTTTCTTAATTTTAAGAAGACACCGTTTAAAGGTGAAGGAGTATACTTGTTAAAGTTACAGCTATGTTCCCAAGGCATATCCCCCTGGGCATAGAGTTGAAGTGTGTTATAATGGAGGTGTGAAAAAGGTTTAGAAACAAGAGAGGGAAGGAGTGAGGTAACTTGACAAGATTCCCCCATTTCTCACACTCTGGGAAGGAATCCCTTTCCTTCACAGAGTTTCTTCCTCTACCTTAGTATTTTCCAATCTCTGCCAATTAGCTTTTACCCAGGATTTCGACATTTCATTTTAAGAGCTTTCTCTATCTCTCTCTGTGTGAGTCTCTCTCTAATTTAATTTTAAGAGTTTTCTCTGTCTCCCTCTGTGTGTGCTGCTGCTGCTAAGTCACGTCAGTTGTGTCCAACTCTATGTGACCCCATAGATGGCAGCCCACCAGGCTCCCGTCCCTGGGATTTTCCAGGCAAGAACACTGGAGTGGGCATACTGCCTAAGTTTCCTTAAAATGTAAAAAACTCCTCAGTGGCTGTCTTTATGGCCTAATGTGTTTGGGTAATTTTTGTGAGCGGAGAAGGCAATGGCACCCCACTCCAGTACTCTTGCCTGGAAAATCCCATGGATGGAGGAGCCTGGTAGGCTGCAGTCCATGGGGTCACGAAGAGTTGGACATGACTGGGCGACTTCATTTTCACTTTTTACTTTCCTGCATTGGAGAAGGAAATGGCAACCCACTCCAGTGTTCTTGCCTGGAGAATCCCAGGGATAGGGGAACCTGGTGGCTGCCGTCTATGGGGTCACACAGAGTCGGACACGACTAAAGTGACTTAGCAGCAGCAATTTTTGTGAGAATGTATTTTCAGTTATGAAGCTGAATAGTTAATGTTTACCTAATGCCGAAAGCAAAAACAGTCAATTATAAATTGAGAAAGAAGAGGAAGAGGAGGGAGAGAAAGAAGCAGGAGAAGAAAATAATTTGCTTTTGTTTTTGGCAGAGATTATATGTCTTCAGAAGTACTGTCCGTTATTCAAGCTTCCCTTCTGGTCCTGCACTGTACAAAAGTTAACTAAAGTAGCGTTCTGTGTTGGAAAATGTACCCTTTTATATCCTTAGGACTTACTCCTGTTCTTTTCCTTCCCTGGCTCCTAGAAATTAGAGGCTGAAAGATGAAGAATCTTGAGAGATGATTCTCATTTTTAATCAGAGTGAAATCTTGGGAGCAGATTCTAATGAATTCTTTCATGATTAATTTGATGTAGCATGAAACTGCTTCATCTAAGACTTTATTATACTTAATATCATATAGTCCTTTACTTTAAAACACCATTTTTAAGTATCTTGTTCTCTGATTAATAGAGTGAGTAAGATTTCTGGAGAACCTCATAGGATAGTGGAGAAGCAGGTATGCAACTATGTCAATCATATCAAATGCAATAGACATCATGGCAAGAACTGAATAAGGCATGTTGGGGCTCCAGAGAACTGAAGTCTCAGTTCTTTCCTTTGTAACACTTAAGGACTCATGTGGAAGATGGGGATTAGACACATGAAAGCACAATCAGCCTCTGCATCTTTTGAGCTGAGATTATCCTGTGATGCCATTATTTCTTTGTATCTTCATCCAGAGGCTTGTGGCTAATTTATATGCTTGATTGAAAGGCAGTAAGAACTTGTGCGTGCATGCACTGGATAAAAGCCTAGTCTTGCCAAAAACAAAACAAACAAACCAAATAAAATTTTAAAAAGAAAGAAATGAAGAAAGAAACCTGAGCCCTACAGTGGGCACAATAGCTTAGCTCTGCAAGAATGTTAAACCCTATTTTATTTCTCTGCCACTGAATTTAAAATGAGATTCGAGGACTGTGAGTGTTGAGAGAAGTGAAGCAATTTCAAGTGACAGAGTTCAAAGGATGTGGTTATGCATTTCTAAATGGGGACTGAATCTTCTTTAGAGATATTTTGCACTTAGAAATAGAGTCCAGTGGAGACCGTCACCTAACTTTCTGGAGAAAATGGCCTATGCAAATAGACTATATCTTTTACTGAAAGCCACAGTCATAGTAATTCTAGGCTTCATTCATCTGACATTCCACAAATATTTGTTGAATGCCTACAGTTTGCTAGGAGCTCAGGAAACAAATTGTAATATTTTAAAGGAATCTGTGTGTACTTTATAACCTCAAATAATCTCCAACTATAGGCAAAAAAGCTAATTGTGACTAAAGCTGTAACTTGAAAACACAACAGATAAAAGAATAGCCATATATCTTCATAAGTAATTACTGATTAAAGAAAATAATGGCACAATACATTGATGTTTATTAATAGAGGGGTATCTAAAGGGAAGCACACAATTTTGCAGATACACTGAAGAGATACTGCTCTCTACTCTGGCTTGATGAACTATGTAACAAAAAGTGTGAGAAGTTTATACAAAAAATGTACCCTACCCTTGGAAGTAGATATGCAGAATAAACCTAAGACTGAGTTTTCAATCAGTAGTCTCATCAGAAGTATTTTAGCAGCTGCAGTATGTTAAGTTTTATTTTCATTTCACTTAAAATATTATAGAAAATATTCAGAGTAAGCATTATTGTCAATATTACACATAAATCCTGAGTTTGCGATGATACAAATAGGATGTGTGTATCATCATTTCTAACTGGCATCCCTGCCTCTCTGGACTGGTAAGAAAGTCCTCAGTTTTGCTTTGGGAATCATCCCTACACCTTTCCCTTCCTCTGTCCTTTCCCTCTTACATTATAGCCTTCCAAATTGTGTGTCTGTGTTAGTTGCTCAGTTGTGTCTGAGTCTTTGCGACCCCATGGACTGTAGCCTGCCAGGCTCCTCTGTCCATGAAATTCTCCAGGCAAGAATACTGGCTCGCATAGCCATGCCTTTCTCCAGGGGGTTTTCCTGACCCAGGGATTTAACCCGGGTCTCCTGCATTACAGGAGGATTCTTTATTGTCAGAGCAACCAGGGAACCCCATCCCTGTTAAATTATCTTGTGTCAATTTCTGTCCCACCGTACTCCTTCCTTTGGTCATTTATTCAGTTTGAATAGTTAGAATATTTCATCCTCTGCCAGTAATGACTGTGTCAGAGATGAACACATAATCCTAATTGGACCTCTCACAATGTTCCATAATGTTTGTTACAGGAAAGCTAAGAGACAGGGCTTTTTTCCAAAGTTGCAAGCTCTAAGAACTAGATTAAGGCAGAAGCTGTCTGTAGAACACAGTATTTGCAAAGTGAATTTATATCAGCTGCAAGTGACACACTGGTACTCTGAAACAGAGAGAGATACTTCTTACAAGTGATCAGAACACGATATGGGAACCCAATTTTACACTCTTCATCTCTTACCTCTGCTCTTCTTTGTATTGAATTTATTGTCCAGCACCTCCCCACCCTACCACTCCTTCCTTGGAGGCAAAATTCTGTCATCAACTCTGCCCTTGTATGCTATTTCTTCAGCATCCTTAAAAGAAAGAGCATGTATCTTCTTTATAGTTTCCAGGTGGTTCTCATAGTTTAATCTCATACCCCTGTCTTGGGAAATATTTTCATTCCAGAATCAATCACAGTGGTTAGAGGACTGGAAAAATGCATAGATTAGCCCTATTTACATCATGTGTGCAGTTTTGACTTTAGGGCTTGAGATCAAGCTAATTCACATCACATGGATAAACATCAGGGAAGTTGCATTTTCCTAAAGGTAAAGAGGTTGCTCTTACCAGAAGGGAAAAGGCATAACGTAGTGGCAAATAAACATCAGCCCACGTTAGAGTCCAGCACAGAGAGAAAAAAGCAGAGAGAGAGAATGTGATCTTTGAAACCTAAGACCCTGGATACAACTATGTTTGAAACTGTTTATGGGTATCAATCAATTTTATTTCATTTGAATTAGATTTTTATCCTGAAATTGGGAGTCTTGTTTGATAAAGGCTGAAAAGACACGTACTCATAAATTTTCTGAGGTTTAGAGAAATAACTTATTTGTTCTTAGTCATACAGAAGATCTGTGCTCTGATGTCTTAATTTTGCTATTTCCATACGAGCTGAGTCAAGGTAAATGTGCATCATGCCAGTACTGTTAATTTCACTATTTCTGAATCATAAAAAAGAAATTTAATTGGAGAACAGTTGCTTTACAATGCTGTGTTGATTTCTGCTATATAGCAATGTGAATCAGCCATAAGTGTATATGTTCCCTCCCTGGTGAGCCTCCCTCCCACCCCAACCCTCATCTCACCCCTCTAGGTTGTCACAGAGCACCAGGCTGAGCTCCCTGTGCTATACAGCAGCTTCCCATTAGCTATCTATTTCACATGTAGTATGTAGATATATCAACACTACTCTCTCAATTCATCCCACTCTCTCCTTCCCGCTCGGTGTCCACAAATCCATTCTTTTCATCTGCATCTCTCTTCCTGTCCTATGCCTAGGTTCATGACTACTGTTTTTCTAGATTCCATATATATGTGTCAACTATTTGTTATTTTTCAAATAACTTACTATTACATATACTCATTTTTTAATTACATGTACTTTCAAGATTTACTCCTGTATTTTTCTTTGGAATGGTATCAGAAGATGTATATGCCAAAAAATTAACATTTCAATTTCTTCTGACTCATTTGGAAGAACCATTTAAAATCAAATACTGAAAAATGGAGACAGTGGAGGAAAAGAGAAATTTTAATAAAACTCATTTACTACATCAAAATTGCTACTTGGGAAGAATTGTTTCTGCTTCTTGTATATCCTTTTGATGGGTCTTAATAGGATTCCCCAGAGGAAGACACTGAGATGATGATTACTGTTAAAGGATTTGTTAAGAAAATGCTCCCTAGAAGGACACACACACACAAAAAAAGGATGAAGCAGGGTAGGGAAGGAAGAGAAGTCATAAAGGGATATAATTTAGGTAAAATCTTGGCCTTAGCCTGATCCTTCTGGAAAGTTTAGAAGAGTAAGTTGCTTCTGGGTTACCCCCTGATAACCCTCTATAACTGTCTTTTTGTATATTTGCAAGATGTAAGCATTTGTAATCTAGTCACTTGTCCCAGAGGAAGTGTGGGTGAAGGATGTTCTTAAATAAAGGCATTTTGGTGACCTCAGTAAGTTCGGTGTTTTTACTGAACTCAGCTATTAAGAGCTTCTTGGGTGGTTGTGGTCCCTGGGAGGTAGTCATGGGACAGCTCTACTTCCTGCCTTCTGAAATCTAGAATACATCTTCCTCTGACTTCAAATTGATTTCCTATTAGAGCATTCTTGAAATTTTTTAGTCTCTCTATAAACCAAAACTAAATAAAGAAATAAATGTAGATCTCTCTGCATGTAAAAATACAGAATATGACCTGGTATAGTTTTAGCGTTTTTCTTATTGTAATCTTCTCTCTACAACCCAGGTTCATCCTCTACCTTAAAGCTTCTTTTAATATTAAAATTATCTTCTAATCTCAGTTTGACATCTTTTCCTGTGAAAGTGAAGTCACTCAGTCATGTCCAACTCTTTGGGACCCCATAGACTGTAGCCTACAACGCTCCTCCATCCATGGGATTTTCTAGGAGAGTACCGTAGTGGGTTGCCATTTCCTACTCCAGAGGATCTTCCCAACCTCTAGGGATCAAACCCGAGTCTCCCGTTTACCATATGAGCCACCAGGGATGTCTTTTCCTATGGGAACCTCTAAATTCTATGTACTTTTGAAAATAATATATCATTTACATGTAATTGCATAGTTTTCTATATTTTGTATATTTATTTTAAATGGAATAATTGATAGATAAATAGTTGTTGTTCCCAAGATTGATATAAATGAGGAAAATGCATATCAAATGCAGACTTGTGGAAACAGAGGGGAGGAAACACTGGATAAAGGAGATGAACCTAGATATTTTGGCTTATTAGTAATCTGTGTACAAGGTAACCAGATTGAATTTTATTTGCAGTCACTCTGCAGTAATATTCCTTTTTTCACCCACATGCATGTTCCATCTCCCATTTTGCCATATCTCAGATCCCTAAAACCTAGGATTCATAGAACAATAGCTATGAATTTAGATTTAATATGAATAATGATGGGCTAAAAGTGGTCATGTCTGGTTAAAAGAAAAAGAGTTTTTAGTATATTTATTTAGCTTAGAAAAAATTAGAAGTTGGCAGCAATTGTAAACCAAAAATTTATCTGGGAGGTGACGTAATTACCTTGATATGTGATTTTTTCCTGATTACTGTTTTTTTCCTTTTAAGAGAAATGAAATAAGATAAAATAAAAATGTAAGTGATTTTTTTCTCTTTTATTTGAACAAAACCATGATGGATTTGATCTTGATCATCTTTCAAAGGAAAATTAGAGGTTGATGTCACTGTGTTTGGCAGCAAGGCAGCATCTTTACCTAATAAACCACCTTTTCACATAGGTATGAATAACACAGTATTTTACTAGCCTGAATCCTTGGTTTTGAAGAAAAACAGACTTGAGTTCAGTGTAGAAAATTCAGAATTGGTCTCAGCTGCTCCAGCCAAAGTCATTTTATCTCATAATGGGAATGGCACGATGGTAGAGGTGAATCAGAATGTAATTATTCACTATGAAGTGGTTTGTCCTGTGATTAAAATAAAGGCTTTACCCCGAAAACTTAGAAACAGCAAGCAATGTAGCCCAAATTGCAGAGTTTCTGTAAGGAAGGAGCTGATTCATACCCAGTACCCAGGCTGTACACTGACTTACTCTATGAAGCCATATTTGGTCTAGAAATTTTGAGCAGAGTGTTTAAAAAATATTCATGATAGTAATTTCATCTGTTGTTCAGTTTCTGCAGAATGTAAGGCACCATTTGAAACCATTGCCATTTATTGTTTCTAGTAATTATTTAAACTCTGTGGTGCTTCCAAGGTGGCACTAGTGATGAAGAATCCACCTGCCAACGCAGGAGACGTAAGAGACTCAGGTTTGATCCCTGGGTCAGGAAGATCCGCTACAGAAGGAAATGGCAGCCCACTCCAGTATTCTTGCCTGTAGAATCCCACGGTCAGAGGAGCCTGGTGGGCTACAGTCCATGGGGTCACAAAGAGTCAGACATGACTGAATCGACTGAACACACAAGATAACTAAAGGTATTAAGCATCGATCGTCAGACTTCCCAATACTATAATATATAATATAATAGTATAATACTATACTATTTACCCACGAGAAGTGAAAACATTTTCACACAAAGACGTGTATGTAAATTTCTGTAGTGACTTCACTAGTGCTAGTATCTGCGGCAGGTAGAGGGAACATAAGCATCTATGGACAGGTAAATAGAGAAACAAAATGAAGTATATCCTTATAATGGTATACTACTCAACAATGAAAAGCAGAAATAGAAAACCAGACAAAATGTGAACAGGCTTAAAAATCTTTGTGCTGAGTAGAAAAAGCCAGGCACAAAACTTTCCACTTATGTAAACTATGAACCACTCCATGATATCAGATGTCAACCAGTGGTTGCCTGTGGCAGAAGGCAGCAGAGGCATGGATTGCAAAGGACGTGAGAAACCATTGTTGGTACTGGAAATGTTCTGTATCTTGATTTTGATGGAGGCAATGAAAGTAATTCACTTTACTGGGTACAGTTTATTATAAATAATTTCTCAATAAAGTGATGGCAGAAACAAAAGAGATGAAGAAACCAAGGTTGAGAGAGGATTTTGTTTGTTTGTTTTTTTCCCCTGAAGTCACAGTAGTACCAAGCAGCAGAGAAAGTAATAGGATACTTTTTCAGTTATTTCTGGCCCTAAATGTTAGTCTGTTTCTACCCCATCAGATGTTAATAATTCTTGAAGAAGCTTTCTTCTTTAAGTTTCCAGAATTATAAACATTTCATTTGCTATGCTATTAATTTAACATTCAGAAGTATTTGAAGTTACTTATAGTAGTATAATTTTTGGGTAGAAGATATAAAAATAAGACTTATTTTGATAACTCATCTGTGACAGGAAGTCTGGAAATTTTATATGTGAATTTTTAGAAGAAGCTACTTGAAGAGGGTCACATTACATAAATATGTGTTTTCCTTCATATTTTGCCACTAGAAATGTGTTGAATATGGTACATATACTTTAGTATATTTAAGTAAATGTTTTGAAATTAAATACATAGTTTTCCTGTTAAGTTAGCTCAATGGTAAGTATAAACCTTCTTTGATCTTTTTGTAATATGTGTGCACATATAGAGATTCAGAGACTCTAATCCTCTGAAAAGATATAGAAACTGAGGCCACACAGGTTTTGTGCAAGGGACAGACATGAAACATTCAACATTTAAGCAACTAATGAGTGAATGAATGTGGAGACTTTTTTTTTTTGAAATTTCCTTTAATCAGTAGGAAATTATTAACTAATCATTGCCATATAAATGGGATGTGATTTTTAGACAACCTTTAAGCTTTTCATAATTCCTTCCAATTTGCATTTATATTATATACAGATGAGATAGTTCATTTTATCACTTTACGCTTATATGATGAACCAATGCATGGATGACTTTGGTTTTTCTACTAAGGCATTCTTGAAATTCTGAGTAACAGTGAATAGCTAAATAACACAGGGTTGGTAAAAGCAGATAAAATGTCTGAAAGAGAGTTGTGAATAGGATCAAATTGAAAGGTAGTACTGACTATCAAAGCAAAGATTCACCCCAAGATGACCTGTTTGCCACCGTGTAGAATTCTATCACTTTTTTATTCTACTCAAATGCAGAAAGAAGTTGGCATCAAAAATAGGTGATTTTATATTTTGTTTTAGTATTAACAAAGCCATCTGCTGAATTTAATCTTGATCATACAAATGCAAATTAAAGAGCGCAGGCCTAAACTCTGCAGTGAGAGGACAAATTTTCCAAAATACACACACACTCACACACACAATAACAATGAAAACAGTTTTCATGCATATGTGACTAACTCAGTTATGAGATTTTTAATATATGGCCCACACACACAATTTGCAATGTGAATAAAAGCTCTTCTCCAGTTTGCAGTACAGTATACTTTTCAAGCAAAGTATACCTCCTTGTCTTCAATTAATATAAGCAAATTCTAATAACATGTTATGACTGATATTAGAGCTTTCTCTCATTGCTTAGTTATAAAGCTATGGAAATAATATAGCTAATATCACTGTCTCAAATGCTGACTCAATAATAAAAGTGCTGATTCTTAGAACAGTTTTTCTGTAGCCTGCTGACATTGCTAGACATGTGATGGCAATTAGCAGAGTGTTTTTTCCCATCCCCAAGCTTTTCAGTGTCGTTAATGTTTAGGTTACCTTGCACTTTGTGTGTATTAGGTTTAGCATGCCTTTGATGGCAGTTATAGAATTATCACCTTGAAGTATACAGTGCAGTTAACGTAAAAGAAACCTAACAGCATTTGCCATACATATCTGTTGCTTTTAGTAATTGGACTGTAGCCTCCAGTTTCCTCTGTCCATAGGATTCTCCAGGCAAGAATGTTGTAGTGGGTTGCCATGCCCTCTTCCAGGGGATCTTCCTGACCTGGGGATTGAAATTGTATCTCTTAAGTCTCCTGCATTGGCAGAACGTTCTTTACCACTAGTGGTGCCTGAGTCAGTGTGGTAAATATAGTGTCTGAAACTTTATTTTCTCCTATATTCACTGTCAATACTAATGGTACCTACCTTCCTGAATTGTTGCAGATGGACCTTGTTAACTATATCAGGGGCAGTGAAATGCATGTGTGATATGGCTTTCTGATCCTTTATTTACTGATGATAAGTTTACTGTTTTTGCTTGAAATCTTTATATTTGAAACTTACTGACGCCATTAGTGGTAATCATATCCAATATTTCCATAATACCTTGCAGTTTAATATGAGTTTTCAGATGTTCTTTAAGTCTAAAAAGAACTTTGATATTATCTTAATTTTAGACATGAAGCTATTGAGTACTAGAGAACCTAACTTTATTTACTTAATGATGAATAGCTACTAAATTGTAGGTTTGCATCTTACCACAAAATTTCTCATGTCAGAGTGAATGTGGTTTCACTATCTGCACAGCCTAAAACCCAGAGTTCAGCCCAAAACTATGCTGTTGCCTTGATTTCCATCAGATCTGGGATTCAAATTCAAATATGACTGACACTGACATGTGACACTGGAATAGTAATTAAACACTCTAAGCTTACTTTCCACGTTTGTAGAGTTGGTACTATATCTTGCTTGTATCATATACATGTTTTAAATGTCCAGTGATTGAAAAACTATGCAATTTGCAGGAAGTGTTGCAGGACCCATTATGCAGAATCCCCCTCTTATTCTGAAATAAATTAAATTTAATTGTAAGTTTGCATTGTCAAAATCGGCAAGGGACTCAATAGTAGTAATTGTGTGGCCCCCTCTACCTTCCTTATGTGGTATCTGGAAACTGAGGAAGCCATCGTTCTTGGCTTGTTTAGATTCTCTGCCACAAGATGTGTACCCTATTTATAGACGGTAGCCCTCTGTATCAGCAAGGTCGTAGCAACTCCAGTGCTCCAGAAGTCCATGTAGTCAGTGGCCACTTGTACAGGCATTTTTGCAGTACCAGCCCTCCCCCATCCTACCCCAGCACACATCCCTAGCATGAATCTGTGGCCCTGGCACCATGGAGATGCAAAAGCACAATATTAAGGAACACTTTTCTCTCTTTAATGCCTAAAGAACACAGCCTCTATCTTCCCTTTCTTCCCACTTTCATCTGTCTTTGGGTCTATTGCTGAGGCCAGACACTAGAAGATCTGTGGGCAGACACAGCATGAAGACTGGTTTTCTCAGAATCACAAAATGTTGGCTCCTACTGTGATTAAAATTAATAGTGTTCCCAATCATTAAATGGCAGAAAATGTCACAATTTTACATTTGTTTTTTAAAAAAACCATGGGCTCTAGCATCACTAGCAAAGCAGACACTGTCCGAAGCTGAGCTATGGCTTTACTTCGATCATCTGTTGAAGCCCCATGGTTGTCCTCTTGACACCGAGGCTGTAGTTCAGTGTTTATCATTCTGGTTCTCCCTTGCATTTCTTAACATTCTTTCTTGCTCTTTTAACTCATTCGAATTGATAGTTTACCCTCAGGGATCTGTTTGTGACCACTGAATTTTATGAAAATAAAGCAGTAGAACACGGTCTCATATTGTTTTATAATACTTATCATCATACATTTATAATTGTTATTCTCTCAAACCAGGTCATAGCTTTTAAAAGTGCAGACTTTGCCATATTTTACTCATTATTTTGCTCCTGGAATGTAGATTGGGACATAGAAGGTCTTCTCCACAACTCTTTGAATGAATGAATGAAATGTGACCCTATAATTCTTCTTTAGAAGGATACAAATTATTGACATCACTTGACTCTTTAATTATAAAGAGATTAGCATAAAATTTTAAATCAGGTTCAGATTAGATCAGATCAGTCACTCAGTTGTGTCCAACTCTTTGTGACCCCATGAATTGCAGCACACCAGGCCTCCCTGTCCATCACCAACTCCCGGAGTTCACTGAGACTCACGTCCATGGAGTCAGTGATGCCATCCAGCCATCTCATCCTCTGTCGTCCCCTTCTTAGCATACACCAAAAAAATCAATAAGTACCCCTGTTTCACATGCTACACTGATGCTACTTTTTGTTATTTTTTTATCAGTATTACTGTAGAGTTCCCTTTATGCAAACTTAACATACATAACTCAGGTATATATTTTGAACTAACAATAATACTCTTCCCAAAAATAAAGACAAAAAAGTTAATAGTGCAATGTAACTTGTTGTTTGCTCTCAGAGAATTTGAGCCTCAGAGTGAAGAAGAAATGGGATGTCTAAACTGCGTTTCTGCAGTCAGACCTCATCCCCATGTGCCTCTCATAGTATCAACAGCTCACTTTGTTTGTAAGAATCTGGTATTTAAAAATTCAAAATTATTTTTTAAAAATTAGCATTTTATAAAACAGCCCCAAATTCAAGCTATTTAATACAAGCTGAGTAGCAGCAGTAGTAGAAGATGTAGTAGTGTCGGTGATGGTAATGGTGATGGTATTATAATCATATATTCGCCATCAGAAGCATCAACATCATACTTATCATCATCACTATTATCACCATTATCATCATCATAATGTTGAAATAAATTTCTGAGCCCAAATAGAGCTGCTTCCTCCCCTGGTGTCATATTAACAAACCAAAACTTAGGTAATTTTGGCATCCATGTAAATGGTCTACCTGGCCAGAACCAAAGTGTATCCACTCAGCCAGTCCCCAGATGCCAAGCCAGCTCTGGTTCTATATTTACCTGCTTGTTCCTTATTCATTTTCTGTCGTCTCTTCCTTCCGTTCATCTATCTTATAAAAGCTCCCTGCCTTCCGCCCCATTCTGCAGTTCTCTGGATCTTTGGGAACAGAGACTGCCCACTTTGTGGAGTATTAAATTATGTTTATGTCACCTAAATGGTCTTCTTGAATCATTTGTAACAGTAATAACATTCTGCAAATACATGTGCTGCAAAAACAGGTGACTTGGATTATTCTATGCTTACATAGACATAGTCCCTGCTCTTGAAGAATTTACAACATAAAGATGAACGATGAATGTATAAACAACCAACCATAAAACAACATGAGGGGTAATATTCCACTAACAACAAAGGATACTTGGGAGTACCAGAGCAATCCTGATGAACTCGACCTAGAGTTTGGAAGAAGTTTCAGAGCAAATAAACAGTATAGTTACACAGGCATAGATATATAATCCCCCAAATATTTATATCCATATATGTATATGGATACTTATAATTACCATGAGCTGCTGTGAAACACAGTATGCTAATGCCACGTGTATCTTCACTATATCTGACTGAACACTATATTGCTATGACAACGTAAATTAATGAAGGGCCTTTCTATCACAAATCTTAATTTGTCAGGTTTTGGATACTTCAGTCATCCTGTAACTGGACATTTTACCTTGAAAATTCAAGTTATTTCATGTCCTCTTTATCTTCATTTTCAGCTAAGATATTCTTATGTTTTAAGAAACATTTCTTCCTTGGTATCATCCTTTTTCTCATAATATACAAAGAGAAAAAATCATTAGGATATTACTTTTTTTTTTCAGAATAAACAGAGGGATAAGTGGCATATTCCTATAAAGAGATGATGGTGCTTTACTCCTAATTTGTCAGCACAGATCCTTTGGTTATTATTGCCTCATTAAAGGAACTTAGAAATATTTATTTTTTTCTTCTTTGTAGTTACAATTGTTAGTTTTAATTAAAGATCAAAGAGTTGAAAAACTGCTGATCAGGGAAACAGTGTTTCCAATGTTAATATTGCCACCATCTTTCTTGATGAATTTCAAATCTATGTAAGATTATATTGGATTTTGAAATTGCTATAACATATATTTTTGTCAGTGTATCATGCACAATGTCTAGCAATATACTATAGCCCCAAACTCTTCATTACACACTATGCAATTATTGAAAAAATCAGCTTACAATCAATTTTAGGGAATGCCTACTCATCTAGATCTGATAGATAGAGTGCCTGATGAACTATGGAATGAGGTTCGTGACATTGTACAGGAGACAGGGATCAAGACCATCCCCATGGAAAAGAAATGCAAAAAAGCAAAACAGCTGTATGGGGAGGCCTTACAAATAGCTGTGAAAAGAAGAGAAGCAAAAAGCAAAGGAGAAAAGGAAAGATAAAAACAAACATCTGAATGCAGAGTTCCAAAGAATAGCAAGAAGAGGTAAGAAAGCCTTCTTTAGCAATCAATGCAAAGAAATAGAGGAAAACAACAGAATGGGAAAGACTAGAGATCTCTTCAAGAAAATTAGAGATACCAAAGGAACATTTCATGCAAAGATGGGCTCGATAAAGGACAGAAATGGTATGGACCTAACAGAAGCAGAAGATATTAAGAAGAGATGGCAAGAATACACAGAAAAACTGTACAAAAAAGATCCTCACGACCCAGATAATCACGATGGTGTGATCACTGACCTAGAGCCAGACATCCTGGAATGAAAAGTCCAGTGGGCCTTCGGAAGCATCACTACGAACAAAGCTAGTGGAGGTGATGGAATTCCAGTTGAGCTATTCCAAATCCTGAAACATGATGCTGTGAAAGTGCTGCACTCAATATGCCAGCACATTTGGAAAACTCAGCAGTGGCCACAGGACTGGAAAAGGTCAGTTTTCATTCCAATCCCAAAGAAAGGCAGTGCCAAAGAATGCTTAAACTACTGCACAATTGCACTCATCTCACACGCTAGTAAAGTAATGCTCAAAATTCTCCAGGCCAGGCTTCAGCAATATGTGAACCATGAACTTCCAGATGTTCAAGCTGGTTTTAGAAAAGGCAGAGGAACCAGAGATCAAATTGCCAACATCCCCTGGATCATGGAAAAAGCAAGAGAGTTCCAGAAAAACATCTATTTCTGCTTTATTGACTATGCCAAAGCCTTTGACTGCGTGGATCACAATAAACTGTGGACAGTTCTGAAAGAGATGGGAATACCAGACCACCTGATCTGCCTCTTGAGAAATTTGTATGCAGGTCAGGAAGCAACAGTTAGAACTGGACATGGAACAACAGACTGGTTCCAAATAAGAAAAGGAGTTCATCAAGGCTGTATATTGTCACCCTGCTTATTTAAATTCTATGCAGAGTACATAATGAGAAACGCTGGACTGGAAGGAACACAAGCTGGAATCAAGATTGCCAGGAGAAATATCAATAACCTCAGATATGCAAATGACACCACCCTTATGGCAGAAAGTGAAAAGGAACTCAAAAGCCTCTTGATGAAAGTGAAAGTGGAGAGTCAAAAAGTTGGCTTAAAGCTCAACATTCAGAAAACGAAGATCATGGCATCCGGTCCCATCACTTCATGGGAAATAGATGGGAAAACTGTGTAAACAGTGTCAGACTTTATTTTTCTGGACTCCAAAATCACTGCAGATGGTGACTGCAGCCATGAAATTAAAAGACGCTTACTCCTTGGAAGCAAAGTTATGACCAACCTAGATAGCATATTCAAAAGCAGAGACATTACTTTGCCAACAAAGGTCTGTCTAGTCAAGGCTATGTTTTTCCCTGTGGTCATGTATGGATGTGAGAGTTGGACTGTGAAGAAGGCTGAGCACCGAAGAATTGATGCTTTTGAACTGTGGTGTTGGAGAAGACTCTTGAGAGTCCCTTGGACTGCAAGGAGATCCAAGCAGTCCATTCTGAAGGAGATCAGCCCTGGGATTTCTTTGGAAGGAATGATGCTAAAGCTGAAACTCCAGTACTTTGGCCACCTCATGCAAAGTGTTGACTCATTGGAAAAGACTCTGATGCTGGGAGGGATTGGGGGCACGAGGAGAAGGGGATGACAGAGGATGAGATGGCTGGATGGTATCACTGACTCGGTGGACGTGAGTCTGAGTGAACTCTGGGAGTTGGTGATGGACAGGGAGGCCTGGCGTGCTGTGATTCATGGGGTCGCAAAGAGTCAGACATGACTGAGCAACTGATCTGATCTGATCTCTGACTCATGTAACCAACTAGAGTGGGACAGTTTCATTATTAATGTAATTTCTATCATCAGTTCCTTTAAAGAACTCTTTAAAACAACATTTTGTCCACAGAGGTAGTTGAATTTGAATATGTCATGAAGACCAAATACTTCTCCTAGCCCAGAGTGCTAGCTTTTGAAAAGTGAAAAGTGTCTCTTTCAATTCTGGTTTCCCAGAGGGATGGTACAGGGAGGGAGGAGGGAGGGGGGTTCATGATGGGGAACATGTGTATACCTGTGGTGGATTCATGTTGATATATGGCAAAACCAATACAATATTGTAAAGTTTAAAAATAAAATAAAATTAAAAAAAAAGAAAAGTGAAAAGTGAAAGTGTTAGTCACTCAGGTGTGTCCGATTCTTTGTGACCCCATGGACTGTAGCCTACCAGGCTCTTCTGTCCATGGGATTCTCCAGGAAAGAATACTGGCATGGGTTGCCATTTCCTTCTCCAGGGAATCTTCCCAACCCAGGGATTGAACCTGGGTCTTTTGAATTGCAGGTGGATTCTTTACCGATTGAGCTACCAGTGAAGACCTAGCTTTCAAGCAGGATTACAAATGATCACTGAAATATCAACCTTATGGCTACTCATGCACAAATAATTTCTCGTAGAACATAATGTGTTTTCTTCTTGATTGGAAAATGAGTAATATTTATTCCTGGTTCTTAACCTGCAGCCTGTCATCAGTGTCTACTCTAATCACCAAACAAGCGTTTATACTTACTGTTTCTTTTGGAGCTACTGCTCAGGATACTGGACAGCATGATGAAGTCTCCTTCTTCAGAGAGCTTGTGTTTGTTTGCTTGTTTGGGTTTTCCTTCAGCGGAGACTGAATTTGGACATGGATAGTTTATTCAGAGATAATTCAGGAACACATGCTGAGGAAAGTAGGTTAGTGATACAGGGACAGAAAGACAGTAAAGGGTTAATTGTTGAACTAAATTATTCATTGGGCATTAGGAACTCAATCCTACTGGGGCCTCTCTCAAGAAATGTAGAGTATATGTTGAGATTGCCTTTCCGAGTATAGGAGGATACACAATATATCCTTGGATTCCTGTCCTCATTGGTTGAGTATTACATCTAGTGGAGTCTTGGCTTAGCTATAGAGAAAACTAAGAGTCAGGAACTTCTTCAGGTGGGAACATGGGCTTAGTGCACAGAGCTGCCCTCTGTGAGTTAGTGAGGAGAGGCTATCCAGCTTTTACCACAAGTGTTATATACTTTCCTACAACACCAGTTGGAGCACAGTTTATGTCAAACAGCTTTATAAATAGTGTGATATCATTTATTGATGATGAAGAAATCAGATACAGTGAAGGTGTAATGGGAGTTTCTAACAGTGCACACAGATAGATCTGATTCTGAATTCACCTGCTTAGAAACTCTTTAACAAGTTAATAGTCAGATTCACAAAATAGCATCCCAGGCCTTGAGCAACTCTCTCTTACATATCTATTCTAAAGCTTCAGTCCATGCTGCCTTCTCCTAGACATATGTCTTACACTAGGAATATCAAACTATTTATATTTCCCTGAACACACTGACCCTGTTTGAAAAATCTCTTCTCTTTTCCCTTTCTCTAAAGGATCTTATGGAAAAAATTTACATGGTTTTTAAGACCCAATTCAAATGCCACCTCTACTTATAAAACTTCTTGTGACCCACCAAAGTAGGTGAATCTCCCCTCTCCCCTCTCAAACCTGGCACCATCATGGGAACAGGTACATATATTTGCAGCTTTTGATGGTTATTACAGTATTTATTGGGCTTCCCTGGTGGCTGCCTGCAATGCAGGACCCCTGGGTTCAAGCACTGTGTTGGGAAGATCCCCAGGAGAAGGGCATGTTAACCCACTCTAGTATTCTTGCCTGGAAAATTCCATGGACAGAGAAACCTGGTGGGCTAAAGTCCACAGGGTCACAAAAAGTCAGACCCGACTGAGTGACTTTCACTTTATTTCTTCACAATATTTATTAATGTGTATCTCCTTTGAGCTCTTAAGCACTATAGCAATACCTCATATTCTGTATCCTGTGGGTCCAACACTGTACATAGTAAGCACTTTATACTGAATGGATAATTAACCCATCTAGCCATTTAAGATTATATAACTCCTTGTTTATTAATACTTATTTATTTGGCTACCTCTGGTCTTAGTTGCAGCATGCAGGATCTTTGTTGTGTCACATGTGATCCTTTTTGTTGTGGCGTGTGGGTTTAGTTGCCCCAGGGCATGTGGGATCTTAGTTCCCTGACCAGGGATGGAACAATTGTCCCCTGCATTGAAAACTGGATTTTTAACCACTTGACCACCAGGGAAGTCCCAGATTATATAACTTCTTATGTAATCTGTCAGTGTATAGTTGCTCTTTGTACTGCAGAATATATTTCAGAGATATGTGTTTTGTTTGATTTTTCCAGAATTTATTCACCATAAATTTATTTATTCTATTCATCATTTATTCTTAAATAAAATGCAAAAATATCAATAAGGATGCAGAGAGTCACTTCTATAAGTTTGATCTCTATTAACATATATATCTGAAAATTGTTTTTCTATAATACTTTTCTTCAGAGGGTTATGGTCAGTTTCCTAACATGCTGTAGGAGCATAGCTCCACAGCTTTGAAATTCTTTGATCTCTGGAACTTCTCTGGATATTAACAAGCATAAGAACAATCACAGAAACAGGGGCTGACTTAAAATTCATGCATCTAATATTTGTATTTGAGTATTCTTTTAAAATATCCATTTGTTTACTTTTGAGGATACATTAAGGATACATTAGTACAGAGTATTGATGTATTTATATAGAGAGTGGTGGGGTGTGGTTCATCAAGATACTATTAGGATAAAGGGCTTGATTAATCACTGAGAGTAACAGCTGACTAGCTTAACTTTAACAAAGCCCATCACCAATCTGACTAAAACATTATTATTCTCTTATGTTTCTTTACTGAATTCCATTCATGTCATTGGCAAACCAAGACTACTATATTGATTATCTGCAATGGAGCATTGATAATACGTTTTTAGTGGAACTGGACCAGGAATTAATGCCAAATGTAGATCTGGGTCACAGAACATGAAAACATCATGGGCCCATAAACAAATCTTTGGATTTTAGCATCTTTGATAAATATGAATGGAAGACTAAATTATTTGCATGTTTAGAAATATTTGTTTACTTATTTGGTTGCATCAGGTCCTAGTTGTGGCCCATAGGATCTTCCTTGTGGTGCACAGACTCTCCAGCTGTGGCATGTGGGCTGAGTGGTTGGGACACATGGGCCCTGCTCTGTGACATGTGGGATCCTGTCCCCTGTATTACAAGGTGTATTCTCAACCACTGAGCCACCAGGGAAGTTCCTAATGGCATATTTGATGCAGTGGTCCATAAGCCTTTATTAGAATTTGTGAAGAGGTATCCTATAACCTGCATTAAAATGGATAGTTTATTCCTGTGTGAAGTCTATCAATTCAGGATATTGACAACATTAAATATGAATTTGACTACATTTAGAGATCAATATAGATATTTATGATAAATTCTCTTGGAAGTAAAACATATGGGGCTGTACTGAACACAAAAATGCCTTATAATAATCCTCTTGGTGCTGTTATTTTTTCCCCCTCTTTGCTTCTCTTCCATTATTGTCTTAGTTCTCTAATCTTTCATTGTTTCACTCTCAGAAAGAGAAATTTGGTTCTCCTCAGATTAGTCTTCTGTCTGCCCTACACTTCAGCCAGCACATCTAAGGTCTGTTAACTGACAGAGGAGCTGAAGAATTCTACCTCCCTAGAATTTTCTAAAGAGGGAAAACAGTTATTCTTTACCATTCATTTGCTTTATTTCATCTTAGTTGTGTACATGCATGTACATACATATACACACACAAAGGTTACTGATCAGTGTCAAGAAATTCATACCTTCTGTGAAATTTGCAAATGAATTGCCTGCTCACTAAAAAACCTTGGAAGAATTCCAGCAAAGTAACTTCTACTGGATCAATTCTAATTTAAATATTTTGAATTCTCTATCTTAAAATTGGGAGAAAATTTTCAGATTGCCATCTATATGTTCTACTAGATTTTGCAGATTTAAATGTCCTGGGAAAACTAAAATTAAGTTACTAATCTTTTTGAGGACTATTAAGTTTAACATACTTGTAGTCTAAAAGGCTGTTTTAGTAAAGTCTTAAATTTACTTAACACTAAATATGGAGAATTCAAATACCTCTTTCTCATACTATTAGCATGATGCTAAGGGAAAAAGTATGTGTCTAATAAATACTAAGTATTTTCTAGATGTGAATGATAATATTCCATAGGACAGTGTGATATGATGACGAGAAAAAGGTATTTAAAGTAAAACAGAAGGACTTTCTTGTGTTACACAATGTTATGTGACCTCACTTAAATTGTTTTGCCTATTTAATCTGGAGATAATACTTATTTCACACAAGCTGTGCAAGGCAAGGATAGGAAAAAAATACTGACATAAGTGAATGTGATAGCATAATACATATCACATAATAGACACTCAAAATACGTTACTTGCCCATGTTTTCAAGAGTTTTGCTTTTAAAGATTAAGATTTGAAAACCTCATTCTAATAATTGTAAAAAGATAACAATTATCTTCTACACTGGATCATTTTAGCATCTAATTGCTTTATATGTGAAGGACAAAATGAAGACCAATTCACTTTGGAGACTGCAGTCTATTATTTTGAGTGTTTTGGGAGAAAGAGCTTTAGTTCCCTGAGGAAGACATGACTTTTGGAAATAAAGACTAGCCATGGGGTGCCATATATGTAGAAGTGATGGATGATCAAACTGGATCCTACAAATTTGAAGGAAAAAGTAATGAAACTCATTTCAGAGGGAAGTTCTGAAAGTATTTGGAGCAAAGTTAAGAGCCATTTGAAAGCAAGTGTAGCCTTCCAATCAGATGACAGCAAATATAATCAACTTATCTCTCTTCAAAGCTCTTATTTTAAAAATAATTGACAGATGACATATGCTGCGCCTCAGGTATTTCATCACTTCTGGAAGCACTGCCCTTTCCAGAATAACTATTTCTTTTTTTCTGTGGACCCTACAGTTCGACCAAGGTCCAATCCATTTGGTTGTACTTTATTGCTGCTCCAGCATTTTGACCAATCTGCTCTGTCTTTTTGTTGTTGTTGTTTGTTTGTTTGTTTTTGATGAGAGGAATTGCACACCCTCATTTTTAAGCTCGTATCTCACTTTCAGCAATATCAGAGTTCAGTTATGTGTGTTCCCAAGCAGAACTCATTCCTAAGGGTGCAGCTGATACCAGGAGGGATTGCACAGGACCAGTTCGAGCCTTTTCCATCTGATAGATCCAGAGTCACTGCCCCTTTTTCTTTCCAGTAAATGGTAATCATTTTCTTTTAATATCTTAAAATTTAAAAGATAATATCATACTCCTTTGCTCAGACAGTGCAATTATTGGTCTTCTACAGGAGTATGCTTCTAGGGTTTCCAAGTGCCTTTATAATCCCTTTAAAGAAGGTACCCTAACTTATTCCAATGTGATTATGTTCCTGCTTATGCAGTGAATTGGTTACTTCTTTGCATTTTTTATTTCCCTTTTTTGTTCATTTAAACAAGCAAACCCCAAAGCAGTCTTTGGGGCTTTCCTGATGACTCAGATGGTAAAGAGTCTGCTTGCAATGCAGGAGACCCAGGTTCAATCACTGGGTGGGGAAGATGCACTGCAGAAGGAATTGGCAACCCACTCAAGTATTCTTGCCTGGAGACTCCCATGGATAGAGGAGCTTGGTGAGCCACAGGCCATGCGGTCACAAAGAGTTGGATGTGAGTGAGCAACAAACAAAGCAGTCTTCCGTGGATTGCTCCCTTTGACCTAATGTAAACAGAGAAAACAAATGCACATCCTTGTGTGAGCATATTTTTGTGTTGCAGTTTGCATCTCATAATCATGGGACAGTTTTTTTCTGCCATCCAACCTGAGTTTGCAAGTCATCTCTCAGCCTCATGTGATCTTAATCGAGACACAAATGTTGGGCTCATACAAATACCTGTTCTGCCATCATGAGTAAACAAGAACTTGTCAACTTGAAAAAAGCACAGTGTGAGAGTTGTGAGTTAAGTTTTATTTGGGGCAAAATGAGGACTGCAGCATGGGAGATAGCACCTCAGATAGCTTTGAGAAACTGCTCTGAAGAGGCGAGGGGAAAGTCAGCATATATGTGATTTTGGTGAAGGGGGAATACATGCAATCAAGTACATATTTTTCCAGAAAGCTTCTGATAATTTTGTGAAGCTTTCTGCTCGTCACAAGGAACAGTCGTCATGATGAAGGATTTTAGTGATTTTTAATTATGAGAAAATGCAAGAATTGAACTCATAAAGTTGGCTACTGAAAATATCTAACTATCTGAAGGCGTGTCCTGCCAGTTTTCCCCAGAGCACAGTGTCTTATTTTTGCTGTCCGCCTGAACTCCTTTCAGGGGTTGTTGAAGGTCAGCAGCTGCAGCAGCACATGATTTAATCCTCATAGAGGTAGATGGCAAGGGCCAATGATAAGTGCCAATTTGTTGTGGGCAAGGTAAATACAAAATAGATTATACTCAAAGAAGTTCCAGTTTGAGAACATGGTCTCCAATCGCAAAAGAAGTCTATGCTAAAATGCTATGTAGACTTAGGCTGAGAAATAAAACTTCTCATCCTGACTAGCGTTATGGTAAAGGAGACAGGTAGAATGAAAGGAGACTCTTAAATCCTTTTGATTTTTTTTCTTTCAATATCTGCTCCCATATATTTAGCCTGAATTCCTTAAAGGCATAAAAAAAGCCTAAATTTTCTTTGTCAATTCTTCATACAGCAATTGTATGGTACTTGCTTCATATTCATGATCAGAAAATATCATTTGTTTTAAATTTCAGGCAGTATCAGTTCTCTCTAGGCATTATACTTGTGTCAAATTTAGAAAGAACTTGTATTGGAGAAACACCTTGATCATGCACTTTGAAGTAAGCAGTAATATGACAGAGATGCCCAAACTAGAAAATTACAAAGGACAAAAACAACTGTTTATCTCATCCCCTCTCCCCCAGTGATATTTCTCATGTTCAGAACTTTTTATCTACTAAGTATTTATTGAAGAAATTAAAATGGATTTGAATCCTAATCCTGCACTTAACTAGCTATATGTGTGGGAGTTAAAAATCTTAGAGACACACAACTTCCTTCCAGGTTAAAATGTGGTTATGGGACACACTTCCCAAGGCTGGTAGTAAATTTATTTTATGTAAATTGCCTAGCAATATCAAGGAATAGGAATTCAAGTGGTCAATAAACTTTACTCAACTTCTTGTCACTTAATAAGCAGTTTGGAAAAGGTTTGACTTTAGAATATAAAGACTATAGAAAAAGTGACATTTCAGGTCTGGCCTAGAAATAGCATCTCTCTTTTAAATCAAGATAAACGATAACAGATTTCGGTTATTTTATTGGCTATCCCAGTGCACATAGCAAATACTTCTGAGTCAACAACTAAGCATGGATATTCCATTGTGTGGAAAAGGATAAAAATAAATGTGCTCACTGGCCTACGTCCATCCCCACTGAGAAGGACAAATGATTTTCTTGGACAGTGTTAGTCCAATATCCAGTATAAAGTTAAATCAACCTGCTCAGGTCATGTTGATGGAAGATAGTGCTGCTGTCACCTGACTTTAGAAGGAATTTGAATATGATGCCAACAGCAACTGCATTTAACAGCTAAAGGATGAACAGTTATAAGACTATCCTCACTTCTTAACCCCTGTGTAACTTAGTTTTTTTTTTTTTTTAATGATGTTTGACCTTTTAACAGAACACCAGTGATTGACACTGAAAAACAAGCATCTGGTAAAGTTTCAGAGATAGGTAGGCAAATAAATATTGATCCATATTTATATCTGTCTACCTATAGATATAGGCTTTCCTGGTGGCTCTGTGGTAAAGAATATGCCTGCAGTGCAGCAGATGCAGGATCAATCCTGGGTCAGAAAGATCCCATGGAGAAAGAAATGGCAATCCAAACCCACTCCAGTATTCTTGCCTGGGAGGTCCCATGGACAGGGAAACCTGGTCAACTACAGTCCCTGGGGTTGCAAAAGAGTCAGATATAACTTAACTACTAAATAACAACAACCTATTGACATATATTTTGATATTGATATTTATCTATCTTGTGGTTATTTAAAATAACAGGATATTAGAAAAAACCCTAAATATCTTACAATGGAGTAATAGTTGCCAGCCATAGCCTATATACTTGGATGAATATGATGCATGTATTAAGAATATTAAAATCAAGTACCTCTTGCAATATTGGGATTATATAAGAGAAAATATTAAGTGAAAAAGTCATGTTAAAAATAGTTTCCTCATAAGCATAGCCATGAGAAAAGCAGAAAATCTAGAAGAGAATATGCAAAATTAATAATAGTTCTGTTAGAATGATTGCTGTTTTCCAGATATCATTATTATGGTATATTGCTTTTGTATTTCAAGATTAAAAATTACTGTCATCGTCAACCCTCATAAGAAAGAATAACTCTTCTGAAAAACTAATCATAGCTTGTAAATCTATGTATTTTACAGTGGTATATATCACAGTGTTTTTTGTGTTAATGAATAATTTGGAACAATTCTCGTGTCCAAAAATATCTGATTAGTTTAACAAATTAATACATATTCCAATAGCAGGAATAAAATAGAGAACTAGAAGAATACTATGGAGACACTAAAGAGCCTGCTTTCAAGGATTATTTAATGACATTAGGAAATAATAAGTAGGATAAAAAGGCAGATATGGGTTATAATAGACGCATCATTATATGCACATATAGTGAAAAACTACTGGAAGTATATAACACATAGCCAAGCACTAGCAGAAGTTATCTATGGCCACTTTACATTGTTCCTTACTTATTTCCATATTTAGTTTTCTTTACAATAAGAATTTTAATCCTCTTTACAACAATAGAAAAGTAGAACAAAAGGACAAAGTACTCTGAAGAGCTTACACTCTTCGACAGTGTGTTTCTTAGGTTAAGGCAGTGTCAGTTACAATACATTCCCAACCTTTAACTCATGATTCTTTTATAATCCACTCAATTCCTTAAGTTGTGACAGACATATAATAGATGCCAAGAACCATATTCTTTTGTTTGATTCATAAGTAACTCAAGGGAAGTGTCTTAGAAATAGCATCCCCAGAGGCAGTCCTAAGATGGTGGAGGAATAGAACAGGGAGACCACTTTCTCCCCCACAAATTCATCAAAAGAACATTTGAACACCAAGCAAATTCCACAAAACAACTTCTGAATGCTGGCAGAGGACTTCAGGCACCCAGAAAGGCAGCCCATTGTCTTTGAAAGGAGATGGAGAAGTCTTGAGGCTACTGTAAGAATAAGACTGAAAACCAAAGGCAGGAGGCTTAAGTCCAAATCCTGAGAACACCTGAGAACTCCTGAATCCAGGGAATATTAGTTGATAGGAGCTCAGCAAATGCCACCATACCTACACTGAAACCAAGCACCACCCAAGGGCCAACAAGTTCCAGAGCAAGACATACCATGCAAATTCTCCAGCAGCACAGGAACATAGCTCTGAGCTTCAATATACAGGCTGCCCAAAGTCACACCAAACCCACTGACATCTCAAAACTCATTACTGGACACTTCATTCCACTCCAGAGAGAAGAAATCCAGCTCCACCCACCAGAACACTGACACAAGCTTCCCTAACCAGGAAGCCTTGACAAGCCACTCATCCAACCCCACCCACAGCGAGGAACCTCCAATATAAAGAGGAACCACAAACTGCCAGAATATAGAAAGGCCACCCCAAACACAACAATAAACAAGATGAAAAGGCAGAGAAATACCCAGCAGATAAAGGAATAGGATAAATGCCCACCAAACCAAAGAGGAAGAGATAGGGAATCTACCTGATAAAGAATTCCAAATAATGATAGTGAAAATGACCCAAAACCTTGAAAACAAACTGGAGTTACAGATAAATAGCCTGGAGACAAGGATCAAGAAGATGCAAGAAAGGTTTAACAAGGACCTGGAAGAAATAAAAACAGAGTCAATATATAATGAATAATGCAATCAGATCAGATCAGATCAGTCGCTCAGTCCTGTCCGAATCTTTGTGACCCCGTGAATCACAGCATGCCAGGCCTCCCCATCTATCACCAACTCCCAGAGTTCACTGAGACTCACGTCCATTGAGTCAGTGATACCATCCAGCCGTCTCATCCTCTGTTGTCCCCTTCTCCTCCTGCCCCCAATCCCTCCCAGCATCAGAGTCTTTTCCAATGAGTCAACTCTTTGCATGAGGTGGCCAAAGTACTGGAGTTTCAGCTTTAGCATCATTTCTTCCAAAAAAAATCCCAGGGCTAATCTCCTTTAGGATGGACTGGTTGGATCTCCTTGCAGTCCAAGGGACTCTCAAGAGTCTTCTCCAACACCACAGTTCAAAAGCATCAATTCTTTGGTGCTCAGCCTTCTTCACAGTCCAACTCTCACATCCATACATGGCCACAGGAAAAACCATAGCCTTGACTAGATGAATCTTTGTTAGCAAAGTAATGTCTCTGCTTTTGAATATGCTATCTAGGTTGGTTATAACTTTGCTTCCAAGGAGTAAGCGCCTTTTAATTTCATGGCTGCAGTCACCATCTGTAGTGATTTTGGAGCCCAGAAAAATAAAGTCTGACACTGTTTCCACTGTTTCCCCATCTATTTCCCATGAAGTGATGGGACCGGATGCCATGATCTTTGTTTTCTGAATGTTGAGCTTTAAGCCAACTTTTTGACTCTCCACTTTCACTTTCATCAAGAGGCTTTTTAGTTCCTCTTCACTTTCTGCCATAAGGGTGGTGTCATCTGCATACCTGACGTTATTAATATTTCTTCCGGCAATCTTGATTCCAGCTTGTGTTTCTTCCAGTCCAGCGTTTCTCAGGATGTACTCTGCATAGAAGTTAGATAAGCAGGGTGACAATATACAGCCTTGACGAACTCCTTTTCCTATTTGGAACCAGTCTTTTGTTCCATGTCCAGTTCTAACTGTTGCTTCTTGACCTGCATACAAATTTCTCAAGAGGCAGATCAGGTGGTCTGGTATTCCCATCTCTTTCAGAACTGTCCACAGTTTATTGTGATCCACACAGTCAAAGGCTTTGGCATAGTCAATAAAGCAGAAATAGATGTTTTTCTGGAACTCTCTTGCTTTTTCCATGATCCAGCGGATGTTGGCAATTTGATCTCTGGTTCCTCTGCCTTTTCTAAAACCAGCTTGAGCATCAGAAGTTCACGGTTCACATATTGCTGAAGCCTGCAATAAATGAGATCAAAAACACTCTGGAGGGAACCAACAGTAGAATAATGGAGGCAGAAGATAGGATAAATGAAGTAGAAGATAGAATGGTAGAAATAAATGAATCAGAGAGGAAAAAAGAATTAAAAGAAATGAGGACAACCTCAGAGACATCTGGGACAATGTTAAACGCCCCAACATTGGAATCATAGGAGTCCCAGAGGAAGAAGACAAAAAGAGCATAAGAAAATACTTGAGGAGATAATAGTTGAAAACTTGCCTAAAATGAGGAAGGAAATAATCACCCAAGTCCAAGAAACCCAGAGAGTCCCAAACAGGATAAACCCAAGGTGAAACACCCCAAGACACATATTAATCAAATTAACAAAGATCAAACACAAAGACCAAATATTAAAAGCAGCAAGGGAAAAGCAACAAATAACATACAAGGCACTTCCCATAAGGATAACAGCTGATCTTTCAGTAGAAACTCTTCAGGCTAGAAGGGAATGGCAGGACATACTTAAAGTGATGAAAGAAAATAACTTACAGCCCAGATTACTGTACCAGCAAGGATCTCATTCAAATATGAAGGAGAAATCAAAAGCTTTACAGAGAAGCAAAAGCTGAGAGAATTCAGCACCACCAAACCAGCTCTCCAACAAATGCTAAAGGATTTTCTCTAGACAGGAAACGCAGAAAGGGTGTATCAACTCGAACCCAAAACAATAAAGTAAATGTCAATGGGATCATACTAATCAATAATTACTTTAAATGTAAATGGGTTGAATGCCCCAAACAAAAGACAAAGACTGGCTGAATGGATAAAAAAACAAGACCCCTATATGTGTTGTCTACAAGAGACCCACCTTGAAACAAGGGACACATACAGACTGAAAGTGAAGGGCTGGAAAAAGATATTCCATGCAAATACAGACCAAAAGAAAGCAGGAGTAGCAATACTCATATCAGATAAAATAGACTGTAAAACAAAGGCTGTGAAAAGAGACAAAGATGGGCACTACATAATGATCAAAGGATCAATCCAAGAAAAAGATATAGCAATTATAAATATATATGCACTGAACATAGGAGAACCGCAATATGTAAGGCAAATGCTAACAAGTATGAAAGGGGAAATTAACAATAACACAATAATAGTGGGAGACTTTAATACCCCACTCACACCCATAGATAGATCAACTAAACAGAAAATTAACAAGGAAACACAAACTTTAAATGATATAATAAGTCAGTTAGACCTAATTGATATCTATAGGACATTTCACCCCAAAACAATGAATTTCACCTTTTTCTCAAGGGCACACAGAACCTTCTCCAGGATAGATCACATCCTGGGCCATAAATCTAGCCTTGGTAAATTCAAAAAAATTGAAATCATTCCAAGCATCTTTTCTGACCACAATGCAGTAAGATTAGATCTCAATTACAGGAGAAAAACTATTAAAAATTCCGACATATGGAGGCTGAACAACATGCTGCTGAATAACCAACAAAACACAGAAGAAATTAAAAAAATAAAATATGCATAGAAATGAATGAAAATGAAAACACAACAACCTAAAACCTATGGGACACTGTAAAAACAGTGCTAAGGGGAAGGTTCATAGCAATACAGTCATACCTCAAGAAACAAGAAAAAAGTCAAATGAATAAACCTAACTCTACACCTAAAGCAACTAGAAAAGGAAGAAATCAAGAATCCCAGGGTTAGTAGAAGGAAAGAAATGCAGAAATAAATGCAAAAGAAACAAAAGAGACCATAGCAAAAATCAACAAAGCCAAAAGCTGGTTCTTTGAGAAGATAAATACAATTGACAAACCATTAGCCAGACTCATCAAAAAAACAAAGGGAGAAAAATCAACAAAACTAGAAATGAAAATGGGGAGATCACAACAGACAACACAGAAATACAAAGGATCATAAGAGACTATTATCAACAACTATAAGCAAATAAAATGGACAACTTGGAAGAAATGGACAAATTCTTTGAAAAGTACAACTTTCCAAAACTGAACCAGAGAAAATCTTAACAGACCCATCACAAGCACAGAAATTGAAACTGTAATCAGAAATCTTCCAACGAACAAAAGCCCAGGACCACACGGCTTCACAGCTGAATTCTACAAAAAATTTAGAGAAGAGCTAACACCTATCCTACTCAAACTGTTCCAAAAAATTGCAGAGGAAGGTAAACTTCCAAACTCATTCTATGAGGCCACCATCACCCTAATACCAAAATCTGACAAAGATGCCACACACACACACACACACACACAAAATCTAGAGGCCAATATCACTGATGAACATAGATGCAAAAATCCTTAACAAAATTCTAGCAATCAGAATCCAACAACATATTAAAAAGATCATACATCATGACCAAGTGGGCTTTTTCCCAGGGATGCAAGGATTCTTCAATATCCACAAATCAATGTAATACACCACATTAACAAATTGAAAAATAAAAGCCATATGATTATCTCAATAGATGCAGAGAAAGCCTTTGACAAAATTCAACATCCATTTATGATAAAAACTCTCCAGAATGCAGGAATAGAAGGAACATACCTCAATATAATAAAAGCTATATATGACAAACCCACAGCAAACATTATCCTTAATGGTAAAAAATTGAAAGCATTTCCCCTAAAGTCAGAAACAAGACAAGGGTGCCCACTCTCACCACTATTATTCAACATAGTTTTGGAAGTTTTGGCCACAGCAATCAGAGCAGAAAAGAAACAAAAGGAATCCAGATTGGAAAAGAAGTAATACTCTCACTGTTTGCAGATGACATGATCCTCTACATAGAAAACCCTAAAGACTACACCAGAAAATTACTAGAGCTAATCAATGAATATAGTAAAGTTGCAGGATAGAAAATCAACATGTAGAAATCCCTTGCATTCCTATACACTAACAATGAGAAAACAGAAGAGAAATTAAGGAAACAATTCCATTCACCATTGCAACAAAAAGAATAAAATACTTAGGAATATTACTACCTAAAGAAACAAAAGACCTATACATAGAAAACTATAAAACACTGTTGAAAGAAATCAAAGAGGACACAAATAGATGGAGAAATATATCATGTTCATGGATTGGAAGAATCAATATAGTGAAAATGAGTATACTACCCAAAGCAATCTATAGATTCAGTGCAATCCCTATCAAGCTACCAATTGTATTTTTCACAGAACTAGAACAAATAATTTCACAATTTGTATGGAAATACAAAAAAAAATTCAAATAGCCAAAGCAATCTTGAGAAAGAAGAATGGAACTGGAGGAATCAACCTGCCTGACTTCAGGCTCTACTACAAAGCCAGTCATCAAGATGGTATGGTACTGGCACAAAGACAGAAGTATAGATCAATGGAACAAAATAGAAAGCCCAGAAATAAATTCACACACCTATGGACACCTTATCTTTGACAAAGGAGGCAAGAATATACAATGGAGAAAAGACAATCTCTTTAACAAGTGCTGCTGGGAAAACTGGTCAACCAGTTGTAAAAGAATGAAACTAGAATACTTTCTAACACCATACACAATAGTAAACTCAAAATGGATTCAAGATCTAAACGTAAGACCAGAAACTATAAAACTCCTAGAGGAAAACATAGGCAAAACACTCTCCGACATAAACCACAGCAGGATCCTCTATGACCCACCTCCCAGAATATTAGAAATAAAAGCAAAAATAAACAAATGGGACCTAACTAAAATTAAAAGCTTCTGCACAACAAAGGAAATTATAAGCAAGGTGAAAAGACAGGCTTCAGAATGGGAGAAAATAATAGCAAACGAAGCAACGGACAAAGAATTAATCTCAAAAATATATAAGCAAATCCTGCAGCTCAATTCCAGAAAAATAAATGACCCAATCAAAAAGTGGGCCAAAGAACTAAGCAGACTTTTCTCCAAAGAATCCATACAATGGCTAACAAACATATGAAAAGATGCTCAACATAACTCATTATCAGAGAAATGCAAATCAAAACCACAATGAGGTAACATTTCATGCCAGTCAGAATGACTGCTATCCAAAAGCCTACAAGCAATAAATGCTGGAGAGGGTGTGTAGAAAAGGGAACCCTCTTACACTGTTGATGGGAATGCAAACTGGTAGAGCCACTGTGGAGAACAGTGTGCAGATTCCTTAAAAAACTGGAAATAGAGCTGCCTTATGACCCAGCAATCCCACTGCTGGGCATACACACTGAGGAAACCAGAATTGAAAGAGACACGTGTACCCCAATGTTCATCACAGCACTGTTTATAACAGCCAGGACATGGAAGCAACCTAGATGCCCATCATCAGATGAATGGATAAGAAAGCTGTGGTACATATACACAATGGAGTATTACTCAGCCATTAAAAAGAATACATTTGAATCAGTTCTAATGAGGTGGATGAAACTGGAGCCTATTATACAGAGTGAAGTAAGCCAGAAAGGAAAACACCAATATAGTATAGGAACGCATATATGGTATTTAGAAAAATGATAACAATAACCCTATATGTGAGACAGCAAAAGAGACACAGATGTATAGAACAGTCTTTTGGACTCTGTGGGAGAGTGCAAGGGTGGGATGATATAGGAGAATGGCATTGAAACATGTAAATTATCACATGTGAAAGGAATCAACAGTCCAGGTTCGATGCATGATATAGGGTACTTGGGGCTGGTACACTGGGATGACCAGAGGGATGGGATGGGGAGGGAGGTGGGAGGGGTGTTCAGGATGGGGAACACATGTACACCCATGGTGGATTCATGTTGATGTATGGCAAAAACCAATACAAAGTAAAATAAATAAAACTGGAAAAAAAAGAAAAGAAAAGAAATAGCATCCCCATGCCTTTGTGAGGTTATTTTGATTATTTTATAACTGATCTCAACACATTAATCTATCTGAATCTTCTCTATCTCCTATTTCTCATTTGTCTAAGTTCATATTGAAAGAAGATGAACTAAAGAAATTTAGGATGCCTTAACTGTCTCCTTCAGCAGTGGCTTGGGATGCCAGATCCCAAGCTTCATGATGTGGCATTTCACTCAACTACAGAAGTGGTGGAAGAGGCCAGAAACTTAGGATGTGTGGCTAGCAAGCTTTGTTTCAAAGAAGGAGTTGAAGGAGTGGGTACCATGGTGTCCAACTGAATCAGACTCAAGTGGACTAGTAGTCTCCTGGGGCTCTGGCGATCATGGAAGGAAGTCAATCAGAGGAAAATCATAAGATGTGTTCAATATAGCAGAGAAGATAAAGACCATGCATGAAAGAGGGGTTGTGTAGAGTTAAGTTCTCTCCAAAACAAACTGTGAGACAAGTATTCAAATGCAAACAGATTGTTGAAAGGAGGTTTCACGCATATATACTCAGTTTTTTTCCAAATATTTGTGACCCCATGCCTGCAGCCTGCTGGGCTCCTCTGCCCATGAGATTTCCCAGACAAGAATGCTGGAGTGGGTTGTCTTGAAACCACTTCTCCTGAGCCTTCTACCTGCATTGCGGGTAGATTCTTTACCACTGAGCCACCAAAGAAACCCAGTGCTTCCATTGGTCAAATCCTAACCTTGCCCCAGGAGAAGGTTGCAGAAAGAACCTATGGGAGAATTGAGAAGTGAGACAGAAGAAAAAAATCATAAGGGTGCATTATTTGCATGATATTTATGATAGCAAGTAGAGCTCTTTAGAAGAGCTCTGACTTATTAGAAAAGACCCTGATGCTGGGAAAGATTGAAGGCAGGAGGAAGAGGGGACAACAGAGGATGAGATGGTAGGAAGGCATCACTAACTCAACAGACATGAGTTCAAGCAAGCTCTGGGAATTGGTGATGGACAGGGAAGCCTGGTGTGCTGCAGTCCATGGGATCACAAAGAGTCAGACATGACTGAGCTATTGAACTGAACTGAACTGAACTGAGAGTTCTTTACACAGACTCTTTATCTAGGAGTTGAAGAACCAGGTTGTTTATCAGCTATCATCTGTGATTGATTGGAGGTTGCTTTCTGGCACTTTCTAACACACCGAGCATATGGACTGGGCAGTGACTGACAGAGGAAGAACCTTTTTTAAAAAGATGACCTGTGTTTGCAGTTATAAGTGAGCATACATATTACTAGTGAATGGTGAGGGAATGTGAGACATACCAAGAGTACATGATTTAGGGAGAACTATAAAAAAAAGATTGGAATATGCAAATAAAATTATGATAGATCCCCAAATCAAGTGGAAGTAAAAAAAAAAAAAAGGAGCATGATAAATTCTGGAGTAATATGCAAAAAGATTTATAAAATTTATTTATTTCTGGCTGTGCAAGGTCTTTGTTGCTATGTTTGCGCTTTCTCTACTTGCAGATAATGGGGCTATTCTTTGTTGCAATGTGTGGGCTTCTCATTGTGGTGGCTTCTCTTGTTACTGAGCATGGGCTCTAGGAGCACAGGCTTAGTTGCTCCCTGGTGAGTGGGATCTTCCCAGACCCAGGGATCAAATCTGTGTACCCTGAATTGGCAGGAGGATGCTTAACCACTGGCCCACCAGGGAAGTTCTGTCATAGCTCAGTTCAGTTCAGTCACTCAGTTGTGTCTGACTCTTTGTGACCCCATGAACCGCAGCACACCAAGCCTCCCTGTTCATCACCAACTCCCAGAGTTCACCCAAACCCATGTCCATCGAGTCAGTGATGTCATCCAAACATCTCATCCTCTGTCATCCCCTTCTCCTCCTGCCCTCAATCTTTCCCAGCATCAGGGTCTTTTCAAATGAGTCAGCTCTTCACAACAGGTGGCCAAATTATTGGAGTTTCAGCTTCAACATCAGTCCTTCCAATGAACACCCAGGACTGATATCCTTTAGGATGGACTGGTTGGATCTCCTCGCAGTCCAAGGGACTCTCAAGAGTCTTCTCAGCACCACAGTTC
>NW_011495034.1:14492343-14503110 GCF_000754665.1 Bison bison bison | reverse complement strand
TAGCCTTGACTAGATGGACCTTTGTTGGCAAAGTAATGTCTCTGCTTTTGAATATGCTGTCTAGGTTGGTCATAACTCTCCTTCCATGGAGTAAGCGTCTTTTAATTTCATGGCTGCAATAAACATTAATCTAAAGAGTCTCCAGAATGGATAATGGGGAAAAGCATAGAATTAGGTAGACCATCTTGAACCAAATTCTGTAATGGTAACACAACCATTATCATACAACATATTATACTAAACTTACTTACTAAACTATACTTACTATACTAAAACCTTATGGTAATCTTTACCAAAAACAGGCTGTTTCTTGTACTGTCAATTTCCACTTTATTTCTTCTACATCCTTTCTATTTAAGAGCTTTATAATCTAACAACTATGAATAGCATAGCAATATACATTATTTTGGAGAAAGTCTGACGCTGTAAAAAGTGATCAAACTCTAATTATATCATTCATATATATATATATATATATATACACATACACACACACACACATATATGTATATGAACTCTCTCTCTCACACGTGCATATGATGACTACCACTACTATCATCACCTCGAGTGTTCATTATGATCATGGGTATATCTTTTCATTTTTTTAATACATAAACTTATGACTAATTGTATAACCATTGTTGTCTTAGCTACAGAAGTCACTATATAACACAGAAGGTAAAGTATTTGTTCCCATAGATGTCCCATAGATCATTTTATGGGAATTAAATGAGTTAATCCACATAACACATTTAAATATTATCACATTCTTAATTATTGTATATATACTTTTTATACGGAGGTTGGATATTTTTTAATTCATCAAGTTTCCTACCTACATCACACTGTGAAGATTTTTTTTATGTCTTTAAATATCTTTTAAATGTCATTTTAATGGTTGTTTAGCATTATATCATATGGACATATAATTTTAACCAAGCATTACTTGATAGGTTTTTATAGAGTTTCCAATTTGGGACTGTCATATTTACTGCTGTGATGAATAATCTTAGAAATAAATGTCTGTTTTGGAGTTTTAAGATACTTTTTGAACTGCTATATAGTGCTAAATCACAAAAAAAGTGCCAATAGCCTCCCCCCAGCCTCAATTTTTGGTTCATATCAATATCTGAAATGTGATGAATTAGCACATGGAGTATGCTTAATACCTAGCATATATTGTAAATAAGAAAAAGTCTGTGGTTTCAATGAGCTTCTGGACTTGTAGACACGTTGTGTTATTTCTTCAAGTTGTAGAAATGCAGATAAGAAGGTTAGCATTTAATCTGGGAATTCATGAAGAGTTTATAGGAAAAAGAATACTGGGAGTGTGTCATGGAAGATTTGGATAGATCACCAATAGCTTTAAGATGGAAACATGATTTTACAAGCTGAACTTATTTTCATATCATGAAGTTATTATTGTTAACTAACTACTAATATTAGTGTTACTACTAATGTTAGTAGACTTCATTTCTTTAAGAATTCAACTTCCAAGTTTTATTCCAAGTCCTCAAAGCCCTAGGTAGTATCCTACTGCCCTACCACCATGGAGAACTAGGATCTGCCAAGTACTCATTGGCATTCATAACTCTACTCATTATTTTTATGTATTTAGTGGGCTCTTAAATGTATCAATATTTGTGTATGTTGAGCTTTATGTTCAAAACATATGTTTTAGGCTAATAGCACACTAATGAACAATATAGACACGAATCAAGTAACAAGTTTCTACTCTGATAGAATTTTAATCCGTCAATTTAAGAAGTTGCTTGCAATAGCAGTAATTATAGGAAATACTCAAGTTTTAAAAACAATGCATGTTTGCTCTGCAGCACTAATCTAAGCATTTTGTTAAAGGACATGGAACCAAAACTGAAATTATTTCTCGAAAGTAAATATCTGCCTCCCAACAGTATAAAGGATGAAGTTAAAAAAGAGGACAAGGTACTGTGTGTTGCACAAAATATTGCAGAATAAATGAACTGGACATTTTTTTTTCAATTTTAAATGTATATGACTTTACAAGGCATAGTTCTAGGTACAATTATTAGTGTTTCCTTCTACTCTAGTAGCAAGTAGCAGAGAATGTAGAACACTTGAAACAAAATCTGTTTTACACATTTTGCCTCAAAGATACTCTACAGTTGTCTTAACTCTCAAGATGAAAGAGAGGGAAAAATTATATTTTGATGACATATACAAGGCTTCAGGTGACCACAGAATATGTCACAGGCTGCTACAGAGTTCCCAGTATCATACTCAGGGTGACTGGAAAAATAACAAACTGCATTGCATCTTGTTCACAACAAACCAGTGTCTTTTAAATTTTACAGAATAAGCATATAAATATACATATCTGTGTATGTGTATATATAAGATGTGTATTTGTATATATGTATATATACACATAAGCATCTCAATAAAAAACTTTCTCCTAGGGGCAGTATATTGTTTAAAAAGCAACCTATTTGTGATTTGGGTTTGATTGTATTGTTGAAAATGATTTTATATAGTACTGTGTGTCAAGTAAGACATTTCCATTATGAGACCCACTAAAGATTCCTACCCCGGTGTGAGTTAGTTATCAGATGTGAGACAACAGCAATCTCATAAGCAGAAGGTAGTAAGAGCTAAACTGTCTCATGAGATGGGTTCAGATGAGTAATAAAATTAAAGCCAGTTCGAGCAGTGCTTATAAAAGTTTGATCAGCTTAGAAAGGATTTATTATATAGTTGAGAAACACAAAACCCTGTTTCTAGTAAGAATCCAATAGTTGTGTTCTGCAATGGATTGGGCTTCTCTGGGAAAGAAACAGATCCACATATAAATCCACATATGGATTCAGAGGCATAGTTACCTTTTCCAAACTCTCTCTGTCAACTCTCCATATCTAGTCTGCATAATGTCTGACATAGACTTCTTGGGTCCTCTAGTATTTCTTTTCAGGTTTACAAAATCAAATGCAACAAAGGTCAAGCAGATATCATAAAAGAAGGCAGGGGACCAGATGGGAGCTGTGGAAAACTGGACAGTCCATGTCCCATTTGAAGATGGTAGCAATTAACATATGACTTCTAATAATTTGCTAACCCTTCTCTCCACTTGCTAGATATATGGCCTTGGTTCGGCAAAGATACTTATCTTGCTTGTGTCTCAGTTTCCACATTTGTAAATTGTAACAATTTCCTCTTAGGGTTATGATTCACTCATTCAATATCTATGTAAAAAATATCTACTTTGGGAATTTCCCTGGTACTCCCGTGGATAAGACTCTGTACTCCCAATGCAGGAAGCCTGGGTTCAATCCCTGATCAGGGATCTAGATTACACATGCCACACCTAAAACATCACTTGTGCTGCAACTAAGTCCTGGTGCAGCAAAATATTAAAAATTAAAATATCTACTCTAATAGAAACTATAGTAAGGGCTGCACATATAGCTGTGATCAAAAAGGCAAAGCCCCAGATCTCTGCAATTTATATTCAATGGGATTGACTTAACAAATACTTAATTTAGAAAGATGGTAACAATAACCCTGTATGCAAGACAGCAAAAGAGACACAGATGTATAGAACAGTCTTTTGGACTCTGTGGGAGAGGGCAAGGGTTGGATGATTTGGGATAATGGCATTGAAACATATATATTATCATATGTGTAATGAATCGCCAGTCCAGGTTCGATGCATGATATAGGGTGCTTGGGGCTGGTGCACTGGGATGACCCAGAGCAATGGGATGGGGAGGGAGTAAGGAGGGAGGTTCCGGATGGGGAACACGTGTACACTCATGGTGGATTCGTGTCAATATATGGCAAAACCAATACAATAGTGTAAAGTAAAAAAAAAAAAAAATTCAACATTCAGAAAACTAAAACACACACACACACACACACACACACACACAAAGATAACATATTATATGTCAGTTACTGATAAAAAGCTATGTGGGCATAGAAATGGGTAGGGATTTGCTATTTTCAATTCAGTTCCGCCACCCAGTCATGTCTGACTCTTTACGACCCCATGGACTGCAGCACGCCAGGCTTCCCTGTTCATCACCAGTTCCCAGAGGTTGCTCAAACTCATGTCCATTGAGTTGGTGATGCCTTACTACCATCTCATGCTCTGTGGTCCCCTTCTCCTCCTGCCTTCAATCTTTCCCAGCATCAGCATCTGTACCAATGACTCAGTTTTCACATCAGGAGGTCAAAGTATTGGAGCTTCAGCTTCACCATCAGTCCTTCCAAAAATATTCAGGACTTATTTCCTTTATGATTGACTAGTTGGATATCCTTGCAGTCCAAGGGACTCTCAAGAGTCCTCTACAGCTCAAAAGCATCAATTCTTCTGTGCTCAGCTTTCTTTTTGGTCCAATTCTCACCCATACATGACTACTGGAAAAACCATAGCTTTGACTACACAGACCTTTGTCAGGATAGTGATGTCTCTGCTTTTTAATATGCTATCTAGGTTGGTCATAGCTTCTCATGGCTGCAGTCACCATCTGCAGTGATTTTGGATCCCCCCAAAATAAAGTCTGACACTGTTTCCACTGTTTCCCCATCTATTTCCCATGAAGTGTTGGGACCAGATGCCATGATCTTCGTTTTCTGAATGTTGAGCCTTAAGCCAACTTTTTCACTCTCCACTTTCACTTTCATCAAGAGGCTTTTTAGTTCCTCTTCACTTTCTGCCATAAGGGTGGTGTCATCTGCATATCTGAGGTTATTGATATTTCTCCCAGCAACCTTGATTCCAGCTTGTGCTTCTTCCAGTCCAGCGTTTCTCATGATGTACTCTGCATATAAGTTAAATAAGCAGGGTGACAATATACAGCCTTGAAGTACTTCTTTCCCAATTCGGAACCAGTGTGTTGTTCCATATCCAGTTCTAACTATTGCTTGTTGACCTGCATACAGATTTCTCAAGAGGCAGGTAAGGTGGAGTGGCATTCCCATCACTTGAAGAATTTTCCACAATTTGATACATACAGTCAAAGACTTTGGTGTAGTCAATAAAGCAGGAGGAGATGTTTTTCTGGAACTCTTTTGCTTTTTCTATGATCCAGTGGATTTGGCAATTTGATCTCTGGTTCCTCTGCCTTTTCTAAAACCAGCTTGAACATCTGGAAGTTCTTGGTTCACACAATGTTGAAACCTCACTTGGAGAATTTTGAGCATTACTTTGCTAGAGAACGAGATGAGTGCAATTGTGCGGTAGTTTGAACATCCTTTGGCATTGCCTTTCTTTGGGATTGGAGTGAAAATTGACCTTTTCCAGTCCTGTGGCCACTGCTGAGTTTTCCAAATTTGCTGGCTTATTGAGTGCAGCACATTAACAGCATCATCTTTTAGGATTTGAAATAGCTTAGCTGGAATTCCATCACCTCAACTAGCTTTGTTCATAGTGATGCTTCCTAAGGCACGCTTGACTTCAGACTCCAGGATGCCTGGCTCTAGGTGAATGATCACACCTTTGTGGTTATCTGGGTCTTTAAGATCTTTTTATGTTCTTTAGTTGGCTTCTTATTGTAGAAAGGGATGGACATTTGCATTTTTTTTACAAGCTGCTTTCTATAATTCCATGCTCTCTGTGAAGGAAACATTTGAGGAGAAAAGTGGATATGGTAAGGGATTAATCTGTGAGTAGGTCAGACAGGAAGAGTATTGCAGTAAAGGAGTCCACTACAGCACCTCTGACACTGATGTGTGTGTAGGGTGTTTTAAAACAGCATGAAATCCAGAGCCTCTAGAACAGTGGGTGAAAAATTGCTTTGTGCACCTTTAAAGAGATTGCACTGGAGACGTCCCAACAGCCCAATGATTAAGACTCAGCCTTCTAATGCAGGGTGCATAGATTTGATCCCTGGTTAAGGAACCAAGGTCCCATGTACCATGGCATGTGGACAAAATTTTTTTTTTAAATGATTGCACTGACTGTGTTCTGTACTCTGAAAAAGATGAAATCATAGGGGACAGTATTGAGCTGAAGAGTCACATGATGTGGCTTGAGATTTCTGTGAGTCACCACGACTGTGACTTCTTTGAAGGGAATAGACTCTAATGGGACTGGGAGGGGCATGCAGAAAATAGTGAGACTAGACTGTAATTGATGGTTACTTGAAGCAAGATGGTAATGTTGATTGAGTTGAGAAATGATTTATTTCAGGATGTATTTAAAGGTAAAGCCAATAGGATTTATTCATATGGGATATAGGAGGAGTTGAAGGTATAGCAAATATTTCTGGTCAAGTCACCTGCATAATGGAGTAGCTATTTACTGAGTTAGGAAAGGCACAAGGAGAATTCTTGTTTGAGCTTGAGAAATCAAGAATACATTTGTGAAATCAAGAATAAGTTTGTGCCTATTAGATGGAAAACAGAGGATAACTGCTTTAAACAGCAACTGGCATACATAAATGCATAATAAATATTATAATTATCACTATCTTCACTGTGAAATTACTGAAAGAGCGTTGCTGTCATGCTTTTTTTTTTTTTCAAGAAGAACTGTAAGTTTTATTTCATGAGAAAATATCATGATTTCAAATGTCAGAAACCGTAAAGCTCTTATTTTAGCTTCAGCTGAAGTGGAAAGTCCTGTGTACAGATTGATGATATCTCACCTCAGCACCTCCCATGCCTCACCTTTGGTGCATTAGATCTCTCTCTGAATCCATGGGAACTTGCTCAGTTCTTGAGCAGGTGAAACCTGAAAATATAGAAAGTTTAATTCCCCAGTGGCACCCATCAACGATTGAGGTCCAGGCTTTAGTTTCAACTAAGCTTTGATAGATTAATTTGAAAGGAACATGCAGTTCTTCAGAGGACACCTATCAAAAATGAAAATGAATCCAGTTGTTCAGAGTGGTTAATACACTTTATTAGCTTTTCCTCTGTCCTTATCTGACTCTGCAACTTCACTCTGAGTTCCTGTGATCACCTCTAAAATAAAAATGAACTATCTGAACCACAAGTTCCTATTTTAGGCTTTGCTTTCAGTGGACTTTGTACCAAGACAATAGGGAATAAGAAAACAAAAATAATATGAAAGTTAAATATACACATCATGCCACCAGCTTGCTACCAATATTCATATTATCATGTATATTATTATTCCATGGGGAGCTGTACTCTGCTTAATGTGTTGTCCTATTCATAACTCAAGGCAGAAAAAATCCCCACTTTTGTCACAGGGTTTACATGATCATAAGACATGAATGCCCTTATCATTCTAATAGATACAAGGTAAGTGGCACTAAGGAAGAGAGACAAATATACAAATTTTGTCTAGTTCAGATCTCCAAGAGAGAAAGTAGGAGGTAATATTAAAGAAGTATCCCCTTATATACAAGGCATAAGATCAGGTCTTATATGACGTTTCACTGAATATTCCTTATCACAGACCTTGGGAGAAGGCATATCTTAACACTTCAGATTATTAAGGAAACATGAGATGTAAACTGCTCAATATCACACAACTAGTTTGTAACATACCTTGACATAAAACATATATCATAGCCTATAGTCTTTAAGTCCATAGGACTACAGACTCTTTGAGATTTAATTATTATCTTAGTTTTCTTTGTTTCGATTAAATATCAGTTAATTTAATTAAACCTAAAGGGAGAGAATCAGATATTTATGGGATAAGGAAAATTCTAGAATTCTGGAAATTAAATTTTCTCTCTGGTGGGAAAAAATGATGGAATAAAAAAAATACAATGAAAAGTAAGTAAAGATGCTGTAATTGTTAAGTGTGGCCTACTTTTAGAGTCTTTGCTTTATAAGGGGTTGGAAATCTTTCAAGAGAAATGTTTAGAACTGTGAATTATTCAGAATTTTTTTTCTTATCCCCCATGTCATATAGTAATTTGCTTCTTAAAATATTTATGCATAAACTTTTTATCAATTTAAAGTTACCCTTTTCCTCTTGTAAATAAACTTAGAGAAAGAATGTTTATATGAATCCAGAAAGTCCTGGGGACATCTCTATAGAATAATAGTTTATTTTAAGCACTGAATATTTTTTATATAAATCTAAATTCAGACATTAGCCTATCAATTTTCTACTGGATTTTATTTTAGTTTAGTAGTGTCCAACTAAATCCCAGTGAAATGTAATGTGTTTCTATTAAGTTAATTAATTATCATATCCATCAATAGCCTTCATTAATTGTAGGCACTTTCAATAAACTTGATTAAATCACTTTATTGCTAATTCCTTTTCATAAATTTCAGTCAGTTTCCAGTTCGTTCAATATGTATGCCTAAAATCAGTCATCATGTATAGTATCTGCTGGGGGTGGGTGTCTGTTGCCCTTATTGAGCTGAGATGGGAACAAATCTATCTCATTTAAGTCAGTGTGAAACAGTACAATGCACAGACCCCATAAAATTCAATAGTTCTATACTAAGCATCACTGCTGACTTTCAGTTGCTAAAAATGTTAAAAATAATTCTAATTCAGCATGACCCAGTATTTCTTTGTAATTCTGTCAACTCTCAGAACCTGTTACAAACCCTTGTCTTTGGAATTATTCATTTTCCATGGATAATGTTTTCGAACATGAGGAGCAGCACTGAGTCACAGTGATGAGAAAGGGCTCTGAAGTCAAACTGCCTTGCTTTAGATCCTGCCAGTTCTTAATGATGCTACTATGGTTGGGCATACTACCTAACCTTCTGTGCCCCAGGTTTCTGCTGCAATAAGAATACTACCTAGCATTTTGTATTGTTGACTAGATTAAAACATTTTGAAGTATGTGTGACCCACAGAAGTTTCTCAGTTTTAGTTGCTGTTATCACCATAGTTTATGATGTTGAAAATAAGCATTTTATGTAACAACCATGTGACAGACTGTTCTTTGGTGATTTATATCAACCTATCATTCCTTACATAGAGAAACCTTGTAAATGAGATACACTTTGCTTTGAGGCTCAGAGGATCAGTTGATAAAGTTCCTGATGTTATTCAGTGATAAAGATAGATTTGAACCAGGCCCATTTAAATCAGAACCTAGCCTGCTTCCATAGTGTTGTGCTGCCTTCCACTATTGGAGTTTTCCTTTGCAGGGAAGATTTTTATTGTAAAACCTTACTACTGTAATAATATATTCTAGGACAAAAAAAGGATAGATATATAGATGATCCAGATACAGATATAGATAAAGGTATAGATGGCAGGCATAGAGACAGATGCAGAGACAGAGATTGAGATGATAGAAATAGAGATCTGGGTCATTGTTTTTATTATGCTATACTGAGAAATAATGGTTTTGGAAAAAGAGGAAGGGAGCCTCATAGAACTCTCTCCATCATTAAGATTAGTGGGACAGAAAATTCCCTGGAAGTCCAGTGGTTAGGATTCTCTTCCTTCACTGCCTAGGATATGGGTTCTATCCCTGATCCGGGAACTAAGATACCCCAAGCGGCATGGTGCAGCCGAAAAATAAAATAAATAAATAAAGATTAGGGGGACAACATAACTTTCTAATAGCTTCACTTTCAAAGTGTCCTTAGGAAGATCTGAGTTAGATAAATCAATATGACAAAATTTGGATAGAATAAAATATGTGCAATTTTATAAAAATATATTTAGAGTCTGCCAGCTTTTCATGAGCTGTCACGAATGTATAGACCATACTAACTGTTTACCTGCAGGTATATCTGCCTTCATCAGTGATTAAAATACATTTGTAAACTGGAGACAATAGTTGAGGTCAAAGGAGAAAAAATAGAATGGCATAGTCTACCAAGTTTGGACGAGTGTCAGAGATTTAATGAGTTCAAAGTCCCTAAACAAAGTGAGGTAAGGACCAAGAAAGTAAAGTACAAAAACAAATCTATGTCCTGATGTAGGGCTGCAAGTAGGCTGCGGAGGCAGGTACTGAATACTTGGTGGGAGTGAGTATGAAGTCTGAATAAACTGGGAATCAAGTAAGGAGAATCCTAGGGTAGGTTTTTAATAATTTTGTTCATCCTGTAGTTTTCTATCACCTATTTTTAGACAATGATGTGATAGGAAGCTATGTCCTGAGATCTTAAAATTAGAATCACTGCAGTCACAGGGAAATCAAGGCAGCTCCTTAGTTTCTGCAAACTTTAATTGATAGCAAGTGAAGTTTGTCACCTCTGCTGCTGCTGCTTAAGTCGCTTCAATCGTGTCCGACTTTGTGCAACCCCACAGACGGCAGCCCACCAGGTTCTGCCGTCCCTGGGATTCTCCAGGCAAGAACACTGGAGTGGGTTGTCATTTTCTTCTCCAATGCATGAAAGTGAAAAGTGAAAGTGAAGTCGCTCAGTAAGTGTCCGACTCTTCGTGACCCCATGGACTACAGCCTACCAGGCTCCTCCGTCCATGGGATTTTCCAGCCAAGAGTACTGGAGTGGTAAGTACTTAATGAAGATTTATTGGCTACTCAGATAAAGGTGCTGGATGGACAATCATAAGTTTCTGTTACTATTAGTAGACTCAGTTAAAAAATGGGCAGTTTAGTCCTCATTTAAAAAAAATGCATAGGTCTGTTTCCTCACAGTCAGTATGCATAAATAGGTAAATAGGTGTCTTTTGACAACTTCTCTGGAGATATAAACAAAATGCTTGCATTACATGTAAACAAAGTCTTTTTAAAAAATTATTCTGGGTGTTTTAGTACATTGATAAATGGCTGTTTATTACTGAAGATTAGGATGTTTTGGGGAATATATATTGGGCTTCCCTTGTGATTCAGATGGTAAAGAATCTCCCTTCAATGCAGGAGA
>NW_011495034.1:14451623-14492243 GCF_000754665.1 Bison bison bison | reverse complement strand
TCAATGTTGGAAACCTTGGTTCAATCCATGGATCAGAAAGATCCCCTGAAGAAGGGAATGACAACCCACTCCAGTATTCTTGCCTGGAGAATTTCATGGACAGAGGAGCCTGGTGGGCTCCAATCCATGGGGTTGCAAAGAGTTGGACATTGATAAATGGTTGTTATTGAAGATTTAGGATGTTTTAGGAAATATATGTTAGGAGTTTAAATAGCAATAACATGTCAACATGTTTAAAAAATGATAATTACAATTTGCTATTATAATGTTAGCTTTAAAGTGTTTGTAAGAACATAAAAATGTCCAGCCAATTAGGAAGAAAAGGTAAGATAAACAAATCTAAAATAATAAGAGAACACAAAATCCAAAATCCTAAAGTAAACATCTTTAGCATGCTACAAACATAGTCATTTTTTTGTGTGTGAGGCTCTGTTTCCTTTTTAACAATTAAAAAGTCATAGTAGTTTTCCCTCTAAAATTATCTTTGCTTGCCTAGAAATATAAAGTGTCTTGAGCAAAGTTAAAATAGTAGACAAGATAAGCACATCTTGAGTAGGTCACCTTGACTGGCATTGAAAGAGAGTCAGACTAGTGTTTTTTTTTTTTAAAGATAAGTAGTAGTTTATGAAAGTGACAACTGTAGGCCAAATCAGAACGAGACATTTTATTTTTTATCCTTATTTGTAACTTAAGTTGCAATGCAGAGTAGCTTTTTTTTCCCCCCAGCAGAAAAGTATAAATGAGGTGATTATTTTCTCCAGTTCTTTTCCCTGTTTACCTCCATGAACCATGACTTTTTCTCCAATATTCCATGATTTTGACTGCTGTAATATGACAATACCATTAGAAAATAAGAGCTCTAAGATTGGATCAAACCAGTATGGTAAACCATGTATAGGGGAAGTGGCATTTGTTTTCTTCTAAAAAAAAGTCTAGTTTGTATTCCTAAAATCATGCAAAGTATCTTCTGAGTCAACTTAAAGACCAAACAGAAAATTGGAAAATAAGTAATAAAGTGTAGATAGGTAGAGTTGAGAGGAGAGGTGGGCTGAGGGCAGAGGTGAAGAGTAAGGCTATGGGGGGATGGGATGACCTGGTAGATTGGGATTGACATATATACACAATTATGTAGAAAATAGATAACTAATAAGAACCTACTGTATAGCACAAAGAATTCTATATAGTGCTCTGTGGTGACCTAAATGGGAAGGAAATCCAAAAGAGAGGGGATATATGTGAACATACAGTTGATTCATTTTGCTGTACAATAGAAACTAACACAACATTGTAAGGCAACAGTACTCCAATAAAAATTAATTTAATAAAGAAGACTGTTGGAGGACTCATGAAACAGCACTAGTCTGTGCTGTGAAGTCAAACCAGTGCCCTGTAGGAGCTGCCCCAAACTACACAAATTGCAGCCATTTAAAGAACAAAGAACAATTCAAGAAGGTAGAAGGAAAATATATATGAGATAGGTATGAGAAGAAGAAATTTAAGATAGTCATGGAAGAATTAGCTATCGTGAATTCATTTCTTATCCTTCTACTGCATATGCTGGTAATAATACCTTGTGTGAGATTAATTCTTACACCTCTGCTGAGATTCACTAATCCTGTACTGCTCTGGTATTTTAAAACTAGGTTTCTCTGCAAAAAGATTTTGGCTCAGTTGCTAAATGCATACCATTTTACATTAGAAGCAGTGTAAATAATTCAAGTATCTTTAGTGTGCCTGTCAGAAGAATGAAGAAGATTTGAAATTTACGTGTACATAAATGAGTGAGGGTGGTAGGTAAGAAGACAAGGTCTCTGATCCCTGGATTCTGTCTTGGCATATGATAGCTGTGTAGGGCCAATATTTCCCATTATAAGACAGAAATGAATCCATATTGATCTCTAATCTCTCTTGAGCATACTTTGGAAAAATGATATTTATTCACAGAGGAGGTACCATTCACTCTAATAATTTGTTTCAGATGAAAAATGAGCATGGCATCAAATTATACTAAGCTCTGGGACAAATGCAATTGTTTTATTTTCTCTTTTTTTTCTTAGCCAGGATGAATATTGTTATTTAGAACTCTATTATCCCTCATATTTGGATAAAACCTATGGCATCTTCTATAAAGTAGTTACGCCTAATACAAACAATCTATATCTGTGCTGTCTGACTCTTCCACTGAAATAAAAATGCAAGAGTTTTGTAATATATATATCTCCCCCCATACCATGGGATTCATACAGTAAGATAACAATCAATGTCTTTTTAATGAATGCTTGAAAAATTCTGTTCAACTATCAGGAAAACAGGTGTTCCTACACAAATTCTATTGGCTTAATTAATTCAATTGCATATATCTTTTACTGTGAGCCAATTCAAATCTCTTTTGGAAGAATGTAGAGTATAAATTATAAATTAATGAAAATTATAGTGATTTATGGATTCATGTTCTTATAGAAGACCAAATGTTCTACATTTTTAATCAGCTCTATGATCCCAAGGACTAATAATCTAAGATTTCTATTTATACTGTGTTCACTTACTGAGGTGGTTCAAGCAGAAAACAGCATTGAGGTCATTGTCACTAACACCAATGTTTCATCTGACTATAGATGTCCTTTGGCTTCTGTTAAACTTTTGAACTTACTGTACAAAAAAAAAAAAAAGGAAAATTGTGAGTATAATCTGGGCATAAATTCCAAATTTTGACCCAAGGAACTAAACTGACTGCAGTTTTTATTAGATAATGCTGAAACATTTTCCCTTGTTAATTCATCAAAATGCAGATTTGTTTCTCAAATACTGAGTAATTTTTATATTCACATTAAATTTGCAGAGACATTTAATCCATATGCTTCTTACTGTAGCTCATCATTTTGTAGGCGAGAACAGGTCTAAGATCAGGACTATTTTTTGACTAACACACTTTGAGCGTTTTTAATTAACATTTAAAACTTTTTTAAGGCAGGAAGTTATGTTTGACAAAGTGAAGGCCAAACACCAAAAGGTTAGTGTTTTGTCTAGAACTCAGCATACATGAATCTTAAATGAATTTTAAACCTGGCTAAAATAAGCTTTCTCGCTCCTTGAAAAACGTGATAAGGGAATAAAAATTTTTGCCTTTAAGAAATTTATGAGTATTTAATACTAGCTTGTGATCTAGGAAAGGTAGGTGGAGAGGAATCAGTGATAAAGAAAATAAATGATTATATACTAATAAGTACCAGCAGGCCCATGTACACATGTGTAATTTCTTTTGTTTTTGAGGAATTCAGTAATTTGGATCCATGATTTTTCTCACTCAAAGTTAAATTTAAAATGTGCCTTGAAACTGCCTACCCATGAGAAGTCTGGTAGTATCTAATCTAGACATTATCTCTGTGTGTGTTTGTAAAGGGTAGGGAGAGGCTTCTGTGGTCATGCCTAATGTTGGGAATGGATGAACTTTTGGTCTGATAATACTCTGACACAATGAAGAATGTTTAGCAGGACATGTTTATAAGGAGTAAAGAACATACAGGAAATCAGGAAGGAGGAAAGCATAAAGTGTTGGTCAACAACAACAAAAAAAAAGGAAACTGAAGGAGAATCAGAGGTTTGACAAGCAGAAATAATTGAAACTTCTGTGGTAGCCAGCTGCCAAAACACTCTCCAGTAATTCTTGTTTCCTAGTAGCTATGCTTTTGTATACCTGCACACACAGAACCAAGACTGACCTAGGGACCAATAAAATATAGCAGGAGTGATAGTGTGTCATTTCTGAGGCAGGGCCTTGGAAGGTATTGTAGCTATTGCCCAGGTCTCTTGAATTTCTCCTTCTGGAGGAATTCAGCCATCATGTCATGAGATTTGTAGAGAAGTGATTGGACCTAGAAACTGTCATACAGAATGGAGTAAGTCAGAAAGAGAAAAATGAATATTGTTTATTAATGCATATATATGGAATCTCAACCAATGGTACAGATGAACTTATTTGCAGAGCAGAAATAGACACACAAACATAGAAAGCAAACAGATGGATACTAAAGGGGAAGTGGGTGGAATGAATTGAGAGATTGAGACTGACATATATACCCAACTATGTATAAAATAGATAACTAATGAGAACCTACTTCATAGCACAGGGAGCACTATCATGCTCTGTGTTGACCTAAATGGGAAGGAAATCCAAAAATGAGGGGATATAGGATTACCTATAGCTGATTCACTTTGGTGTACCACAGAAACTAATTCAACAGTGTAAAGTAGCTATACTCTTCAAAATAAAAAAAGTTCCACATGGAGAAGAACTGAGGCTCTGGTCAACAAGCCAGGGCAACCTTGCCTGTGTGTGAATCACCTTGGAATTAGCCTCTCCAGGCCCAGAAAGGCTTTCAGGTGACTGCAGTCCTAGTCAACATCTGACTGTAATTTCGTTGAGATCCCAAACAAAACCACCCAGCCAAGCTCCCAAATTCTGGACCTGCAGAAACTATACTAATCATTTGAAGTCATTGAGTGTTGAGTGGTTGATTACATAGCTGCTGCTGCTGCTGCTAAGTTGCTTCAGTCGTGTCCGACTCTGTGCGACCCCAGAGATGGCAGCCCACCAGGCTCCCCCGTCCCTGGGATTTTCCAGGCAAGAACACTGGAGTGGGTTGCCATTTTCTTCTCCAATGCATGAAAGTGAAAAGTGAAAGTGAAGTCGCTCAGTCGTGTCTGACTCTTTGCCACCCCATGGACTGCAGCCTACCAGGCTCCTCCACCCATGGAATTTTCCAGGCAAGAGTACTGGAGTGGGGTGCCATTGCCTTCTCCGATTACATAGCTGCAGAAAAATAAAAGAATAGAAACAGTTAATTCAGGAAATAAAATATATTCATACAACCATCAAATATGTATTGAAAGACAGGTACTTTGAGGTTTTGATGGAGAAAAGATTGATATAGGCCAGACTTAGAAATGGAGAAGGCAATAGCACCCCAGTCCAGTACTCTTGCCTGGAAAATCCCATGGATGGAGGAGCCTGGTGGGCTGCAGTCCATGGGGTTGCTAAGAGTCAGACACAACTGAGTGACTTCACTTTGACTTTTCACTTTCATGCATTGGAGGAGGAAATGGCAACCCACTCCAGTGTTCTTGCCTGGAGAATCCCATGGTCAGAGGAGCCTGGTGGGCTGCCATCTATGGGGTTGCACAGAGTCGGACACGACCGAAGCAGCATAGCAGCAGCAGCAGCAGCAGACTTAGAAAACTTATATTCCAATGAAGGTAGATCCTTTATCAGTGTTTTAAAAGCATTTTGGATGTTAACAAATTTGTAAGACAGTAAATATGAATAAAGACATTCCTATGCAGGGAATAATGAACAGCTGAAAATTTTTTTTAAATCAAGGAAATTAATCCTTGATTTTTTAAAAAGTGTTCTAAAAAGAGTTTTAAAATGTTTTAAAAAAGAGGAGTTTTTAGAAAAAAAAGGTCATGGCAGCCTATCTGAGGATATGACATTTATTTATTTGTTTATAGCTGATTGACAGTGTTGGGTTAGTGTCAGGTGTATAGCAAAGTGATTCAGAGTTATATACATATATTTATATATATAACTGAAATATATATAATATACATACACATATATAATATACATATGTATAACATATGTATGTAACATACATATATATTATATTGGGTTGGCCTAAAAGTTTGTTTGCTTGTTTCCACAAGATATTGTGGAAAAATCCAAAAGAATTTTTTGGCTAACCCATAGTATCTCAGACAAAGAATATGCAGTGCAGGAGACCTTGGGTTCGATTCCTGGGTTGGGAAGATCCCCTGGAGAAGGAAATGGAAACTCACTCCAGTATTCTTGCCTGGAGAATTCAATAGTTAGAGAACCCTGGTGGACTATAGCCCATGGGTTTGCAAAGAGTTGGACCCTACTGAGCTACTAACACACAATATATAAAGAATTCAGATTCTTTTCTCTTATAGATTACTATAAAATATGAAGTATAATTCTTTGTTCTATACAGTAGGTCCTTGTTGGTTATCTGTTTTATATATAGTAGTGTATATATTTTAATCTCAGACTCCTGATTTATCCACCTCTTTCCATTTTGGTAACCATAAGTTTGTTTTCTGTGTTTGTGGGTCTATTTCTGTTATGTACATGTAAAAATGGATACTATAAAAGTCCTAGAGGAAAACACAGGCAGAGCATCTTTGACATAAAGTACAGCAATGTCTTTCTAGAGCCTTCTCCTAGAGTAATGGATATAAAAACAAAAATAAACAAGTGGGACCTAATTAAACCTAAAAGCTTTTTGCACAGCAAGGAAACCATAAACAAAACTAAACAATAACCTACAGAATGGGAGAAAACATTTGTAAACAATGCAAATGGCAAAGGACTAATCTCTTCCACAATATACAAACAGCTCATACAGTTCAATATAAAAACTAACAACCCAATGAAAACATAGGGAGAAGATCTGAATAGAGAGTTCTCCAAAGAAAATATACAGATGGCCGACATGCATATGAAAAGATGCTAAAGTTGCTAATTATTAGAGAAATGCAAATCACAACTACAATGAGATACTTTTCAAAAACAAGAAATGCTGGAGAGGGTGTGGAGAGAAAGGAACTCTCCTGCACTGCTGGTGGGAAGGTAAATTGTTACAGCCACTATGGAGAACAGTATGGAGGATCTTAAAATAAAACTACCACGTGACCCTGCAGTCACACTCTTGGGCAAATATCCAGAGAAAAACATGATGCAAAATTATATGTGCACCCCAATTCATTGCAGTTCTGTTTATAATAGCCAAGACATGGGTGCAACCTAAATGCCCATTCTCTGAGGAATGGATAGACGAGTACGTGGCATGTGGTATATACACAATAAACACTACTCAGCCATAAAACCTGAAATAATGCCATTTGCAGCAATGCTGATGGACCAAGAGGCTATCACACTAAGTAAAGTAAGCCAGACAGAGAGACAAATATCATATGACATCACCTACAGGTAGAATGTTAGAAAAAAGGATACCAATTAACTTAAACAGAAATAGACCCCCAGGCATAGGAACAAAACATATGAAAATGTCATACAAGTTGGATAAAGAAGGGTGAAAAGGAGCTTGTTTATTTATCACTGGAGGAGGACACAGACCAGTTTATGCAAAGATTCTGAACTTGTGAAGAGCTGACTGTATCTAAAGAAAGGAAATTGTTGGAGCATAATAAGTGATGAGGATTATGCACCAAGAAGCTAGGAAGTGTGGCAGGGGCTACATTTTGCAGTATTTCAGAGAGCATAGTGAGAAGTTAAGATGTTCAAAGGTAATCACTGAGGGTTTTGAGCAGAGGAAGCAAGATTCTTAACAATTCAATTAATGATTGGCTCAGAAGTACTCATCCTTTACAACAATGATAGTTTCTTCAGGTATTGAGTATGTTTGACAATTAGTCAAGGGGCCATGACTTAGTGTCAGCTCTTGACTAATAATAATATTTCTACTTATTGTGAATATATTTAGTCAGTGGACAACTATGAGAAGAGTAAGTTGTGTACACATTTGGGAAGAATTTCTTATGTATAAATTTATTATTTTCTAGTTTTAGAAAGGAGAAGGCAATGGCACCCCACTCCAGTACTCTTGCCTGGAAAATCCCATGGACAGAGGAGCCTGGTAGGCTGCTGTCCACGGGGTCGCTAAGAGTTGGACACGACTGAGCGACTTCACTTCCACTTTTCACTTTCAGGCATGGAAGAAGGAAATGGCAACCCACTTGTGTTCTTGCCTGGAGAATCCCAGGGACAGGGGAGCCTCGTGGGCTGCCATCTGTGGGGTCGCACAGAGTCAGACACGACTGAAGCGACTTAGCAGCAGCAGTTTTAGAAAATTTAATATCATCAAGAATAAGCATCTTTGTGTTTGGTTTGTATTTGGACTGCTGTAATACTATGAAGAGAAAGCAATAAAGAACAGAATCATTTCTGTGGAGTGTTACGAGTCTAAGAGGTAAAAAATCTTTCAAGACAATTATCTGCTGAATTATAGCTTACAAAATGTGTCATTATCATCATGAAAACCATTTTCTTTACCTAGATCCACAGTCTAGTATTCGAAAAAGATTTATCCTAAGTAGCAAGTATACTCATCTTTTTATAGTTTAAGGAACTATAATTGTGCTGAATCATGATACAGATGCAATTTAACAAATTTAATAATGCAGGTAACATTCAAGAAAAGGACACATTAATTTTGGATTTGCTATAATTCAAATAGCCCTATTACTTTAATAGCAAATATTCAATTTAAATTTTGCAATTTTTTCCAAAAAGGTTGAGTGTCAACTCAAATTCTTTAATTTGCATTAAAAAAAATACATTTTTCATCAATGTAAAGTACTATTTGTCACCCGGCAGGTAATAATTTCCTATCCAAACTCTTATTTCTGGTGAATATTTTCCTCTTCAAAGACTATTAAATCAAGAAAACACAACATTTTATGCTAATGCAATCTTTGTAAAAGCTGAGATAAAATTTCAAGTACTGATAATTATGAAAACCCTACAAGTAGATCCTAGAAATATTGGCTTCCCTTTTTCCTGGGAATGCTGTTCTATCAAAAAGAAATAATTTTCTGTATTCATTTTCAATAGACTAGTTCTGAGGGATGTATTTCCAGAAATGCTTTTCTGAAACAGGTCATTTAATTCACCCACTGAAGAACCACACGTCATAGTTATGCCTTTGCAAGAGATGCTTAAATATATCATACATATTATTTGTCTTTGGAATGAAAATTTTAATTTAAAGTAGGTATCAACTCAAAATAGTAAAACTTTTGAATAACCAAATACATTAAATAATGCAATAATTACACAAATATTTATTTAGCACTCATTTTGTTTAAAGAGTTTGCTGAGTCAGGGATTCAAAGAAGGAAAGAATTCTGTTTCCTTAACCAGTTTAGTACCCTTCAGGGGATGAACCATTTCATATTGTACTGATGATGTTTTTTTTTTTTTTTGGGTGTGTGTAACAAATAAAAAAAGACAGTGACTATAGTGATCTTGGAGAGACTGAAATGAAGAAAGGCTCTGGAGGAGGTGACACTTGAGATGGGTTAGAAAGCTGAGTTAAAGAAGCAGGGAAATGTACCATAGGCAGAAGGACCAGTGTGGCCAAGGTACAAAGTGAGAAAAACTTGCTGTGTTGTGGAAAAGTAGTTGCTTGACATAGGTGAATCTTAGCATATATAGCTTTTGATCATGGGCAAAGTAATAAAGGAAAAATAAGATTAAAGGGGACTTTCTTTTAAAAAAAAAAAGAGAGGGGGAATAAAAGACTTTCTTTGCTGCATTATGCTATTCAGACTTTTGGAGAAGGCAATGGCACCCCACTCCAGTACTCTTGCTTGGAAAATCCCATGGATGGAGGAGCCTGTTAGGCTGCAGTCCATGGGGTCGCTAAGAGTCGGACACAACTGAGCCACTTCACTTTCACTTTTCACTTTCATGCACTGGAGAAGGAAATGGCAGCCCACTCCAGTGTTCTTGCCTGGAGAATCCCAGGGACAGGGGAGCCTGGTGGGCTGCCGTCTATGGGGTCGCACAGAGTCGGACACGACTGAAGTGACTTAGCATAGCATAGCATAGCATAGCATTGAGACTTTATTCATAAAGCAAAAGAAAACCATGAGGGTATTTTTACTCAGTTCTTAAATCTACCTTATAAAGAAACATAAAAACTAGTTTATGGATTTTTCTAAAAAAAAAATCATCCTCAGTTGTGTTTGCCATGCTGATATTGTCTGAACTCTGAATTTTTGAAAGAGAAACTCAATACTTTTAATACTCATGAAGGTGGCTGGCATGTCAACCTTAGAGAGGAAAATCCTTAATTAAGGCTCAGATCTGCCACAGGGAAGCAGCAATCTTTCCCATATTGATCTAGATAAACTGCTTAGGAGAGTGAAAATGCCATTGTCTCTATTAGTTTTCCTTACACAGCCAGAAGTTGAATTACTACTGTTTGGGCTTCAGCAAAATAAACCTATGATGCTCCACCCAGTCTCCTTCACTCTTATTTCTGGAAGCTGATCAAGGCCACAGCTGTGTGTTAGGAAGGCTCTTACACTCACTGTAGTTTCCCTCTGGCCAACGTCTCTGGGGACCTTGCTTTCAGGACACTGGTGTGAAGGTGCTCTTGAGGACATTGAGGGAGAGATCATCAACATCCTGACTAGAGCAGTTGCTCTTTTGAGCAGAAAGTCACTGACAGAAGTGAAAAATAGGAACTTTCCAACCCCTCAAATCTTTTTCTTTAATAAGTTTTTTGGGTAATCAATATAAAGCCATATCAAGTGCTTTTTGTGTTTGTAAAGAAATGGGAAAACCATCTATTGTTATGTAGTTAATTAATCATTAAGCTGCTTTTAACCAAATTGCAGGGAGCTTATAATTAGATTGAAGACTGCTGTAAAACTTTCGATGTGGTGTTCTCTTGCCTAGGGACATATTTCTGTTAAAATGTGATGCGGAGGGACCTAGAAGGGTAATGCAGATAACTGAGGTCATGTGATGACCCGGAAGGGTGGGATAGGGGGGTTGGAGGGAGGCTCAAGAGACAGGGGGATGTATACATATAGCTGATTCACTTTGTTGTACAGGAGAAACTAACATGACCTTGTAAAGCAGTTATACTCCAATAATACAATTTACAAAAAAAGGTATGGCAGTTATTAGTTGTAGATATAATGCAGTTATCCACAGATAGGCCTTAGGGTAAGTTTTCAGCTATAGAGCCCCAGATGCAGTCCACGTGAAGTTTTATTAAGGAAGAGCTTCTAGGGAGAGTACCTGTGATCATGCATGTGGCTGATTCTCTCCCATTTCCTGATCTGTTCACCTCCTCTACTAAGAATTCCACAGAAAGTAAATTTAGTTTGATCCCAAAGGGAAACTCTATAGATTAATTTGTGCCTCATTTTGTACTGAACAAAGCCAAGAGTGCTGATGTCTTCCTGTTCCAACATTCAGGCTCAGAGGATCCCAAGTGAAGTGAAGTCGCTCAGTCATGTCCAACTCTTTTCGACCCCATGGACTGTAACCCACCAGGCTCTCTGTCCATGGGATTCTCCAGGCAAGAATACTGGAGTGGGTTGCCATTTCCCTCTCCAGGGGATCTTCCCGACCCAGGGATTGAACCCAGGTCTCCCGCATTGCAGGCAGATGCTTTAACCTCTGAGCCACTTGGGAAGCCCACCAGAGGATCATGCCACTTCTTTCATACAGAAATTGGTGTCTGTGGTCCTCCTGGGCTACTGGAGCCACCATGTAAAGAGCTGGAGTGGTTTGGAATATAAGTCTGCTTATCCTCTGGGAAGAGCATAAAAAGGCTAAGAAAATAAATACAGGTATTCAAGGGATCTTGTTGGAGTAAATGAATTCTTTATTTAAATTCAGTCAACAATTTAATTGAATGATGGGTGCATAAAGATTTTGATGAGAAGTTATAGGGACCTTGGGAAAGCTAATTTGCAGTCAGGGCTCTCCTGATGTGCAGGCCACCTAAGTATAACCATCTAGGATAGGCATACAACTTTAAAGCAAAATTTATTGAAATGGCAATAAAGATTGGAGAGGTGTTTATTTGTATTACCCACATATTCTAGGGAGTGGTGGATTCTAACAGAAAGATCACTGGGATAGTTGTCAGTATGGAAGTCAGAGCTCCTATTTGTTTCATGCCAGTGTCTTAGGATAGGATATAGGGATACTAAGCATTTCTGTCTTGTATGCCGCAACTGTGATGCACCAGTCAGACTCTCCTCTTTAAGGCTGAGGCATGTATTTCCATAGCTACAAATAATTTTAGACAGTAAAGCTACACAGGTGAGTCTTTCCCTAAGAAATTGTCTTTGGCCAAACTGTGCAGTTTCACCCAATGCTAGGTCCCCTCTCTCAGAAGGGTACCTACATCTGGTAGGAATTAAACTACAAAGATCTGGCCCTACCCTTTAATTGGAGAAGGAAACCTACTCCAGTACTATTGCCTGGAAAAGTCCATGGATGGAGGAGCCTACTAGGCTACAGTCCATGGGGTCGCAAAGAGTTGGACACGACTGAGCGACTTCTATACTTATACTACCCTTTAATTCTGAAATATTAGAGATATCCCATAGCAGAGCTACTGATAGGATTTCTTGAGGCTTCCTTTGTAATTGCATCACAGTTCAACTTCCTATGTCCAGTGTTATTTCTCTAATTCCCTCATAGTTGTACCCCAGAATTCTCTCCAAGAAGGTTGCTGAAGTTATATGTGTGGCTTGAAGTCTGTTTTTTAAGGAATATGATATAAAAATATGATCCTAGAAAGAAAAATCTAAAACAGAATAATATATTTTATTGTAGCTAAATAAACTTGAAATAAAACTTAACACTTTCACATTTTAAAGTATACAAGTCAGTGGCATTAAGTGCCTTCACAGTGGTATTAAGAACCTCTTCACCACTCTGTAGGTTCAGAAAATTTTCATTGCTCTGAGTGGAAATGCTGTACTCACTAGTGAAGAACTCCTCATTCCTGTTCCCATCAGCCGTAAGCAACTGCTACTCTGTTTTCTGTCTCTCTACATTTACGTATTCTGGACTTTAGTGTAAAACTGAAACATAGATTCAGCCTTTTATGTCTGGTTTCTTTTATTTAGCACATGTTTTCAAGCTTCATTCTGTATTGTAGCATGTATCAATAGTTTTTCCCTTTTTAGGGCTAAATAATATTCTATTGTATGAGACTCTGATGCTGGGAGGGATTGGGGGCAGGAGGAGAAGGGGATGACAGAGGATGAGATGGCTGGATGGCATCACTGACTCGATGGACATGAGTCTCAGTGAACTCTGGGAATTGGTGATGGACAGGGAGGCCTGGCGTGCTGCGATTCATGGGGTTGCAAAGAGTCTGACACGACTGAGCGACTGATCTGATCTGATTGTACGAGTGTATCACATTTTGTTATTCATTAGTCCATTGATAGACATTGGGATTGTTTCTTTCTTTCAGATATTATAAATAGTGCTGCTATGAACATTTGTATGCAAGTTTTTTAGTTCTCATTTTCAATTCTTTTGGGCATATACCTAGGTATAGAATTAGTCATATGGCAATTCTATTTTTAACTTGTTGAGGAAAGGCCAAACTGTCCTTCGTTATGGCTGCATCATTTTACCACCAATTTCCAGTTTCTTCACATTCTCTCTGACATTTGTTGTTTCCTGTTTGTTTGAATATTTTGAATATATCTAGCAGCTGTAAGGTAGTATCTCATTGTGGTTCTGATTTGCATAATCCAAATAACTAGTGATGTTGAGCATCTTTTCATGTACTCATGTGTAGTCCTTTACCCATCTTAAATTGGAATGTTTATCTTTTAATTGTTGAGTTGGAAGGGTTACATATTTAGAATAGGAGTTTGGAGCAAGAGTGCATGCTGTCCAGTTGGTGCTATCACTTACATCTCTGACAGTGTCCTGATATCATCTCACATGCTATAGAGATGCACATGTGCTAACTTTCACCTATAGTGAATTGAGATGAGATATTGTGGAAGAAAATACTTGGTCAGGCCTGATACCTTAAGTATTTGAGAGGCTCTAGGAAAACTCTTGCCTGGAAAATCCCATGGATGGAGGAGCCTAGTGGGCTGCAGTCCATGGGGTCACCAAGAGTCGGACATGACTAAGCGACTCCACTTTTACTTTTCACTTTCATGCGATGGAGAAGGAAATGGCAACCCACTCCAGTGTTCTTGCCTGGAGAATCCCAGGGACGGGGGAACCTGATGGACTGCCGTCTATGGGGTCGCACAGAGTCGGACACGACTGAAGTGACTTAGCAGCAGCAGCAGCAGCAGGAATTTTCTAATGACAAGCATTATGGTATTAAATGCCTCTTGCTAGGAGTTATCAATGTATTGGAGAAATACAGTAGAAGTGTGTAAGAAATTAACAGCCAAATCACCAATTAAAAGCTAAATTCAGTCAAAAGCCAGAGTTCCTCTGTGTCAGCATATAAGAGACACGATTATCTCCTAGAGCTTGAGTGCACAAAAAGCTGAGGATCACAGTGGAAACTTAATTTTAATGACAATAGAGCTCCTAGAGCCTGTTAAATTCTTAAAACCATAGTCTGCTATGATTGACAACAACTGGGATCAAGAGACCTGGGATGGGAACATCCATGTTGATTCACTCAAAAATATTAAATCCCCATATTTCTCTGAACTCTGTGGCTGCAGAGTGTCTTCCATTTGGATAAAGGTTTGGACCTTCCCCATAGCCTTGCTTGAAGACGATGCACAGCTTGCCTCAGAGGTGGACATCTGTCTTCCTCAGACTATGCTCCCATCTCCTCTTCTGATCATCAGACCAATAATGAGGGTCAAGTCACAGCATAGGCCAAATAGGAAACTTGGATATGCAAAGAAAGGAAGGAGACTACATGGAGGGCATAATATTTAATACTAGAGCATGTATCAGAAAGAGAGCATATGAGATTCAACTTAGGATGCTAGGTTTTTGCAGGAGATACTGATGGGACAGGGAGCATAATGACCATGGAGCATTTTTCAACATGAAGATCTGTTCCACAAGACAAGATTTACCACTGTGTAAAGAACCCTAGAAGATGGTGCTAATCTTTGTCTATGATTGCTTTTGTAATATTGGAGAAAGTGATGATTCACAGTAAGGAAACTAGAAATGCCAATATTGCCATGGCAGAAAGAGGTGAAACCAAAAGGCGTATATAATAAGTGGGCATGCAAGAGGAAAGATAGTGTATAGCCTGAAAAACTTCATCTACTAACTACACCTCACAAGATGATGAAAGACATTGGGTTTACTAAAGGATAAAGAATCTGCTGGTGAATGTGTCACTAACATTACTGAGAAAATATTGATGACTGTCTTCTGAATGCTAGGGCTAAACATAGAATATATTGTTAGAGAAATTGATTCCATTGCAACAGTAGAAACCATAAGGTCCCTGAAATAATAGAGACCAGATGGTGGTGCTGCACTGTCAAGGGCTTAGGTGGGGGCTATTATTTTAACAAGAAGTAGAGTTGGAGTGACAGCCAAGGGACCTTAATGTAGATTACTACTGAGACAGTATGTAAATAGAAGGCAGCATCCCCAAGAAGCAAGATAGATGAGCAGCCAACAAGGGCATTAGTTAATCTGTGTAATCAAATAAATTAAAGATAGATAATCATAAAAGCCCCACTTAAAAAAATGATCATCTCTTTAGACATACTGTTTGTTAATAGAAGACACCAGAATCCTAATTCCAGTCCAAAGAAAATGGTATATAGTAATGATTTTCCCATTCCTTTCCCAAGGGTCCTAGAACCATTTCCTTAGGTATCTAAATACTTAGAATAGATACTATCTGAACATTCTGAATATTTTATGAGCTCATTTTTGCATGAATGATGCAGAATCTGAAGCTTTATTAGTCTGTTTCCTTCCCTTGGGAATATAATTTATGGTGACCAGGCAAATAAAGAAGTCTTGGGCCATATCTGGCTCATAGTGGGCGCACTGAATTTATGGAACCACTCAGTGGTCATTTTGATGGAGATACACTTGCTTGCTGAAAGAACCCCCCAACACCCCCCCCACTCCTCGCGCACACACACACACACACACAATTCTTTGACCTGTGGGGAAGACCTGTCACAGTGGGGAACCCAGTTAGAAGCTACCTCAGGATTATGTTAACTATCTCTCACTCTATCACAAAACAGACCAAGGGGTCCTACAGTTTTTGGATGGCCCACACAGGTTCACATTTGTCCACAATATCTTTGATATGTATTCAATCATATTGTTAACCAAGTCATGTAGGCATGACTGGAAGACTTGGCAAAATATATGTACTCCTGATATTAGGAGATGAAACCAACAAAGATTTAAGAGCTCAGCATGAGTATATTTAATGGTCTAGCTGTGTGGTGCAAACCAGGATATCTTCTCTAAAGTAAAATATAAATAATTGCACCTTATGTCTTTTAAAAATGGGTTTCCCTTTTGGCTCAGATGGTAAAGAATCTGCCTGCAAGGCAGAAGACCCAGGTTCAGTCCCTGGGTCAGGAAGATCCCCTGGAGAAGGAAATGGCTACCCACTCCAGTATTTTTGCCTGGAAAACTCCACAATCAGAGGAACGTCATGGGCTGCAGTCCATGGGGGTCACAAAGAATTGGACACAACTGAACAGCTAACACACACATACACACCATGTCTGTTTGTTTATTTTCTATTCTGGATGCAAAATATTTCACACATTACTTCAACCTTTCATGAATGACACAGAAGACTACCATAAGTGGAATTTATAATTGAAAAGGACTTAGTATCTGGTTCTAGCTATAGTACAAATAGCTCTGTCCCTTGAGCCATGGGACTCAACAGATCATATGGTGTTGCATATTATCTGTGATGGAAAAAGATACCATGTAGAATTTATCACAAGCCCATTTAGAGGAATTGCAACGTAGAACCCTACTGTTCTGGAGCCAGGCCATGTTATCTGTAGCAGAAATCTATACAGAGCAGATTTTGATATGCAGTTAGGTTCTTGTAGAGACAAAGTATCTAATTATGAGTCATCAAACGGCCTTACAGTCAGAATCATCTATCATGAACTGGATTCTGTCTGTTTCAGTAAGTCATAAGATCGGAGGCATCAGCAACAGTTCTTCCTAAGTTATAAATGTTACCTCCAAGAAATATGGGCAGAATAGGTTTGAAGAGTAAATGCAGACTGCATAAGCAAGTGGCCTAGAACCCCATATTATCAGCCACTGCTACATGGGTTCCTCCCCCTCAGTTTACACCTATACCACAGAGAAGAACCTTATGGCTAGCTGATGGGTGGTAACAAATAATGTGATCACAAAGACAGCAAGTGGATGAACCTATGGGAGTGAGAATCTACTACAAAGGAAACATTATGCAAGCAAGTGGATAGAATGACTTGGTAGAAGCAGTGGAATGGGACATGTTTTCAGATTATGGATATAGTTTGAATGTAAAGCAAAAATGTTTTCCTGATGAATTAAACAGTCAAGGAATTTTCTAAGATTTTATGCCTAAAGCACATACACACAGATACTCACACACAGAGGTTAGCTTTAAAATACACCAAAGATTAAAAAATGTTAATAATTTTACTCTCAATTTTCTTAGAATTAATCACAAATATTTTTCCTTCTTGCTGTTTTGCGTTCAGAATAAGATTTTGATAGAAAACAAAGTGGATACTGGTTGGCTTTAACCATTCTTCTATAGTCAAATAAACAAATTGTTTACTATTTTCACTGCTGTTAATAATACTGCAAAAAATATATCAATGTATAGAACTTTGCATTTAAGCTTAATTATTCAAAATGACATCACTAGCAATAACAGTCTTTGAAGTGAAGTGAAGTCGCTCAGTCGTGTCCACCTCTTTGCGATCCCATGGACTATAGCCTACCAGGCTCCTCCATTTCTGGGATTCTCTAGGCAGGAATACTGGAGTGGGTTGCCATTTCCTTCTCTGGGAGATCTTCCCAACCCAGGGATCAAACCTGGGTCTCCTCCCGTATTACAGGCAGACGCTTTACCATCTGAGCTAAATGACAAAAAGTATATGTAGCAAATTATATTACATAATTATATCATTACAATATTACATATATTGCATATTTAATAATATTACATATGCTATATTTATATACGTATAAACAAAACATTTGCCAGTCTAATAGGGATAAATCGTAACTTAGATAAAATGTCTTCATTTGTTTGATTACTATTGATGCAGAAATTGTTTTCCATATACTTGGTAAGTACTTAGTATTTCCTTTTTTAACATGATCTGTTCTTTTTCTATTTTACTTCTTGAATTTTGGTATTTTTCTTATTGATTTGTGTAAATTTCTGTATTAATAAAGACTTTGTCAGTTTGTCACATTTGCTGGAAATGCTTTTGGCAGCATTTTTTGAAGTAGGCTTTTTATAGCTTTTTGTTGATATGTTGCTTTGTGAATGCTTCTTTATTTCTAAATTTAAAACTGTATCCACATGTCAGAATTTTTTCTCAACAGCCTATTCCATTTTCTCTTAGTTATCTATACTTTCATCTTAATACTGAATTCTTTTTTTCTCTTGCTGTGTTGCAACTTCACGGTTATATATAAGGTAGAAAGAGAGAAGTATCTTACCCCAGCCCCCTCTCTTCACTTCAGCTTGGTTGGTGACAGAGAAGATCAAAATAGAAACCATTTGCAAAGCTAGCCAAACAATAGTATTTCACATGGGAGATATTAAACTTGGTGTTTTTAAGATGATCAATCAATAATATATATCATAGAATAGTTAAAAAGAGAAAAGCTTTTTAAATGCAGGCTATTAAATAATATAAGCTGATTACTATTAGCTCCAATAATTCACTGCTCCTTTTCCTTTCCACATTCAGGTTATTGTACTAGTCAAATACAAACACCTATATGTCCAGAGAGCTCTATGATTTTAATATAATTCCTGGCTAAATCAAATAATATTTACTATTTAGTATCCAGTTTATTCTTTATATCAATTTTAGACAAAGAAGAGTGCAGACTCAGAGGAACTAAATAACAAATTCAATAATACTTTAATATAGAAAAATGAATAAATCAATGGGAGAGAGAAAAGAGAGAAAAAGCTGTGATATATATTTTTTAATATCCTGGATGTGAAATAGCATTTCTCACACCATTATCAGCACAATTTGAAGTCATTCAAATGCAGTCTTCTTTGCTTTAGAGGAACCTGCAGGTTCTCCAACAGCAGCTGGGACCCCTATCTACTTTCTCTTTGAAAACTTTAAATTCAGCATCATGTTCTCTGCCAAAATTTCAATGGGTTAGAGGATAAACCAGTAAAATCTTGGAATAGCAGGGTGATTTATGGAGAAAAATGATCGGCCAATCTACCTATTACACTCTTTGCCTGTATTATACTGAAAGAAAGTGGCAGGTTTGAAATACAAAGGTTTGAACATTTAAGGACACTAAAGTCCTATTTCCAGACCCTATCACAGCAATGTGAATGCTTTAAAGAAGAGATTCAGGGAGCTGTCTGCTTATTACTCAGCACAGCATTGCTCCCAGTTATACCCTCTTCAATCTCCATCAGCCCTCCTAATGAATATAATTTCAATTCCCAGGTGTGGCCTTGCCATATTTTCCTCTGTTACTTTCAAAGTCAAATGAAAAGAAGATCTACTTTTTCCTACCCCTGGGCACACCGATAATTTCACCTTTTCCCAATCGGTACTAATTAGTATTTATCAAGGAAGAAAAAAGTGACAAGGCTGCTATTTTTCTTCTATCTTTATCTGCATCTCATAGTTTTTCTACACTTATTTTAAAAATTTTGTATCATTTTTTCGGTGTTAGAGTTTTAAACAGTCTTTTAAACCAAAACCAGTGTAATATAGAACATGAGACCCCCTACATTTGTAGTGATGTGGATGTGGATGCCATGCAGAGTTAAGTCAGAAAGAGAAAAGCAAGTGTTGTATATTAATGCATATGTGTATATATATAATCTAGAAAAATATATAGATGAATTTATTTGCAGGGAAGCAATAGAGACATAGACCTAGAGAACGGACAGGTGGAAAGAGGGTGGGAAGAATTGAGAGAGTAGCACTGGCAAATATGCATTACCACGTGTGAAATGGATAGCTGGTGGGAAACTGCTGTATGGCAGAGGGAGCTCAGTTTGATGTTCTGTGATGATGTAGAGGAGTGGGATGAGGGGGTGAGAGGGAGGCTCAAGATGGAGGGGATATATGTTATACAGACAGCTGATTCACTTTTTTGACTGGCCAAAACTGACATAATGCTGTAAAACAATTATACTCTAGTTTTAAAAATTAGAAAACCTTCTAAGAGCAATATTCATACATTATCTGGGCTTGCAAGATCAACAACCTACTCTAACAAATCTTGCTTTTTGTAGAACTACAATTTAAATGATGCATAAATCCACTCTACTATTTTAAAGCTGACAAGCATTTTGAAATAAATTGCCCTATGGAAAATACATTGATCAAAATTATTGGCTAACTTGTGTGATACTATCAAATCAAAATTGGTGCAGTCCTATAATCAATGTATTTAAGTGTTTCAGAGTGGAGAATAATATGTCCTCCAAATGAAATGAAACAGTAATTTTTGTTGTTCAGTCACTCAGTCACGTCTGACTCTTCATGACCCCATGGGCTGCAGCACACCAATCTTCCCTGTCCTTCACTATCTCCCAGAGCTAGCTCAGACTCATGTCCATCGAGTCAGTGATGCCATCCAACCATCTCATCCTCTGTTGTCCCCTTCTCCTCCTGCTTTTCATCTTTCCCAGCATCAAGGTCTTGTTTAATGAGCCAGCTCTTTGCATCAGGTGGCAAAGTATTGGAGCATCAGCTTCAGCATCAGTCCTTCCAATGAATATTGAGGGCTGATTTTCTTTAGGATTGATTGGTTTGATCTCCTTTCTGTCCAATAATTCAGTAGGCAATGTTAAACAAAATTTAACTCTTAAAGTAGAATATTTTTATTTTTCAAAGGATGTGGATGTGATTTTTATAGCACATGTTTTGGTGTGACTGTCTTTATAGTTTTTGTTCTTTTAATTTAATTAATGGTATGATCACCACATTGGATATTTTCATCAAAAATTTTGACTATTTCCATTAGGTTTTAAAAGTCTGACATAAATCACACACAAATGTACCACTTTTTTCTTTTTAAACTAAAAAAATTACTAATGTACTACCTTCTTTGAAAATGTTTGGAGGGCAGAAGCCTCTGAAAGCCATAAGCTTACTTCAGTAAAAATAGAAATATAAATTTATAGAAAATGCAAAAGTAGTTTTTATAAATTTGTAACAAAGAACATAAGGTCAGCATGAGACTTGTTTATTTTCATTAGCATGTTGTGAGAGTGAGAAGGTGTTCTATTTACTCTAGGAAAGATGCAACTGGAAATAAATTGAAAATATATTAGAAAATGTTTCTGTCATATTAATACATATAGAGACTTTTTGACTGTTCATGAAACATACACCTGTATATTTGTTATGAAGGCATTATAAACACCAACGTTTTTTAGCTATGTCTAAATGCCAAATCTAAATAAGTTCAATTCCTTAGGCCTAGAATATACCAGATACACATATGCACAACACATATACACTCACTCAGGCAAACACACACCACATGCACACACAATTCATTCTCACAGTTAGAGATATGATTTTTTTACTTTGGAACGTTTGCATGATATATGAATCAAGATTGAACACTTTATTCTCTAATTCATTGAAAGAAATCCTGTTCAGACATGGTCTTGCATAAACTTGTTGTCTACATAGATTACAGTAATACAGATATATTACCATAGATGATAAAGATGAAAATAAAAATGTCAGCATGCATTTCATTCTCATTTTATATCATTTTATTTGATCCTTACTATATTTCTATAAGATCGGTTAGAGGATTACAGTGGGTTGAATATTGCTCCCCCTAATTATGTCCATAGTCCAGCCTCTGGAACCTGTGAATATTGTTTATATAGTGCAAGATTGAATGGCATATTATTTTGAAAATATTTTTTGTAGATATAATTGGGTTAAGGATCTTGAGATGAGGGAATCATCCTGAATTACTGAAGTGGGCCACAAATTCAATGACAGATATTCTTTTAAGAAAAAGGTGGAGAGAGATTTGAAATAGAAGAAAGGATACAGAAAAGATCATGTGAAGATAGAGGCCAGGTTTGGAGCTAGGGCTTCCCTGTAGCTCAGTCAGTAAAGAATCTGCCTACGATGAAGGAGACCCAGTTTCAATTCCTGGGTTGGGAAGATCCCCTGGAGAAGGAAAGGGCAACCCACTCCAGTATTCTTGCCTGGAGAATCCAATGGACAGAGGAGCCTGGAAGGATACAGTCCGTGGGGTCACAAGTGTCGGACAGGACTTAGTGACTAAACCACCAGCCCTGTGCCCTGAAACACCTGTAGCCACTAGTGGAAGAGGTAAGCAAAGATTCTTCTCTAAAAGGAGAATCCTTTGGAAGGAATGAGATTCTGTTGGCATCTTGGTTTTAGACTCTGGCCTTCAGAACTTTGAAAAAGCAGATTTCTATTGAAGCCATCGATGTTGTGTCAATTGTTAGCACAGCTTCAGGATATGAATACAAGTATCTGTCCTATTCAGTAGATAGAGAGACTGACATAAAGGTAAAATGAATCATCTGAGTGAGGTTATGCAGTTGAGAAGTGAATTGGGCTGAAACCTGGGCCCGTCTGACACCAAAGACCTTGTTCTTAGCCACTTTGCAGGTAAAGGCATACCATATTGATTATTCATTTTTGTTTTCTGTCTAAGATGCTTAAGGCTTAAGTAATGATATCATTAGTTGTTTTGAGAACTTATTTTGTAGTTTCAGGCTCCCAAGAGCACAATTTCAGGAAGGGCAGTTCTGTTATGTATTGTTGTATAATAAATTACTCTTAATTGTAGTGGCTTAAAGCAACCATTTTGTTTTGCCTCATTATTTTGTGGATTGGGAATTTAGGAGTGGATGGACTAAGGTAGTTTTTTTCCTAACTGGGCACTGAGCTGGATTCAGCTGGAGGTTTCTCTGAGCTGGGGCTAGATTTCTGATGCCTGGGACCTTTTCCTTGTGTTTTTTCTCTCTGTGTCATGGGATCCTCCAGAGCATCTCACTATGGCTTAGATTCTCACAACATGGTGGGCTCAGGGTAGTCACACTTCCTGGAGGGGATTGGAAGACTGTTTCCCAGCTTTAGTCCCAATCCTGCAAATGTCATTTCAACTCATTTTATATCCAGAAAATGTCCCTCTTGCTGCTTCCTGAACATTGACTGCTTGGTTCATCTTGAAGGTATGTCTTATTTTGATTTAGTTTATCTCCAGTTTGCTTCTTTGTAGACCACTCAGTTCCATCCACTGGCATTTACAGACCCTTTTGCCTGAGTTTAACTCCAAGATACAAGTTTTAAATTATTTCTACCCAGCCTCATTTCCTTCCTAAGAAAGGCGCTCCTGCAGCATTTTGTCAGTATGGTACAAGAAGAGGAATGGAAAGTAACCACTGGAATAGAATTTGCCTCTTCATTTTTCCCACCTCAAGCCCTCACTTCCAGGGAGGTAGCCCACTGAATATAACTTATTTCTGCATTGATATATAACAGAACCTAAGTACAAAATAGAAGTTATGTTGCTCAGTAAGACATTTTTATCAGGCATCCGATATATATATATATGTAAATATATAAAATATGTTATATATATAATAAGTAAATATATATATAATAAGTAAATATATAACAATACATGTGCACATATGAAGTTGGTAAACAAATAAATCAATTTTATTGCGCATGCTCCAGATCCCTATTTCTTGCCCATAATTCACTTGAAAAGCCCACTGATTGGAAGGGGCAAACCACAATGTGAATTTATTACAATAGGGGTATAATAAGGTCAAGGTTACTAAAGGTGATTGCTTAATTTAAACTGAGCCTGTGCATTTTGGTGGAATTCCCATTTGATTGTGTTCTTCCTTCTGGGATTTGCAGACTACAAAATGTACCTCAGAGGGATGAGTTAAGGAGGTTCCCCTGTCCTAACTTTCCTCCTCCACCATTCACTGCTGTTATCTCTGGCTAGCTTCCATATATATGTATGTATGTATGTGTGTGTATTTATATAAAATATACATGTGTGTCTGTATTTATGCAAGTTTCTTCAGTTGTGTCCAACTCTTTGTGACCCTATGGACTGTAGCATGCCAGGCTCCTCTGTCCATGGGATTCTTCAGGCAAGAATACTGGAGTGGATTGCCATGCCCTGATCCAGGGGATCTTCCTGACCCAAGCATTGAACCCTAGTCTCTTAAGTCTCCTACACTGGCAGACAAGGTTTTTAACATTAGTGCCACCTTGGAAGCCCAGGTATATATTAGTTTAGTAATTGTATATAAGTATATTAAATATAGATATAATTCATCTGTGCTATATATATATATATCTCATAAGGATTTGAGTGCAAGTAATTTGGTTATCTCAGAGAATGGTGAAGAAGTGAGAAAATACAAAGAGGAAAGAAGAAAGTCAATAAAAGAGCATTATATTAATGACCAGGATAACAGGATGAATAACTGGACTTAATCCTGATGATTACACTCTTTGTAAAAGAGACTTCAGATTAGTTTCAGGAAAACTGGGTTGTATATGCCCCTTCAATTGTTGAGGTTTATCATGGAAGTATTGAATCTCTATCAGGTGTAGCCTATGGTAAGAGAAAACTCTCAGGTAAAGGGATGGAAGTGCTTGAAGTCAGATGTAATCAACGTATATGGGAATTGTCCACTAAATTCTTGGCCCACAGGATGGCCAACACTATTTTGATTTATTCTGTTATGCTTCTGTACAAACACATTGTTGTCCATAACCTCTAAGCCACATATGCCTGCTTTTGAAGACCAAAACAAAAATTGTGAGATGCCTGTGAAAAAAGAATGATTTTAGTAATCTTTGTATTCACCCTTGCTATAACCAGCACTGTTCAGTTCTCATTATAGACGTTCAACCAATTCAATTTGGTACCCAAATGGAATTTCTCATGTTTAAACAGAGATATTCTTTTTAGTAAGTCATAACTTAATTCACTCAGATTCCTTGGCTCGGGGTCTGGCATCTCAATGGAATTAGCTTTCATTCATTTTCAATTTAAATTAATTTTCAGTAGCAAACCAATGGTATTTTAAGACTAGAAATCCAAAGAATATATTTCCAAAGTTTCTATTTAAGTCTTTTGAAAAGACTGTATAATTGAATGCATTAACGTTTTAACAGTCCACATTACATACCAAAGACCTCTATAATCAAGTGGCTGTTGAATAAATTCTTGGCACTCCCATCTAGCTTACTGTAACAAATAGAATACATGTCTTTCTGGAATAAATCTTGACCACTCAAGCTAATGGGAATCCAGTTAGGTTTTTGCCAACCTCAGGAAACATCCATTATCAATAGATGCTGAGAAAATTATATTAGAAATAAGTGTTCCAGAGCAAAAATAGAAAGTGCCTCAAAGTTGACAGAAAACAGAATCTGTGATGGTATTATGATTGATTTTGGAGAGAAATAGCTGTGGATGCTTAAATGCATGAACTGCTTCAAAATATTTTAGGCTTCTAAAGAGGAAATTATTGACCTAAAAGATACTAAAGTATCTTGGTAACTTGCGATTCATATATAAATACATATTAATAGGTTATTTAAAATTCATATTATTGATCTAATTGATTTCAGCAACTCCAAGGGAGCCTTTGAACATTTTGTAAATAATATGTCTGTTAAATATTGGGTCAGTGTTCACAAATTTATGGGGTAATTTCTGGATTTGATTCTGAAAATAATTAGAATGTTACATGAAGAAAAAAAAATAGTCCAGTGATAAGAGCCAAATATAAGCATCCATGTTTTGTCTGAGTAAACACTTCTGAGGAAAAGTATTCCAGACAGTGTTGAGATAAGCTGTTAAACTATCCAAGATAACTAAGGGATTGTTACAAATTTTTTTTTCTTTTTTCTTTTATTTTATTTTTAAACTTTACATAATTGTATTAGTTTTGCCAAATATCAAAATGAATCCGCCACAGGTATACATGTGTTCCCCATCCTGAACCCTCCTCCCTCCTTCCTCCCCATACCATCCCTCTGGGTCATCCCAGTGCATTAGCCCCAAGCATCCAGTATCGTGCATCGAACCTGGACTGGCAACTCGTTTCTTACATGATATTTTACATGTTTCAGTGCCATTCTCCCAAATCTTCCCACCCTCTCCCTCTCCCACAGAGTCCATAAGACTGTTCTATACATCAGTGTCTCTTTTGCTGTCTCGTACACCGGGTTATTGTTACCATCTTTCTAAATTCCATATATATGCGTTAGTATACTGTATTTATGTTTTTCCTTCTGGCTTACTTCACTCTGTATAATAGGCTCCAGTTTCATCCACCTCATTAGAACTGATTCAAATGTATTCTTTTTAATGGCTGAGTAATACTCCATTGTGTATATGTACCACAGCTTTCTTATCCATTCATCTGCTGATGGACATCTAGGTTGCTTCCATGTCCTGGCTATTATAAACAGTGCGATGAACATTGGGGTACACGTGTCTCTTTCCCTTCTGGTTTCCTCAGTGTGTATGCCCAGCAGTGGGATTGCTGGATCATAAGGCAGTTCTATTTCCAGTTTTTTAAGGAATCTCCACACTGTTCTCCATAGTGGCTGTACTAGTTTGCATTCCCACCAACAGTGTAAACCCAATCAAAAAATGGGCCAAAGAACTAAATAGACATTTCTCCAAAGAAGACATACAGATGGCTAACAAACACATGAAAAGATGCTCAACATCACTCATTATCAGAGAAATGCAAATCAAAACCACTATGAGGTACCATTTCACACCAGTCAGAATGGCTGCGATCCAAAAGTCTACAAATAATAAATGCTGGAGAGGGTGTGGAGAAAAGGGAAACCTCTTACACTGTTGGTGGGATTGTTACAAATTTAAGACAATATTTAGTGTAGTCTGGATTGTGAGAGGGTGGAATATAGGATAAAATCTTTGGCTTCACTCGTCTTTCATTTTTACCCTCTAATCTGAACAGAGGAGAAAGTGGGTATATTAATTATGAACACTCAACTTAGAATATTTAGGAGTTGTACTGCAAATGAATGACTTCCCTGGGAGCTCAGTGGTAAAGAATCTGCCTGCAATGTAGGAACATGAGGAAAAACAGGTTCAATCCCTAGGTTGGGAAGATCCTCTGGAGGAGGGCATGGCAACCCACTCCAGTATTCTTTCCTAGAGAATTCCATGGACAGAGGAACCTGGTGGCTACAGTCTATGGGATCACAAAGAGCTGGACACAACTGAAGTGACTTGCCTCCCACTCACACACTACAAAGGAAACACTAAAATACATTTTCAACTTATTAAATGTCTCTTAAGTACTATGAGTCATTTGTACCTGCATTTGAGGGCAAGATCAGCTTATGGAAACTGAAGGACTAGATGTTTCAGACACCCAAAGAGGTTCTACTTCCAGGACTTTTCTTCCAGGAACTATATAACTTCAAAACTTAGTTAATAAATATTTTTAACCTTTGAAAATAAATGCATGAATCGTCATCCCACTATCTTACTCTATCCACATCTCTACCATAAATGTGGAAACAGATTAGGCTGAACAAGTCATGTGATTCTACATATAAAATGACAATTGGATTAATAAAAAGAAAAAACATCAAGGGGAGTGTTTACCAAGTAACAAGGCTCCAGGTGTGTAATCTTGAGTAGTAGCTCTCAAAGCACTCAAGCACTGAAGCCATGAAACTAAAAGACTCTTGCTCCTTGGAAGAAAAGCTATGATCAACCTAGCTTATTAAACCTAAAGCATATTAAAAAGCAGAGACATTACTTTGCCAACAAAGGTCCATCCAGTCAAAGCTATGGTTTTTCCACTAGTTATGTATGGATGTGAGAGTTGGACTATAAAGAAAGCTGAGAACTGAAGAATTGATGCTTTTGAACTGTGGTCATGGAGAAGACTCTTGAGAGTCTCTTGGACTGCAAGGATATGAAACCAATTAATCCTAAAGGAAATCAGTCCTGAATATTCATTGGAAGGACTGATGCTGAAGCTGAAACTCCAATACTTTGGCCACCTGATGCAAAGACTTGACTCATTAGAAAAGATACTGGTGCTGGGAAAGATTGAAGGCAGGAAGAGAGGGGAACAGCAGAGGATGAGATGGCTGGATGGCACCACTGATTCGATGGGCATGAGTTTGAGCAAGCTCTGGGAGTTGGTGATGGACAGGGAGGCCTGGCTTGCTGTAGTCCACGGGGTCACAAAGAATCAGACACGACTGAGCAACTGAACTGAAGTGAACTGAAGCACTGAAAAGTTCGTACCCTATGGCTATTGTAAATTAAACCTGGAAACAATGGGTTTCTGGGCTTTATAGATGGGAATACTGTCTTGACTAGTAATGACACAAATTGACTGAACACTGCAAGAAATCTTTCAGTCTATTCACACTTAGGAGCCCTTAACTCCTAAAAACAAACAAACAAACTTGAAACTAGTTAAGCGCTAGCTGATCAAAAACCAAACTGTGACTTTCCCATAAAGCCTTAGGTAGTGGGGAAATTCCTTTTCTTCTCTCAAACTCAGTGGTAGAGTGAGAAAATGAGAGGTTTAAATTAGGTTATGCCAGAGATAAAACCAGGTGCTTTTTGTTTGTTCTGTCCTTAATTGCATTATCTCTGATATGTTGACCAGACGCCGCCAGCATAATTCCGAGGCTACATCCAAGTACAACCAGAAAGAGTGAAATCTTGTGGTGTCATTGACATAGACATAATATTGGCCTCACCCTTTCTTGTAGCCTTCAACTCTATAATGGTCATTCAACAAAGTTCCTTTGTGAGGAGTTGTGATTTTTCTTTCAAAGTAAAACAGCCTTAATTTTAACAATTTGTATTCCTCCATCAAATAAGTTCATCAAAGCAAATCTGTTATGAGTATTTGCTCCTGATCAGAAATGATATATTGTGAGACTGTGAGTCTCTCTGCTTTGTTTGGGGAAGTGGGGTCTGACCCACACAAAGCTAAAGAGTGGCTTGATGTCTTTACTAACACCAACTTCCCCTGTAGCCTTCATAACACCTTGCTGCTGTTGCTGCTAAGTCGCTTCAGTCATGTCCGACTCTGTGCAACTCCATAGACAGCAGCCCACCAGGCTCCCCCATCCCTGGGATTCTCTAGGCAAGAACACTGGGGTGGGTTGCCATTTCCTTCTCCAATGCATGAAAGTGAAAAGTGAAAGTGAAGTCATTCAGTCGTGTCTGACTCTTAGCGACCCCATGGACTGCAGCCTACCAGGCTCCTCTGTCCATGGGATTTTCCAGGCAAAAGTACTGGAGTGGGGTGCCATTGCCTTCTCCACATAACACCTTAGTTCTATGATAAATTCAGGGACAGTGGAATCTTGAATAGTTCATAATAGTGCATTAGTTAAAATCAGTTTCAGAAATAATCAGTAACAGCTCAATACTACTTTGTAATCAATCAATCATACAATAGCAACAGAAACCTATAGGCTTTCTTAGTGTAGTCAAGTTCATGGTGTCCCAGGTCAGATTGCTCTGGTCAAATATGGGTCTACCATTTAGTAATTGGAAGACTTTGAACACAGTTGTAATACGCCAAAAAGAGGATGATGATAATGAGTACTTTATTAGATTGTTGTGGGGAAACATTGTATTCATCTATGTAAGACATTTAGGAGAGTTCTTGTCAGAATAAGCTTCCTTAAATGTTCAGTTCAGTTCAGTCGTTCAGTTGTGTCCGACTCTTGGCAACCCCATGGACTGCAGTATGTCAGGCCTCCCTGTCTAACACCAACTCCCAGAGCTTATTCAAACTCATGCTCATTGAGTCAGTGATGCCATCCAGCCATCTCATCCTCTGTCGTCCCCTTCTTCTCCCGCCTTCAATCTTTCCCAGCATCAGGGTCTTTTCAAATGAGTCAGTTCTTCACATCAGGTGGACAAAGTATTGGAGTCTCAGCTTCAACATCAGTCCTTCCAGTGAACACTCAGGACTGATCTCCTTTAGGAAGGACTTGCTGGATCTCCCGGAGAAGGCAATGGCACCCCACTCCAGTACTCTTGCCTGGAAAATCCATGACAGAGGAGCCTGGTAGGCTGTAGTCCATGGGGTCGCTAAGAGTCGGGAACAACTGAGCGACTTCACTTTCACTTTTCACTTTCATTCATTGGAGAAGGAAATGGCAACCCACTCCAGTGTTCTTTCCTGGAGAATCCCAGGGACGGGGAAGCCTGGTGGGCTGCCGTCTCTGGGGTCGCACAGAGTCGGACACGACTGAAGCGACTTAGCAGCAGCAGTGGCAGCTGGATCTCCTTGCAGTCCAAGGGACTCTCAAGAGTCTTCTCCAACGCCACAGTTCAAAAGCATCAATTCTTTGGTGCTCAGTTTTCTTTGTAGTCTGACTCTCCCATCTATACATGACTACTAGAAAAATCATAGCTTTGACTAGATGGACCTTTGTCAGCAAAGTAATGTCTCTGTTTTTTAATATGCTGTCTAGGTTGGTCATAACTTTTCTTCCAAGGAGCAAGTGTCTATTAATTTCATGGCTGCAGTCACTATCTGCAGTGATTTTGGAGCCCCTCAAAATAGTCTGTCACTGTTTCCTCATCTATTTGCTGTGACATGATGGGACCGGATGCCATAATCTTAGTTTTCTGAATGTTGAGCTTTAAGCCAATTTTTTCACTCTCCTCTTTCACTTTCATCAAGAGGCTCTTTAGTTCTTTACTTTTTGCCATAATGGTGGTGTCATCTGCATAACTAAGGTTATTGATATTTCTCCCAGTAATCTTGATTCCAGCTTGTGCTTCATCCAGTCCATTGTTTCTCATGACGTTCTCTGCATAGAAGTTAAATAAGCAGGGTGACAATATACAGCCTTGATGTACTCCTTTTCCTATTCTGAAATTAGTCTGTTGTTCCATGTCCAGTTCTAACTATTGCTTCCATGTCCAGTTCTAACTATTGCTTCCAGACCTGCATACAGATTTCTCAGGAGGCAAGTCAGGTGGTCTGTTATTTCCATATCTTTCAGAATTTTCCACAGTTTGTGGTGGTCCACACAGTCAAAGGCTTTGGCATAGTCAATAAAGCAGAAATAGATGTTTTTCTGGAACTCTCTTGCTTTTTCAATAATCCAACAGGTGTTGGCAATTTGATCTCTGGTTCCTTGGCCTTTACAATATGAAAAGATCTTAAATGTTAGATGTTATTATTTGGTGGTATTATTATTTGTATTATTAGTAAGCATATCAATAGAAATCACTTAGATTTTCCTGGTAATGGAATATAGATATTAAAAACAGAGAGAGACAGAGATGGAGAGAGATAAAGACATAGAGAGATGGCGCAAAATAGAGGGAGTAAAGATGACATGCTCAAATATTAACAGTGGGTGAAAAACATCACATTATACTTAGTGCTATTCTTTCTTATAGCTTTTCTGGAAATTTGATATCATTTTCAGATAAAAAGTTTAAAGGAGTGCAGATGAAAATAACTGATAAGAACAATTTTTGCCTTAAGTTTAAAATACTAATTCCAGTGTTTTTGAAAATATTCTTGTATTAGATATGCTAATTACCTTGATTGTGGTGGTCCTTTCAAAATAGAGACATAATATCAAAATATCAATTGCACACCTTAAATATATACAATTTCTGTATGTCAATTATACCCTGTAAAACTGAAAAAAAAAATGTATTACTTGGCATTTTATGAGGATTTCCAACATTTCAAGCATTGTGCTGAGCATGCCAAATTCATATCCACCGTCTCATATAATGCTTACAGCAACTTAGAAGATACTAAGTACCCCTGATTTATATAAAGAGGTATTCTGATAGTTAGAATGGATACCTTGCACAGTATAGTTCCAAATATATGCAGTACAACTTTATGCAACCTGCTAGCTTGTACCTATTGGAATTTGACCTAAAGTAAGGAATAAATCTGAAACATAATAGACTAGTTTGGAAATTTTCTACATTTGCTTCTGAATTCTAGCTCTGTCATTAACTAGTTTTGTGACATTAGCCAGATTCCCTTTCTGAATGTTAGTTTCTTCCTCCATAAAAACAAATGATTTAACTTGTAATTTTTAAGAAATAAATTAAGTGTCAGTAATTTTTTGAAGAGTGATTTGTACAAAATAAGGGCTTAATAAATGACAGTAATTCTATTTTAAGAGATGGCAAAGAGAAACATCCTGGGATTATCTAATTAATTACATATACTTTAAAAAAAAAGAAATTCAAATTATGAAGTGATGTATCATTACTTCTATGAATGTTTGTAAGATGAACCATGTATATAAGTCATTCAGAAAATAGATTTAGGTACAAATATTATTCTGACAGAATCAAAATCTTGCCCACTGTATTCATTTTCTAAAGTATGTTCTTATGAAGCATATACTGATAAAATGAGCATTTAGGCAGAATGTGGTACAATCTTTAAAAGGTAACAGAAACTGCAAAATTCATGAGGTGATTTTACATTTATTATTTCTGTGAAAACCTGTTGTGTTGCTCTTGGAGGACAAAATAATTTGGGGGCAAATTTTACTATAATTACTCCAACTGGCTCTGGTTTTCTTCCAGAAAACCCCTTGTCAACTTCTTTTACATGGGACTTCAGTGAAGAGTTGGTAAATTATTCAAGTATTTTCAGGCTGAAGCTCTTACTCTCATTTCTCTAACTCTAATCTGAACAGTAAACGTTTTCTGATTTTTTTTTTTCTGTTAAAGATACTCAAGTAAGAACCTTTAAAAAAAAAAAAATCTCATAGTTGGGAGATGTCCTATGGTGAGAGAACCATCTCATGTATAAATTTGATTGCATCCAAAAAATTCAGTAGTATCTCTGGTTTCCAGAATCTCTCTGGTACAGTTATCACGAAGCTAACAGACATGTTAAGTATAAACCTTTTCCTAATCAGGCATAAATATTGGATGATCATTGTCAGTAGACTTGATGCCTGCATCGATATTAATTGCACAAATTTCAGGCAGGATTAGGCAGAATACAAGGAAAAAAAATCAGACAGACCAGAAGGGAAAGGTTTCTTAAGCTATTTTAGAAGCTTAGAAGTAAATCATAAAATGTCAAGCTACAGAAATTGGCTCTGATAAATATGATTTTTTCCTGAATTAGTTCACTAAGCTTTTATCCTTTTTGAACACTTTCAGTCAATCCTAAATACTTTAAATGCCAAGCTTAATATTGAATAGTTATGCTACAGTACATATAGAAGATAGAAAGCAGCAGTTATTCTAGAGGAGAATGAGTTATTTTATCTTCATTTAGACCAAAAAGAAAGAAAATAACTATCATGTAAAAATATTGTAAACAAACAAACAGTTCTGAAGGTGCCAGGTTTTGGTTACCAAATGGGAAAATATAAATGATAAAAAAAGGTATAATCATTTCAGCCAAGGCATGTGTACTGGGTAGATCTCTCCCCACCCACTGAGAGTTAAAGTGTCTGAGTCCCTCTAAGAGGGTATATGGTTTTAATTGTAATTTAATTTTACATTCTTATTTAAGGGGATTTAGATTTGTCAATGACTACAAAAATTGCATACCAGCTGTCACTTGGCTTGCATTCATGTGTGGTCTTTGTTCAGTGCACATGAATAGGTCCCACTAATGCTGAGGAAACTTGTGCAAGGAAGGCTACTTTGAATTCCTAGAACTTCTATTGGAAATATTTTATTCATTAAAAATCACAGATAAGCATTATTCATGTTCCAAGTTTCTTGAAGAGAGATATTTTATATCATTTAATTTCAAAACTGTGATTTTTAAAACTTGATATAGTCTACCATAATGATAAATAATAAAATACTGATATATGTACTATTATGAACAGATTCTCTAAGATGTATGTTAATGGAAAAAAAGAAAGATACAGAATCATATATTCAGATCATTTTTGTGAAAGTAAATTTAAAAATAGTTATGTGAAAAAAAAAAAGCCAAAACAAAATATAAAGCTATCAGACATCACACAGGTCTTTAGAAAGGGTACTAATTTGAAAGTCAGGAGATAAAAGTTGGAGAATTCACATGTGTTAGCTGGGTGACTTTGGACAAACCAGGTAATCTTTCAAGGATTTATATATTTCGGTATAAACCAACTTGATTTGACTTCCTGATTGATCTCAGGAAATTTAACCATGTCATATTTATTGCTATCTATATAGTTTGTACTTGATACAAAATTGATGAGTAAAAGGTTTTAATGAATATTGTACCACATTTATTAGAACGGTTCATTATTTTTTCCCAAACTTAAGAGGAATATTTAGGATATCATAAAATTTCAGTGTGTCTTTCATTAAAGGACACCCTCAGTTAATTTTATTGGCATAGAATATAGCATAAGGCAGTAATTCAAACCTTGTTTAGAAATATGAAGAAATCAAATGGGTTATTCTTTGTTTAATGTTTATAGAAGTTTACCAAATGGTGCTGTTTATAATCAAGCAGCTGCTGTTTTATTCCCAGTGACAATATAATGTTTCAATGGTTTGTTAGGAAAAGACCCATTCACTATTTAGTCCTATAGTTTTCTAGAAACTATATCAATATGTATCATTAAAGTGAAAAATCAGAACATCCTGGCTGTCTTACCCACTAAAGTTCCAGTTCTTAAAAGTGTGTCATTTTTTTTCCTTTTTTTTGGATTCCCACTTTTAGCTTGATGCCTGAGATGCAACAGATACTAAATAATATCTGCCACTTACATGAAATATGTTAGAGAAAGAGATATTTTTTATTTTTTAAAAATTTTTTAATATAAATTTATTTATTTTAATTGAAGGCTAATTACAATGTTGTAGTGGTTTGGGCATACATAATATTGCATTTTAGAAAATGAAATCATTAACACATATGTAACTATAGATAATTTATAATTTAAAAGTTTCAAGTTAGAATTGAAAAGTATGAAACAATGGTGACCATTATCTGGTAAACTGCTCACTAAAGAAATATAACATAGATAAATGCTTAATAGTAATTTAAGTTTCTTTCTCCATCACTGATTTCAATTTCTTCATTTACCACCTTTTAAAAATTATATAATTAATCACTGATTAAGTTTAAAGACACCTAAGTTCCCCTGTCTCTAACATCAAGGAATTAAAGGAAATTTTCTAAGATCACCAGGGAATTCAGTGTTAAAGGTGAATTTTAGGATACCGCTCTTTTAATTTTTGGATGTACTTTATTAAACATTAAACTCTATTCTGCAAAGATTTTCATAAAATTTGGGGTGAATTTTCCAGATTAGTACCCTCTAAGCTCCCTTTCTGAACTAAAATAGTAAATGTTTAGTAATTTGCTCTATTTTTAAAAGAAACTAATATTTTTTTCCCCCTATGTACCAGTCATTTTATCAGTGGGGAAAATATCTAACTAAGAGTTTAGGCATTTTTATTCAATATCTTGATCTGGATATAATGTGAATATCTGATGTAGCTTTAATAAAATGATTTAGAAAAGCATTTTTTAATTTAATTCAAGTGATTTGCTCATCAGAAATTTATCATGAGATTTGTTTCTCTGAGTTACCCTTATTGAGTGATGATGGTTAACAATGCTTTTAAAACATTCATCTATTGATGGTTTCTTTGAGAGCTGGTTTATTTAATAAATTTCAAATTCTCTCCTCCAGTGTTTCCCCTGAAGCATTTCTTAAAACCAGCTTGTAGTCTCATTATTCTCCAGCTCATCTTATTATAGTAAGAAAGCAAATATTATTGAATTGGAAAAGGGGACTGAAAATAAGCAGTGAGAAAAGTCAACAAATGTCTCCTTTGAATTAGAGCTAAAAAATAATGAAATATATGAATACTGGGATCAAAATTGTTAAAACAATGTTATTCATGTTTTTGATAGTACCAGAATCTTGAATCCCTTATGATGGAGGCTGGTCTCTCCAGGTAACTGGGATCATGGGCCAGTTTCACTGGGCAGCATTTAGAGCACCATACGCCTTTCCATATGAATAAGAGATTGTTAAGACAATGGAGTTAGCCAAAGCAAAGGCCATAAAGGAAAGGCAAGGTCCACCTTTGAGGGTCATTTAGGGTGATGAACCATCTTGTCTCACCTGAGACTGATGGAGTTCTCTGGATACAGATGTTTCAGTTTTAAAACCTTGATAGTCCCAGGCAAGTTCTCCTGGTTTGCCTGTGTCTGAGGCGCTACAGATTAGTGAACTTTCAACACTAAAAGCAGGAAAAGTTCCAGGGCAAACTGGGAGGAGTGAGTCACCTTATAATACTAAGTCAGGAAGTGCCAGGGGTGATATAAAGTTCAGAATTAGAGGGGCAAAAATGTGGCTGTGGTGGGCCAGAACATAATTAAGTAATGAAAAGGGTGTAGATGAGATGGTGGTCTTGAATTAATTATCCCACTGCTGGGTGATTCACTGTCTAGTTATATGCACTGAAAGAGAAGTGAATGAACCTGTGGGTATCAAGACATTTGATCTCCTAGACTCTACCACACTGACACTTAGGACAAGTAACTTTACTTTTATTAGTTTCAGATTTCCATTCATGAAATGAGGCTAATAGTCTCACCTTGAAAATGTTTTGTGAGCATTAAATATTTTTGAAATTAATAATGCAATATACAGAACTATCATTATTGCTATTCTTATTTATCTGTCTTAAAAGGCAAAGAACTAGATCAAAATATAGGAAGAACATCTATGTCAATATATCTAACATTTCTGTAAAATTGCCTATTTTCCTTCTTATTTATTAACTTTTTATGATTTATATAATTCTTAAATTATCAGTATCTTCAGAGGTTCTCTTAAAACATCTATTAAAATGTTCAGATATCCTATATTCTCATATAAATAAAATAAAAAAGTAAAGGTCACCTAGTGTACAGAGCTTCATGAGGAAACTAGAGATGCCAAAGCAATTAAATATAGATATCTAATTTCAGAACTTCAATCCACTATATATTGCAAAAGATTCCCCCTTTCCTCTTGGAGCCTTTCAGATTTTAGAGACAGGATGCAAACACTGATGTTTAAAGCTTTTTCAAATGTATACTTACCAATTAAAGCAGGAAAGCTGTAGATAATTGATTGCTTTTTGACCTTTGAGAACTAATTTAGAGGATAAATATGGCTGCCCATTAAAATATCAAGTCCAAATGAATCACTGTAAAACTGTTTCTTAAAATTCTCTATTTCCAAAAGTTTAAAAAGAAAATCATACTGGCAATTATAGGGAAGAGGCATTTTTTTAAAGAAATAATAGGGGATTTTGAGATTGGTCCATTTTATTTTATAGATGAGGCAGATGAAGCACCGACTGGAGAAATGTCATATCCCAAATCATTTAACTATTTTTTGAGTTTTAGGACCTAAGTCAAGTGAATGAACAAAAAATAATAGTTTGCTTTTGGTATTAAAAGTACTGTCTTAAAAAATACTGTATTGAGTTGTATTACTTTGGCTAACATATAGATAATACTAAATAAATGGGAGATCTATTTAGAATAGAAAAGATAAATACCTGTTTTATTCTAATACTTTTTAGTATGAATCATAATAATTCATTCTTATTTGTTTCCCTTCAAATATCATCTGCAGCTAGCAAAGAAAATTATCATTGGATTTTCAGATATTATCTTCTACTCAAACCTGAAATTTCCAAATGAGAAAAAGTATTATGTAACCTACATAAACTGGAAATAATTGTTTAGCAAAAATTTGAGCTCAAAAAGTGTAGTGTGTGTGTTGTAAGAGGAGATACATTTAAACAAAGAGTTACCATTAGCACCCAACAAGTGAGGAGATGGTTGCTTGGAAAACATGAACCCCTGAAAGGTAAATTAAAGGAAAACAATATGTTGCTCAGCCATGAAGTTGTGTCTGACTCTTTGCGACCCCGTGAACTGCAGCATTCCAGGCTCCCCAGTCCTTCACTAACTCCCAGAGCTTGCTCAGACTCCTGTCTATTGAGTCAGTGATGCCATCCAACCATCTCATCCTCTGTTGCCCCCTTTACCTCCTGCCCCCATTATTTCCCAGTATCAGGGTCTTTTCCAGTGAGTCAGCTCTTCACATCATGTGGCCAAAGTATTGAAGCTTCAGCTTTAGCATCATTCCTTCCAGTAATATTCAGGGTGGATTTGGTTTAGGATTGACTGGTTTGTTGTCCAGTCAGTCTCCTGTTCAAGAGACTCTCAAAAGTTTCTTTCAGCACCACAGTTGTTCTTTCTTTTTTGGGGGGGTGAGGGAGGGGTATGTGCTTGAAAACAGTATTAAACAAGTTTAAAAGTTAAACTTGGGACATTGTCACATACATTGTCACCAGTTGAAAGAGATAATTGAACCTACTCATTAGATTGAACTGACACAGTAATTATTTATTCAAAGCAAAAGATAAAAATCCCAATATCTTTACTTCTGAAATACTCCAGAGAAGAATCAGTTCGTGGTAAAAGAGAAAAGTTCAATAAAATTTATAGGTTCTCTCAGTTCTACTCTCCTTGTATCATCTTATATCTGTACACATTTTTATTCTCTTTTCCATTACCGATTCTCACTATTCACTGCTCTCCAAAATATAATGCCACTCTTTGGTTCTACAGGTTATGTTGGATGATACAGAAAAGGTTTTATACCAGTCATTAATTTCAGGTCTGTACTGTACACTGCAGTATGACAGGTGTTTTGAAGTACTAAAGATGCTCCATGAGTCTCACAGGCTTTGCCAGCAAACTCCTACATTTCCCTCTCAGGCTCACCCTGACACACCCACTTACTTGGGCTTTTTCCATCTGCATGGATACTCAGCTCCATAAAGCCTACCGCTATGCTTTGTTTATGCCAGTTCCCCAACGTAAAAGATCTCTTTAAATTTATCAATTTAACCCTTAAGTCATAGCTCAATCATAACTTTTTTCTTTACATATGTATTGCTCCTTGTGATAGAGATCCATTGATTTTTGTAACTCTGCTATAGCATCCTTTGTAATCTTCCTAATATAATAGGTAAGCACAAGGCTGTTGATCTTCCCAGACCGTGAGTTCCTTGGGGATTATGATCATAGTCATAAACCTGTGTGCAGAATGTTTCATAGTATTTGACATAGAGTTAGGTTTAATACATATTTCTTGACTTGAAATATTAGCTGAGCAGTCTTAAAGCAAACCTCCCAGTGTAGGTGGCGGCAACATAAGGCATTTAAAGTACATATTCTGAGAAGGTTTTGCATCTTAAGAATGTTCTCCTAATTTTGAATGCAAATCAGTAAAAATCATACTTCAATTTATCATTTATGTGAACACAAATCAAATTTATTATATACAGCTACAAAGTTAAAAAGCCAGTTTTAGGATTACTGAACATTAGTGTGCTTCTGCAGAAAAATGTGTCTTTTTAATCTAAGTAAAACGAAAACTAAGATCTCTCTTGCACTGTGTTTTAAAGAGGCATTTGAAGCCACATATGATTTTAAATAGTATCTTCTATGTAATTGATAGCCTATTTGAAAAATCTCACCTGATTTTTAAATAAAGGTACATTTCCTCTTTCTCTGTTACATGATATTTTGTCCTGTAACATTTTTCCACAAGGCATTAGCTTTCAGCAGTTGTCTCTTATCAAACTAGACAAAGCTTTCAACTTAATTGAATTTGAAAATTACAGAGATTGAGCTGACTTACCAAAATGTATGTGGTTGCTTTAAACACATAAACAAAATGAATGAAATTGATATGTTGGCTTAAGTATATCAGTTGAAGAAAAGGTATAGTAAAAGGACAATGTGATTAAAAATAGAAGAGTCAATAAAAATGAGATTATGTATACAGTAAAATTTATAATAATGAACTTGAGTTTTTTAGATACTAAAGTAGTGCTGCTGCTTTCCTGCGTGGGTTTGAACCACCAGTCTTTTGGTTAGCAGCCAAGTGTGCCAACTGATTGCGCCACAGAAATACACATGCGTGCAATCTCCAAAACTTTCTAAAATATGTTAATCAAGATTCCATCAATGTAGACATTATATAGAAGCAGTTATTAGTATGATAGTCCCCCAACAACATTAAGCATCTGCATCAACAAAGAAAAAAGGAATATAAAGGGAGAGAAAGAAAAAACCTTGATGCCCACACACCTGTTTTTGTACCAGTTATGCCTTAACATTACCTTAGCTAAGTCACTACCAATTCCTAGACCTTAAAATTGTTTAGCAGAAGAATCAAATGTCTTTCTTGTCTAAAGTGGCTACAGTCTCTATGCAGCCAAATTCAATTCCCATGGAAGTTAATGAAAGGCCTAGAGGAGAAAAAGGGGCAGTTACTGTGAGAAAAACACTTTTAAAAAAATTATTTCTCAGCTGGAGATTGGGTGCCAAAAGGAAAGAGGCAACAATGCATAAAAGATATGTTGTCAGGCATTCAATAATAATAATGAGTTATATATGTAAGTAAATATGTATTATGTATAATACATTATTAGATATAAAGTGGATGTTGCATTTATGTGAAGGTTATTGTGTTGACATATGTCTTTCTTTATCTTAGGTAAACACTTAGGAATGGGATGGCTGAATTATATGGTAGGGGTATGTTAACTTTTAAAGTTAGATTTTCAAAGTGGTGTTATTATTCTACATGATCGTCAGTAGCATATGAGAATCAGTTGCTCAATATACTTGCCAGCAGTTGGTGTGGTTAGCTTTTGAAAATTTAGTGCTCTGCTAGGAATATAGTGGTGCTTTATTGTTGTTTTGTTTTTTCAATAGTGCATAGATTTAAATATAT
>NW_011495034.1:14448679-14451523 GCF_000754665.1 Bison bison bison | reverse complement strand
ATATATATTTGCTTATTTGGCTGTGCTGGGTCTCAGTTGTAGTACATGGAATCTTTAGTTGAGGCATGAGAACTCTTAGTTGCAGCATGCGGGATCTAGTTCTCTGACCAGAAGTGGAACCTGGGACCCCTTCACTGGGAGCACAGAGGCTTAGACTCTGGACCACAGGGAAGTCACTGTAGTTATAATTTAGTTTTCCCTAATAATTAATGATATTGAATACTGTTGTATGTACTTATTTACCACTATTATATTTTCCTTGACTGTGTTTACTTAAAAAATTTGTCCATTTTAATGGGATTTTTTGCCTGCCTATAATTGAGTTATATGAGTTATTTTTATATCCTATATTTCCATAGCTTCTTGGATATTTTTCAAATATACTGTACTGTGGCTTGCATTTTTTATATTCTTAAAAGTATCTTATAAAGAGCTAAAGTTTTCAGTTTTGAAATTCAAATTATGATGAGTATTTTCTTTTGTGGGTTTATTTTTTGGTCCTATTTCTGAAATCTTTGCCTAAGAAAATGTCACTAAGATTTTTCTACTATGTTATCTTCTAGAAGTTTTACTTCATGGTATGAATGGTCAGGGTTCATATTTTTCATATGGATATCAAATTGTTCCAGCACCATTTGTTGAAAAGATTATCATTCACCATTAAATTACCTAAAAATCAATTTACACTGTATATCTAAGTCTAGTTTCAGGTCTTCTTATTCTATTTCATTGATCATTATGCATAGCTGCTCAACAATACAAAGCAGTCTAGATTATTGTGGCTTCATACGTCTTAAAATCAGGTGGTATATATTCTCCAACTTTGCTGTTACTTTTCAAAATTGTATTGGTGTATTAGTTTTATATTGCTGAGTGACAAATTGTCAGAACTTTAGTGGTTTAAGACATCAATTTATTATTTCACAGTTTCTTTAGGGAGGAAGTCTGAGCATAGCATAACTGAATTCTCCTCTCAAATTCTCAAGGTTGACATCAAGGAGTTTGCTAGGACTGTGTTCTCACCTGGATCTCAGAGTCCCCTTCCAAGCTCAATGAGATTTTGGGAAACATTTTATTCCTTGAGACTGTAGGACTTTGTCCCTGTTTTCTTGCTAACTGTCTAGCCAGGGACCACTCTTAACTGTAAGCCATCATCAGCTTCTTGCTACATGGCCCCTTGTATAGGACCTCACATGCTCACGTGTTCCAGATCTCTTCCTTCAGGAAGTGTCCAGTGCTTTTGAAGGTCTCACCTGACCTGGTCAGGCCCACTCAGGGTATTCTCCCTTTTGATTAATTTAAAGTCATCTGACCTTCGTTACATTTGCAATATCCCTTTACCTTTGCCTTGTACTGTACTGTAACCTGTAAAATATCTGTTATAGTCACAGGCCCACCCACTTTCAAGGACTAGAGATTATACAGGGCAGATATACTCAGGGGTGGAAATTTGGGGAATAACTTTGGAATTCTCCCCATCATATCTATTCTATGTTTTTTCCATTATTTTGTAAATTTTAAAATCAGATTGCCAATTTCAGGAAGAAATTGTGTTGAGCATTTAGACTTTTGTTGAATTTATAAGTCAATTTGAAGAAAACTGATATGTTAAGAAGGTTGAGCTTCTGAACCCATTGGCATATTATAATTCATTATACATTTCTAAATTTCTTCCAATAATGGTTTTTGGTTTTCACTGTAAAGGTCTTTAATTTATTCACATTTTTGGTGCATTTGCTAAATGCACCAATATTTTAGAATAATCCCTGAGGTGAAAAAGCTTCCACTTTTAGACATATTGTGAATCAATGCTGAATACTATGGAAGTGTTAATACTACTCAGAGAAGAGACACAGATAAGAGGTTTAAGTAGCCGTTAAAAACAATAAGCTGCCTGGAATGAACTTTAGATCATTTTTTACCTTTTCTGATGACCTAGCATATTTTTGTTCTTCCTTGTACCAGTGATGATAAATCTAGAGAAAATCTTGAAAATGTATCTCTAAATTTTTATACATACCTCATTTTGTAGGAAATAACTGTTTGGTATTAGATAGATAGATAGTGCCTGATAGATAGTGACAGTGAAAGTTGCTCAGTCGTGTCCAACTTGTTGTGTCCATGGAATTCTCCAGGCCACAATACTGGAGTGGGTAGCCTTTCCGTTCTCCAAGGGATCTTCCCAACCCAGGGATCAAACCTAGGTCTCCTACTTTGCAGGCAGATTCTTTACCAGCTGAGCCACCAGAGAAGCCCAAGAATACTGGAACGGGTAGCCTATCCCTTCTCCAGCAGATCTTCCTGACCCAGGAATCAAGCCAGGGTCTCCTGCATTTCAGGTGGATTCTTTACCAACTGAGCTATCAGGGAAGCTTGCCTAATAAGATAAAATGTCTCTCTGAGGCAAAGTACCATTCTTAACTTAGAAAGGGAGATTTTATTTGTGTGTGTGTGTGTGTGTGTGTGTGTGTATGTGTGTGTGTGATGATAAGGTGATGGTAAGATATTTCAAATCAATCTTCAATGAGCCAAATTTAAAGGAACTCTCTCTCTCTCTTTTTTTTTTAATAGAGTTGTCTTAGGATGGGTAACCTTCAGATAGGATAGTGCAGATCATTACTCAGGATTCTACAGGTTCAAAACAGAATTTAACAATCAGAAAACCAATGACTCCAAAATAGGTAAAAATCCAGAAATAATGGATCAGAGGCTTAAACTATATAGACAGAGCCAAGACTGTAGATTCAGAACCATTTTAGGAAGAACTGTTGTTAACAGCACTGATCACTGTGGATTTCTTCCTTTTGTATGACTTGAACTGCTTACTTATTATGGATTGGGTCT
>NW_011495034.1:14382150-14448579 GCF_000754665.1 Bison bison bison | reverse complement strand
CATCTTTCTAAATTCCATATATATGCGTTAGTATACTGTATTTATGTTTTTCCTTCTGGCTTACTTCACTCTGTATAATAGGCTCCAGTTTTATCCACCTCATCAGAACTGATTCAAATGTATTCTTTTTAATGGCTGAGTAATACTCCATTGTGTATATGTACCACAGCTTTCTTATCCATTCATCTGCTGATGGACATCTAGGTTGCTTCCATGTCTTGGCTATTATAAACAGTGCTGCGATGAACATTGGGGTACACGTGTCTCTTTCCCTTCTGGTTTCCTCAGTGTGTATGCCCAGCAGTGGGATTGCTGGATCATAAGGCAGTTCTATTTCCAGTTTTTTAAGGAATCTCCACACTGTTCTCTATAGTGGCTGTACTAGGTTGCATTCCCACCAACAGTGTAAGAGGGTTCCCTTTTCTCCACACCCTCTCCAGCATTTATTATTTGTAGACTTTTGGATCGCAGCCATTCTGACTGGTGTGAAATAGTACCTCATAGTGGTTTTGATTTGCATTTCTCTGATAATGAGTGATGTTGAGCATCTTTTCATGTGTTTGTTAGCCATCTGTATGTCTTCTTTGGAGAAATGTCTATTTAGTTCTTTGGCCCATTTTTTGATTGGGTCTTTTATTGGAACTCTCTCTCTCTCTTTTTTTTTTAATAGAGTTGTCTTAGGATGGGTAACCTTCAGATAGGATAGTGCAGATCATTACTCAGGATTCTACAGGTTCAAAACAGAATTTAACAATCAGAAAACCAATGACTCCAAAATAGGTAAAAATCCAGAAATAATGGATCAGAGGCTTAAACTATATAGACAGAGCCAAGACTGTAGATTCAGAACCATTTTAGGAAGAACTGTTGTTAACAGCACTGATCCACTGTGGATTTCTTCCTTTTGATGACTTGAACTGCTTACTTATTATGGATTGGGTCTCCACAGTGTGTGAACCTATGTAAAAATTGTCATTACAGTAAGAACACATCCTGACAACCAAATTATCAGTATAAATAAATCAGTGAAACATAATGAGTAATTTTCATCATCACTTTTAAATAACATTGACACAGAACAACAGATAACGGACATGGTAGAAATAGAGCTTCTTAAGATAAACTAAAAGCAAAAAGGAAGCACTGGAATTGTAAAGCTGAAATCAAGAAGGAAACAAGTTTAGGATACTGAAAGCATTTAGCTAAGGGGTGTAGCCAACACCTTGAAACCAGAGCAAGGATAGCATGAGCCAGAAAATAGATATGAAGTGAAGAGGCTCTCAAACCAGAATGCGGAAATGTCACACTTCTAATCCATAGACTTCGTAAAATATACTCCATACAGTTTCCTGCCCCCCCCTCCTTAGAAGTCTTAGATTGGCATCTATTATAGTGGGAACCTGATAAAGACCTAGATTCTTTATCAGAAATACGTGACTTTTCCCACTTTAAAAAGAACAAAAGAGTCCAAAATGCAGTACTTAGATGCAATCTCAAAAAGACAGAATGATCTCTGTTCGTTTCCAAGGCAAACCGCTGAATATCACAGTAATCCAAGTCTATGCCCCAACCACTAATGCTGAAGAAGTTGAAGTTGAATGGGTCTATGAAGAACTACATGAACTTCTAGAACTGAGAGCCAAAAAAGATGTCCTTTTCATTATAGGGGACTGGAATGCAAAAGCAGGAAGTCAAGAAACACCTGGAGTAACAGGCAAATTTGGCCTTGGAATACAAAATGAAGGAGGGCAAAGGTGAATAGAGTTTTTCCAAGAGAACGCACTGGACATAACAAACACCCTCTTCCCACAACACAAGAAAAGACCCTACACATGGACATAACCAGACGGTCAAAACCAAAATCAGATTGATTATATTCCAAAGATAGAGAAGCTCTATACAGTCAGCAAAAATAAGACTGGGAACCGACTGTGGCTCAAATCATGAACTCCTTATTGCCAAATTCAGACTTAAATTGAAGAAAGTAGGGAAAACCACTAGCCCATTCAGGTATGACCTAAATCAAATCCCTTACAAGTATACAGTGGAAGTGACAAATAGATTCAAGGGATTAGATCTGATATACAGAGTGCCTGAAGAAATATAGACAGAGATTTATGACATTGTATAGGAGGAAGTGGTCAAGAAAGACCACCCCAAAGAAAAAGAAATGCAAAAGACAAAGTGGTTGTCAGAGGAGGCCTTACAAATAGCTGAGAAAAAGAAGGGAAGTGAAAGGCAAAGGAGAAAAGGAAAGATGTACCCATTTGAGTGCAGAGTTCCAAAGAATAGCAAGGAGATATAAGAAAGCCTTCCTCAGTGATCAATGCAAAGAAATAGAGGAAAACAATAGAATGGGAAAGACTAGAAATCTCTTCAAGAAAATTAGAGATACCAAGGGAACATTTCATGTAAAGATAGGCTAAATAAAGGACAGAAATGATATGGACCTAACAGAAGCAGAAGATATTAAGAGGTGCAAGAATACACAGAACTATGCAAAAAAGATCTTCATGAACCAGATAACCACATTGGTGCAATCATTCACCTAGAGCCAGACATCCTGGAGTCTGAAGTCAAGTGGGCCTTGGGAAACATCACTACAAACAAAGCTAGTAGAGGTGATGGAATTCAAGTTGAGCTACTTCAAATCCTGAAAGATGATGCTGTGAAAGCGCTGCACTCAATATGCCAGCAAATTTGGAAAACTCAGCAGTGGCCACAGGACTGGAAAAGGTTAATTTTCATTCCCATCTCAAAGAAGGGCGGTGCCAAAGAATGTTCAGACTACTACACAGTTGCACTCATCTCACATGCTAGCAAAGTAATGCTCAAAATTCTGCAAGCCAGGCTTCAACAGTATGTGAATCATGAATGTCCAGATGTTCAAGCTGGATTTATAAAAGGCAGAGGAACCAGAAATCAAATTGCCAACATCTGTTGGATCATCAAAGAAGCAAGAGAGTTCCAGAAAAACATCTACTTCTACTTTACTGACTATGCTGAAGTCTGTGACTGTATAGATCACAACAAACTGTGGAAAATTCTTCAAGAGATGGGAATACCAGACCACCTGACCTGCCTCCTGAGTAAACTGTATGCAGGTCAATAAGCAACAGCTAGAACTGGACATGGAACAGCAAACTTGTTCCAAATCAGGAAAGGAGTATGTCAAGGCTGTATATTGTAACACTGCTTATTTAACTTACATGTAGAATACATCATGAGAAACACCAGTCTGGATGAAGCACAAGCTGGAATTAAGATTGCTGGGAGAAATATCAATAACCTCACATACACAGATGACACCACCCTTATGGCAGAAAGTGAAGAAGAACTAAAGAGCCTCTTGATGAAAATTAAAGAGGAGGGTGAAAAAGTTTGTCTAAAATTCAACATTCAGAAAACTAAGATCACAGCATCTGGTCCCATCAGTTCATGGCAAATAGATGGGGAAACAATGGAAACAGTGACACACTTTATTTTGGGGGGTGCTCCAAAATCCCTGCTGATGGTGACTGGAGCCATGAAATTAAAATATGCTTAATCTTTGGAAGAAAAGTTATGACCAACCTAGACAGCATATTAAAAAGCAGAGACATTTTGCCAACAAAGTCCATCTAGTCAAAGCTATAGTTTTTCCAGTAGTCATGTATGGATGTGAGAGTTGGATTACAAAGAAAACTGAGCACCAAAGAATTGATGCTTTTGAAGTGTGGTGTTGGAGAAGACTCTTGAGAGTCCCTTGGATTGCAAGGAGATTCATCCAGTCCACCCTAAAGGAAATCAGTCCTGAATATTCATTGGAAAGACTGATTTTGAAGTTGAAACTCCAAAACTTTGGTCACCTGATGCAAAGAACTGACTCATTGAAAAGACCCTGATGCTGGGAAAGATTGAAGGCAATAGGAGAAGGGGATGACAGAGGATGAGATGGTTGGATGGCATCACCGACTCCATGGACATGAGTTTGAGTTAACTCAGGGAGTTGGTGATGGACAGGGATACCTGGTGTGCTGCAATCCATGTGAGTACAAAGAGTAGGACATGACTGAACGACTGAACTGAACTGAACTCAATGTGGTTTTTATACTAGTTGTTCATGAAACTACCTTCTCAAACACCTTACAATAGTTTATCCTTGTGTGTCTTGTTTGAATTGATTTCCCAACAAAAATGTCAACACATTCTACTGTAAGAGTTTTCATGATCTCACGGTCTGTGTACTACCCATTTTCCATTAGATAAGTCGTTTAATATCTCTCAACTTGAGTTCTCTCAGAAAGCCCACCTTACAGGCTTATTTTGAGAGTTAAATCAAACAGTGTGTATCACATTTAGCCTAGTTCCTTGCCTAGTTTGAGCACTCAATTACACTCAAAACATGCTTTGATGTCTTTTCTATTTTTAGACCAAGCGTGTGGCAATTTGATCATGTATTAAACAAATTATTGTATTATATGAAATTATATCTGTGAACCAAATTGTGGAATTTGGAAGCAAATATTCTTTTCCTTATGGAACTTAGATTCCAGTTGAAGGGATTGATATTTGACACATTTAAACAGTGCCTAGAATATGAATAAAATACATAACAGGGATAGTAAGGTGATGGGGTATTCAAATTGAAATAATTAAAGAATATCTCCCAAATTCTTTTCCATTCTGTTATTACAAGATATTTCTATAGTGGCTGCACAATTTACATTCCATCCAAGAGTGTAGGAGGGTTCCTTTTGCTCTACAGCAAATGCTTGTTTTTTATCTCCTTATATATTATGGTATATATATCTGTTCTGTTCATCAGAAACTTCTAATTTATCCCTTCCTCTCACTTTTTCTTTGATAGTCATGCTTATTTTCTATTTCTGTGAGTCTGTTTATCTTTTGTAAAAAGTTCGTTTGTATACTTTTTTAGATTCCTCATATAAATGATATACTGATATATTTTTGTCTGATTTATTTCCCTTTGCGTGATAATTTCTAGGTCCATCCATGTTGTTACAAATGGCAATATTTCATTCTTTTTATGGCTAAATAATAGTCCTTTGTGTATATATACATGCCAAATCTTCTTTATCCATACATCTATCGATGGAAGCAACTTAGGTTGCTTCCGTATCTTGGCCATTGCACATTGTACTACTGTGAACACTGCAGTGCACGTATTTTTTTTTCAAATTAGTTTTTATCTTTTCTGAGTGTATGCCCAGGAGTGGGATATCTGGATCATATGATAACTCTATTTATTTAAGAAACCTCTACATTGTTTTCTATAGTGGCTTCACAATTTACATTCCAACCAAGAGTGTAGGAGGGTTTTCTTTACTCCATACCCTCTACATTCTTTATTATTTGTAGGCTTGTTTACAATGGCCATTCTAACCAGTGTGAGGTTATAACTTCATTGTTAGATTTGATTCATATTTCTCTAGTATCAATAATTAGTGTATTTAAGCATCTCTTCAAGTGACTTCTGGCCATCTGTATATCTTCTCTGGAGAAATGTTTGTTTAGGTCTTCTTCCCATTGTTTGATTGGATTTATTTTTATATTAAGCTGTATGAGCTGTTTATTTATTTTGGAAGTTAAGACTTTGTCATTCGTATCATTTGCAGATATTTTATCCTAGTCCATAGGTTGTCTTTCCATTTTGAGAAACTAATATTTAGAGCTCCAAGTGAATCTTCAATATTCTGCATTTTTACCTCTCTTCCTAACTTATGGTAGAATTTTTTAATTTTTATTTATTTTTTTGCCTAGGTGACAAGAAGATGGAGACACTTAGATTAGACTGCATAGATCTTTTTTCTCAAGGCTCTTGTTTTAGAAATGGTATCGCCAGTTTACAGATATATAATTTTCTAATTATATTTCCCAAACTATGCTTTATTTAGTAAGTGAGAAGAGGGACTAGGATTTGATTGTTGGTTTCAGGAAGTGGCTGCTTTAAATTTTATGAGGCCATATAGAAGAAACTGTAAGCTCCATGATAATTGGTATGTGTCAAAGCACTACGTAGAGGAGAGGTTGAAATTTCTTGGGTCAAATATCTGTATTGGTATCTGACCTCCTGAACTCATTCTTTGGCTTTAAGGAGGAAATCACAGGATTTTTCTAAACTGGATTTCCTCATCTTTAAATTAACTTTAGTATCTGCTATAAAGTAGTATCTGGTAGTAAAGCAAATTTATTGTTTTTAACTTAATAAGAAATCTAGAGGTAAAATGACTTTAGTTGTGATGGCAGGTTTCTTATTCTACTTTTCAGAGATTCTCTTGGCATTGCCTATTTCTGGGATTGGCTTTGTCTGCAAGCTAATATCAAGTTGGGTGTAGCTATTTTATGCATTACCGAAAAAACAGAGAAAGGCAAGAGAATTGATACTTTTTGACTCTTTAGGCATGAGAAAACCATTATAAACAAGACAAGAAAACCATTATAAACGTCCTTCTCCAAGACGTTTTCCACTCATACCTTGTCAACCAGAAATAATTCATATATTCATTTCAAAGCCAACCTCTGTGCAAGAAAAATGGTTGTACCATTATCTGTCTACCATATCTGTGTAGTAGAATGGATATTGGTGGGTAACATTATTCATGGGAAAAGTAATCAGTTCTGTGGAGGGCAAGATTTAAGACAACTTATGCCAAATTGGAGAAATAAATGGCAACCCACTCCAGTGTTCTTGCCTGGAGAATCCCAGGGACGCGGGAGCCTGGTGGGTGGCCATCTATGGGGTTGCACAGAGTCGGACACAACTGAAGCGACTTAGCAGCAGCAGCAGCAGCATGCCAAACTGACAAGATGTTTTTTTACCACCATAAGGAATTGGAGCTTGAGATAGAAACCAAGTATAGATAAAGAATAAAAATATATTTATGGATTTTTTTGAGTCTAGATCATTGAGGAACTTAACCCACTCCATATATTTAAGGTAAATGTACTTAAAACACTGGTAACAGTCGTTTGCTTTTAATTCCTTAATTTTTTGAGGGAAATAAGAGAGAAACCTCAAATTGTGTAATACGGTAGATCCTGCTGTTAGTTTCACTATAAGAATTTGTCAGAACACCTTCAATTATTTGTGATCTTTGCTTTTCTATCAATAAAGTACAATTAAATACACACACACACAGTTTTGACAAGATGATATATATGAATTGTTAGAGAAAGAGAGACCCATTGTGTCATTTCCATGAAGTACAGCCTGTTACTAGGAATAACATTTTAAAACTGAAATGATGTACCTTAAAAATATTTTTTTATAAACGAAAGCAGATATTTGTCCTCTGTTCTAATCTTGAACACCAAGTTGAATATTGTGACTTGGATATTTTTGGTTCTTCTTTCTTTATAGGATGTCAATATTCTTTTAAACTCTAATAGATATTTCCAATATGTACAGTCTTTCTCTACTGTGTGTGAGTGTGTGTGTGTGTATATATACATATAATATATATATATACACATATATATATATTTCAAAAGGAGATCTCAAAGAATTCTTTTCAATCCATTTCTGCCTCAGCAAGGCAGGTTCTTTACCACTAGTCCCACCTGGGAAGCCCACACACACACACACACGTTTGATACCCTGGTTGGGAAGATCCTTTGGAGGAGGGCATGGCAACCCACTCCAGTATTCTTGCCTAGAGAATCCTGTTGGCAGGGGAACCTGGTGGGCTGCAGTCCACAGAGTTTTATATAGTATATATGTTACGTATAAGCAAGATAGTCACAACAGATTTTTTCATATATATGTTACATATAGGCAAGATAGTCACAGGACAGATTTTGATCATGCTATGTGATACAGAGGAAAGAAAACAGTGTGGTGTTATAGTGACTGACACTGTATCATTAGGGCAGATTTCACTGAGAAACTGACAGTTCAACTAAGACCCTCCTGACAAGAAGCCTACAGCCAAAGGAAGATCTGAGACTGGGGCAAGGTAAAAGGTAGAATTCCCAGCAGAAGAGAGTCTAATTCAGTCTAAATCAACCCTGTTTAGTCATTTCAGCAAGATATCCAACTTTGTTTTTGGGCGAGATGAAGAGAGGATAAGCTGTTTGTGGAGAGACTTACGAAAACCTCATAACATTCGGGCAAGTATATCACATGTGTGAACATCATCTATTATGTATATTGTGGGGGAAAAGTAAGTTGATGGAATTGTTAGTTAGGACATTTATTCATTAAGGTAAATTCATTATGGTTCACTGTGTTTTACAGTGTTTTACAATATTTTATTTTTAGTTCCATCCCAGCATTGAGGATGTAATACTAAGGCAAAATGAGACACAGTTACATTATAGGAGAAATCAAGAATTGTTCAAATGAATGTTATATTACAAAAATAATAAATATTACCAGTAGAAGTCAGTCATGCTATGGATGTGAATAATAAGTGATTTTTCAGAAAAAAACAGGGTTACTTGGAAGAGGGAGTGAGGACTGAACATAGATCTGAAGGAAAAGGAGGAGTTAAGTAGGTAATGAGAAATAGGAGAATTTGTCAGAGAGGGGACATTTTAAGGACTCTGACTTTTATCCTAATGTCAAAATATTGATATCCTTTAATTAGGGAAGGGGGCATGATTTATATGCATTGTGTGAAGCTGGAAGGGTCAGAATAATAAGACGAAACTAATTTAGAAAGAACTTAAAAAAATTTTTTTTAAATTGTGGATTATCATAGATGTACCAGATTAGTGGTGGTATTAGGGAAGGTAGGAGGAAACTGACAAATTAAATACATATTTATGAGACTTGGTGGCAGAGAAACGGGGAACAGCACTGTGCTTACTCAGTTTGCTTCTTTAAATTCACTCACCTGTCTGCCACTCTCCTCTTGTCCCAGGGGAGGCTGACCTGTATAGACCACAGCAGTGGCTCCCTAGTCTTTGGCTTTTGTATTGGTCTAGCTAATAGTGGGAATCAACAGGAAAACAATGGATGTAAGTCAGTTAGGTAAGGACATTTCTTCCCCTGGCTACCTCCCTGTAGGGTTGCCTTGAATGGCTCCATTCTCAAAGAAAATTGCTGCTTCTTTTAAGTCAGCCGATCTGCAGGACTCTTTCCTTCTGGATTCTAGTGGCTCTTTTGGTCAGAGGTGGCAAAGATTCCCAGGATACTGTACTGTTCCTTACTGTCCACCCTTTATGAAGACTCCCATAGTTAAAATATTTTAGAGTTATTCTAATGAATGTGCCATCTGTTTGCTGCTGGTACCCTGAGTGATAGAGTGGGTGAGAGAGGTTAAATACCAGGAATGACTCAGGGTTCTGGCTGCAAAAGAAGTCTGGTGCCATTCACTGACATTAGAAATCCTTGAAAAGGATTAGTGTTAAAGACAGAAACATGGTTGAATCAATGAATCTGGAACATGTTAACTTATGGCTTCCTTTTACCCATCCAAATGATCTATGTGAAATAAATCATTGGCTATGTAAGACGAAAGCTAGGAAAGGAAATAGCCCATGAGTTTCTTTTAACCATCAGTCATGTAAAAAGGGGGTCTTGGATGGCAGTAGTGGCAGAGTGCTAGAGGACTTGGGGATACAGAGCCCAGAAACACAGTCTCTGCCTTCAGAGAGGTGGTTACTCTTTCTTCTCAACTAAAGTTTAAGTGCCTTATGACACAGAAATATGTCTGTTTCATCTTTGTGCTTATCATTCAACAATGTATATTTGTTTTATTTATATTACTTATGGCATAGAAGTATTCCTCTAATATAATGTCTAGCATAAACTAGTTGCTATGTAAGTGTCATCTGAGTAAATGAATTTTGTATTATATGTGGATTTTAATTATCCACAATACAAGTGAACATGGAAAACACAGAGAAAGCATTCCAAATAACACCCAACAGACTTAGCAACAACTTTAAAAGTGCCTTTAGTGTTCTGCTGGAGAACATTTGCTTGCTTTTCTGCCTACATTGCCATTCCAGTCAGAGCTATCTCATAAAGTTGCAGAGCCCTAGTCCAGGTTTTCAGTCCTCAGATGAAAGTTGTACATCTTTTAATTTTAAACTCGGTAATTTTACATTAAGAAATTAAATAGCAGAACATTGAAAGTAACTTGCTCACAGATATACGAAGAGTTACCAGAATAGGCACCGTTATGAATGTGAATCTCTGGACACCTAATCTAGGGCATTATTTTCAATTTGGATTTCTTCCTATCTTTTTTTTTAATTTTTTAGTTGTGTAACTAAATAATTGTGTATTCTTTTCAGAAAATGAAAAGACGAAAAACATACCAAAAGTCCCCTTAAGCTCACTAATAAGTTTAACACATTATGCAAGACAGAATAATGGATCCCCTAAAGATATTCATTCTCTAGTCATAGGAACTTTTGTTTATGTTACTTATATGGTAAAAGTGACTTTCCAGATGGGGTCAGGGTTAAGGACTGTGAGATGAAGAGACTGTCCTGAATTATCAGGGTGGACTCAATATAATAAAGAGGGTCCTTTAAAGTGAGTGAAGGATGCAGAAGAGGAAGTGAGTCAGAGAGGGAAGTGAAGATTATAAACTTCTGAATTTGAAGATCGCCTCCATCTTCTGTTGACCACAGAATGCCTATGGCCTTTAGAAACTGAAAAGGGAAGGAAACATGCTCCTTGGACCATCAGGAGGATGGCAGACATGCCGACACCTTGATTTTAGCCTATTTCAGACTTCCGCTCCCCAGAACTGTAAGGTAATAAATCTGCTTTATTTTAAGCCACTAAATGTGTGGTCATTTGTTATGACAATAATAGAAAATCCTTGCAATTTTCCAACGTTTTAATCTAATTACAGCAGTCCTTAAAAGTGGAGAACATTTCCTGGCTGCAGAAAAACAGAGAACTGTTTTGAAAAGGACAAAAATAGCTACTGTTTAGCATCTTGGCATATAATACTTTTTTTTAAACAACAAAGACATTTTCAGAATTACAAACATTTGTTAATTATTCTTTTGTAAGAATTATTCATTGCTTTGTCATTTATATAACTATCATTCCCCTTATTTGCCATTTTAGTTGAATTTCATTCTATTTCTAGATGTATACATATTTTAATTATTTATGCAGACACATGAATAACATTAAAATAATTTATTGACTTTCCAGAAAGTTTATAGCAAAATACCCTGGTTATTTTAGAAAATAATTTACATTCTGTTCCATTCATATAACTTTTCATAGGGAAAGTGAAGTCGCTCAGTCGTGTCCGACTCTTCGTGACTCCATGGACTGCAGCCTACCAGACTCCTCTGTCTGTGGGATTTTCCAGGCAAGAGTACTGGAGTGGGGTGCCATCGCCTTCTCCGATAACTTTTCATAATTTGGATATTATTATATTATTTGAGAGCTTTTCTGGTGGCTCAGACAATCAAGAGTCTTCCTTCAATGCAGGAGACCAGAGTTTGATCCCTGAGTCAGGAAGATCCCCTGGAGAAGGGAATGGCAACCCACTACAGTATTCTTGCCTGGAGAATTCCATGGGCAGAGGAACCTGGTGGGTTCCATGCAGTCCATGGGATTGCAGAGTCAGACACGACTGAGCAACTAACAATTTGTATTTGCAGTGATTTATGTTTAGCATATATTTTGATATTTGGCAATGTAATGTTTAGCCTTCTCCATTTTCTATTCAGATTTTTTCTGTTCTCATATCTTAATAAATGTATATACAAACAAAAATATTATGCAATAGTTCTAAAATCTCCAAAGGATTTTTTTAGGAATGAAAAAATAGTGTAACTTAATTGTCATCTTAACACCACCACTTTTTCTTATTCATTAACAATATTTCTTCATTTATTTGTCTTCTTTTATATCCCTCCTTAATGTTTTATACTTTTATTCAGAAAAGATTTGCATGTTCTTCATTGAAATTTTCCAGGATACATTTTATTTTTTAATCTATTATGAATGGTAAATTTTATCCTCCAGTTTTGTGCTACGGAAATACAGAAAATGTAATGATTGTTAGCAACTCCCAAGCTGAAATTCTTTATTCTCAACATATTCAACTGAGCATTGTGAGTTTTAATCTTTATTCCAAATCTTTAAGTAAATGTGTTCTTATACTTTGCTTACCTACATACAACTAAACATTTTCAAAATTGTTGTTTCAGTGACAGAAAGAATAAAAAATACACCTGTCTTATGGTACTTGTCAGATATTTATTGTGTATATCTAACATAATTATAGTCAATGAACAGTAAAGACCTGTAATATGACTGAACACTTTTACAAGTAATTACCAAGATTACTTTGTATGTTTTGGTACTAAATATCATTTCTAAATTAAAGCAAAAGTACTTTGTGAATGCTAGACTAAATGTAGAGTCAGATACTGTCTTAAATACTATAATTTTGATTTACATCAACATTTTTGTTGATTCATTTGTCAGTACTATATAGCATGAGGTTCAATCAAGCTTAATGCTTGTAGAAGTCATAGAAACTAAAGTTAAGCAATCATCTTATATCTAAATCTGAAGTCATAAATAGCACTGAGTTTACTGCCACACCAACAATGCTAGTATTTCATATTAAAATGATAGCAGTCTCCCCTAGCTGGCTTATATAACAGAGCAATATGAAAAGATAGAATTTTTGTGAAGTTTTTTCCTTAGCATGAGATCTTACAATATGCTACTAATCTAATTGTTATCTTGTTACAACAAGGTATTAGATGGAAATGTATAATTCACACCTACCCACATGTACATACATTGTTTCATCCATAAGAAGATTTTCACAGTTTTATATATATCAGTTACATATTTAATTTCTAGCCAGCTTCCCTCACTACTTTCATGAAACTTAGGTTTTAAATACTACTGTATATTACAGTCCTATATTTAGTATTACAATATACCACTTATCTACTAGCTGTGATACTTTCTATTTATTTATTCAAACATATTTTTATTGACCAATGTTGGGTTTGGGAACAACATGATGAGCAAAAGAAGCTCTTTCCTTAAGGTGTTGGCAACCAAGCATCTTAACTTAAAATTATATGTGGCTTGGCACCATTAGGAAAGACAGGAGGAGGAAGCATATGTTTCAGACTTTGGGGAATTCTTTACGTTTTAAATATAGAGAATTTGTTTTTTATATGCCCCACATTATTTAATAGAAAAAATACATGTATATGAGTAAAAATGCAAACTATGATTTCACTCTTATAACTCTGTAAGAATCTGTTAAGAATGTTAATGGATCAAGAAATATATTTTGTTTTGCTTTAAATATAATTTTTTAGTCACTGAGATTACCATGACAAGCAAAATTGAACAACGCACATTTAGATGATTGCATTGATTTCCATCTTTCAATGACCATGAAGAGAAAATTCTTATTAATTCTTATTATATGCTAACACTCTTTTTTACCTCTTGGACTGGCAGGTTCACCCTCTTGGTGACCTTAAGAAAGAGAAAAAGGGATTTGTTTATAGTCATAGCTGGTCATGGTTGTTACTATCCCAATTACAATTCCAAACTGTAACTCCACTACCTTGGTTCATTTCTACAGATCAGTGATTGGGTGAATAAGGAGAAGGGAAGAACAAAACAAACAAACAAACAAAAAATAAATAACCTCACAGTCCTTAAGAAACCAGAAGTTTTCTAACATATATTCTTAGATTTAAATATTCATTCCCACCTGCATCATCCTTATTTTTATTCACACTTGTGACTGTATCAAAGTTTCCAACCAGTAGTCCTAGCAGGCTTTCACAGCCTCCTGGATGGTCCCAAAGTACTGTGTACATCTCCCTACCTCCATGTCAAATTGAAGCTGGTATGTTATCATCTTGTGAAACCTTGTGTACAGAATGTGTTGCTGTCCTGGAAAGTTAGGTTGCTGAGAAAAATTTAAAATAAGTTGGTTATCTTTTAAATGTATGCAAGCAATATGTTTCTGTGGACAGCGTTTTGCCAAGAGCCAAACATTTACTCTCTGTTGGGATTTGTGGCCACTAGTTGGTATTGAAATAACACTTGGTTCATTTTTTTCTTCTGTCTTTCCACTCTGAATTATTTTTGCACATGAGTGTGTGTGGGTGCCTGCTAGTGTGTGATGGGCTCTTTGTATTCAGTTATGTTCACCTATAAAAAGTGTAGTTTCAGTGATGCTTCTAAAGTATGGTGAATTTCTCTTTTTACAATTCTCATTCATTATGCATTTCTTTAATCATTGCACAATATTTTAGATATAAAGAAGAATCTAGAGAGAATCATGGAGCATTTTGCTAGGTGTATTAGTCATATATCTTGAATATCTTTTCAGATTTTTCTCATTCATCTGCTCTTTGTTTTATCTCTGTCTCTTTCTTTCTCAGCACTCTGCACTCAAAACTACACCTATGCTCTCTGGAAAAACCCTGAGTGCATGGGATTTGACCTCCTGAAAGGCTGCTAAATGGTTAGATGCTGTAACCTAAAAGAGTGCAAATTTTAGCTTCTGTGGCATGAAATCCTCATATAATAGAAAGAGAGAGAGAGCGCTTTCAAATGTCCCTTTTATAAGGGCAGTAATTCCATTCATGAGGACTTCACCTTTATGACCTAAATATCACCCAAAGGTCCTACCTCCTATTACCATCCCATTAAGAATTACCATTTCAACATTATAATTTCAGTTCATTGTGTCAAACTAAAATTCCATAGATCACATGGCCCCCTGAAGCCCTACTTTATTTTTTTTCTTTTCTTTTATTTTTTAACTTAACAATAATGTATTGGTTTTGCCATATATCAAAATGAATCCGCCACAGGTATACATGTGTTCCCCATCCTGAACCCTCCTCCCTCCCCATACCATCCCTCTGGGTCATGCCAGTGCACCAGCCCCAAGCATCCAGTATCGTGCATCAAACCTGGACTGGTGACTCATTTCATATATGATATTATACATGTTTCAATGCCATTCTCCCAAATCATCCCACCCTCTCCCTTTCTCACAGCATCCAAAAGACTGTTCTATACATCAGTGTCTCTTTTGCTGTCTTGTATACAGGGTTATTGTTACCATCTTTCTAAATTCCATGTATATGCATTAGTATACTGTATTGGTGTTTTTCTTTCTGGCTTACTTCATTCTGTATAATAGGCTCCAGTTTCATCCACCTCATTAGAACTGATTCAAATGTATTCTTTTTAATGGCTGAGTAATACTCCATTGTGTATATGTACCATAGCTTTCTTATCCATTCATCTGCTGATGGACATCTAGGTTGCTTCCATGTCCTGGCTATTATAAACAGTGCTGCGATGAACTTTCTATACACAAAAATAAACTCAAAATGGATTAAAGATCTGAACGTAAGACCAGAAACTATAAAACTCCTAGAGGAGAACATAGGCAAAACACTCTCCGACATGCATCACAGCAGGATCCTCTATGACCCACCTCCCAGAATATTGGAAATAAAAGCAAAAATAAACAAATGGGACCTAATTAAACTTAAAAGCTTCTGCACAACAAAGGCAACTATAAGCAAGGTGAAAAGACAGCCTTCAGAATTGGAGAAAACAATAGTAAATGAAGCAACTGACAAACAACTAATATCAAAAATATACAAGCAGCTCCTACAGCTCAATTCCAGAAAACTAAATGACCCAATCAAAAAATGGGCCAAAGAACTAAATAGACATTTCTCCAAAGAAGACATACAGATGGCTAACAAACACATGAAAAGATGCTCAACATCACTCATTATCAGAGAAATGCAAATCAAAACCACTATGAGGTACCATTTCACGCCAGTCAGAATGGCTGCCATCCAAAAGTCTACAAGCAATAAATGCTGGAGAGGGTGTGGAGAAAAGGGAACCCTCTTACACTGTTGGTGGGAATGCAAACTAGTACAACCACTATGGAGAACAGTGTGGCGATTCCTTAAAACACTGGAAATTGAACTGACTTATGATCCAGCAATCCCACTGCTGGGCATACACTCTGAGGAAATCAGACTTGAAAGAGACACGTGTACCCCAATGAAGTCTTACTTTAGCAGCAGATATAGTGAGGCTTTGGTTCCTCAAAATGTTTGGTCACTTTTCTTTCCCTCATGTATGGTTTTCCTAGGAAAGGAACATAAGTCTCTTGGGCCAGACTAAGGAAACTGCTGTTTATGTCTGCTCTAGTTTCTATTTGATAAAGGGATCATGAGTTTTTATTGTGATGTATAGCTCTCAGCCTCCTTATCATCCCAACTTGAATTCTTTGATTTTACAGATTTAGCAGCACCCTTTTTGTATCCCTGTCTGTTTTGCCCCTATAAATATGTTTTTTTTTAGTAAATGTTTCTCTGGCATTATGTGGATCTGGTCCTTCTGGCTGCCTTTCAGGCTTTCTTGCACATTCCAGTAATTTCACAACCTGGCCTCTGACAAGTGGTTGAGAGGAGATGACTAGCCTCTGTGTTTTTCAGTATTTTATCACTCTTATTGTCATAAGGCAAGAAAGTGCTGTAAAAGCAATTACTATTCTCATCCTTGGTCTACAGAGAAATCTACTTTTGAGATTCTCAGTGATGCCAACTACTCTTGTTAGTCTATTTCTTAACTCATTGGTAAAGGGCCTTCTAGGGTCTTCATTCATCTGATGGGATTCCTCACCTAATGTAACATACCTTTCTCTGACTTAAAAAAAAATCTGTCCCAGCATTTCTGGGCAATCACTTTCTGTAAGGGAACAAGAATCATTCTGGCAGCATTTTTAGTACCATCTTTCAGGGTTCTTAGTCCTGTTTCACGAAGAAATCCTTCTATATTGATGACACTCTTTTAACTGGAACATATAGGATCTAGTCCCATATGTAAATATTTTCTAGTCTCCAGGCTGCATATTTTGGATGGTCCTGAAGCATCAGCAGGTCCTGCAGAAACAGAGCATCCCTGCCTGGGTTAAAATGAGACTTAAGGTTAGTCATTTGTCTTATGGTCAAGAAGGATGGAAGAGTTTATCCTAAGGGAGTGCAAACAGAATGTGCTTCACCATCTTCAAACAAAGGAAAAATGATAAAGGCTTCAGCAGGTAGGGCTAAATTACGTCTATAGATCCACAAGATCCTGGGAAACTGGATTTAAGATCCTTGAGTGCATTGGTAGCATTGAATTGTATATCTTCTTTTGCAAGACTCAGAGCTTCAGTTCTTCCTAATCAGGCCTCTTATTGTGGCAGAGTAGGCCTGCTAGAATTGAAAAGGCACCCTCCTCTGTACCTCTACTAATCTTGTAATTATTTTTATATCTGATTCTCAGCTTTTTTGAGACTCTAGATGCAGGAAAGAAGAGTTTATTTGTATGAACCAATAGGAACTTCTGGATTTCACACTTTGTCCTGTTGTTGATTTTTCATCATCAGCTTCTCATTGTATTTCTCCATTTAGTTGATTGACCTCAGAAATTTTCATTCAAATTCCTAGTCCTTATGATCGTGTTTTTCCTTCTACCTCTAAAGGTACCGGTATACCTTCCACTGTATTCCATTATACTGGTGTCCTATCTCATTTTGAACTTTGGTGACTGCTCTGACAACTGTACTGCATCCATCTTTCAAGGACTAACAGTATTCCTGCTACTCACCAGGAGGGATGGGGTGGGGGGGTGGGGTGGTTGGTCCTTATTGCCAGCTAGCCAACCAGTGACCCATGTTCAGAGTATCATTTTAGACTTTGCTTCTTGGAACCATCTACCAAAACAAAAGCAAACAAACAAAAAAACAGGCTCTGAGATAAATATTTGTATGTAGAAATTTTATTGGTGTTTGGCCTTAGCATCAACATCTGTGGTGGAGTGAAGGATTGTGTAGAAAGAAAAATTTAACTGTGATGCCATTGCAAAAGGACCTCATCTGAACTCATACAGAGTTCCTAATCTGAAATGACCCTTCAAAGTTATCCAAAATTGATGAAATCTTTCCAAGCCTTTGGGACTTTCCTGGCGGCTCAGATGGTAAAGAATCCACCTGCCAATGCAGGAGACACAGGAGACACGGATTTGGTCCCTGGGTTGGGGCGATCCCCTGGAGAAGGGAATGGCAGCCCGGTCCAGTATTCTTGCCTGGAGAATCCCATGGACAGAGGAGCCTGGTGGGCTACAGTCCATGGGGTTGCAAAAGAGTCAGTCACAAGTGAGCTACTTACAGTTCCAGGCCTTTATATGCTTGTATTGATTAATCATTTGACATGAATTGCCCTTAGCAAAGAGACACAGACTTGGGTGATTTGATTCTCTCTGACCAAGGGGAGTTTCTGGAGAGGAATTCAGACCTCATGTTTCAGTCATCAATAATCCTAGAGGACTGGGAGATTGAATTCTTTAGTATGCGAGGAGTAAACCTGAGCACTGCTTTACTTATCTAGTATAGGAAATGAAATAGATTCATTAAAATGAGTTTTTAAATTAAAAGCAATGTCATAAACCCACTTTGCTTGTTTTTTTCTAAGACGTCTAACAGCTTGTGCAGACTGTGCAGAAGCTATAATGATCAATGAGAAGATTAACATTAGCCATAAGAATAAGCACAGACCAGTGGCCAGCTATCCTGGACATTAAGATCTGAGAGTGATTTCTTCTAAGTAGGATAATGTGCAGTTAATAAGAAAATATCCTCCAAAACACCTTTATCATAAACTGCATTGAATTTCATATAAGTGTATTGATAGTATCTTACAATAAGAGACATTGGCCCAAACTCAGTGCCAAATCCATTAAAAGACATTAATCAGAATATACTATAAAGAGACTATGACTCTCAAATGACCTGGCTTTATTTAATGATAGCTTTGTTTTACTACTTCAAATTGCGCATCCATCTAGCAAACCTCTGTAAATATTGTTTTTCTCAGAGTAGCTTGCTTTTTAATACTCTATTACTGATAAAGTCAGTTTTAATTTCTGGTGAGTTCTTCTGTCAAACCAAAGTAGGTGAATTTTATTTTTTAAACAATGCAAACTTAGCTATGCTGCTGCTGCTGCTGCTAAGTCGCTTCAGTCGTGTCTGACTCTGTGCGACCCCATAGACGGCAGCCCACCAGGCTCTGCCATCCCTGGGATTCTCCAGGCAAGAACACTGGAGTGGATTGCCATTTCCTTCTCCAATGCATGAAAGTGAAAAGTGAAAGTGAAGTCGCTCAGTCATGTCCAACTCCTAGCGACCCCATGGACTGCAGCCCACCAGGCTCCTCCGTCCATTGGATTTTCCAGGCAAGAGTACTGGAGTGGGGTGCCATCACCTTCTCCAAAACTTAGCTATATCCATCACTATATAGATTGTAAAAGGAAATATAAGATTATGAGAACATAATTACATATATTCACACACTCATAAATACAAATACATATAGAGTGAGCTTACTTTAAATTTCACAAGTAGTACATGCTTTCAGATTTATTGGGTTCAGAGAAAAGAGTGCAAAGCTTCAACCTGTGTCAATAACATTTCTAATACTAGAATTATTTCAGCCACAATATTAAAAAACTTGCAAAGACTTGTTTCATGTATTGGAACACAAAGAAGATATTTAATTATTTGAGAATAAGAAGTCATACTTCACTTCACTGGTAAATTTAAGAATAATATCTATGTAAATAGATTGTCATATCTCCCTTTTGCCTTTCTAAACAGAAAAGCTATCTCTAAACATGCTATTTAGGAGAGGTATCCACCTTTTCTTTAATTATTGTAGAAATGATGATGTTTCTGATTTCTCTGATGCTAGTGCCAGATTAGGTTTTATCTAATTTTAAAAGAAGGTGAAAGAATGTCCACTTCTTATGAGGATAGAGTGGTTTGGATTTACTCTATCTGAAAAGCAACAAACAGACAAAAAACATGTGCAAAATACAAGAAACAATCCTTCCCAAGAAACTGGATATTAGACTATGAAGGAGAGTGATCCCAGTGATACAAGAGATGATCTTGGTGAGCTCTGTGTCCCAAGTTACTGTACTGGGAGAGTTTGTAGGCCATGGAAAAGGGAGCGGGGACCCAGGCGGAGCTTAGTGGACTCCCTGAATTGAGAGGGCGAAACAGAGAGAGATCAGGGAAGCTGGAGTTGGCAGGACTGTTATTTTTTTTTTTTTAATTTCTTAATAGATTTTATTTTTTTTAAATTTTACTTTATTTTTAAACTTTACAATATTGTATTGGTTTTGCCAAATATCGAAATGAATCCACCACAGGTATACATGTGTTCCCCCATCCTGGACTGTTAAAAAGGAAAGGGCTACATAAAACAAGAGCTCTGGATCATATGGTAACTCTAGTTTTAGTTTTTTAAGTAACCTCTATTCCATTCTCCATAGTGACTACACCAATTTACATTTTCACCAACAGTATAGGTGTTTTCCCTACACTGGGAAAAATTTTTACCCTTTTCCCCACACTCTCTCCAGCATTAAGCGATCTGTAGTCTTTTGACGATGGTCATTCTGGCCAGCGCAGGGGGACATATCTTGTGGTTTTGATTTGCATTTCTCTAATAATTAGCAATATTGAGAATTTTTTTCATGCACCTATTGGCCATCTGTATATCTTTTTTAGAGAAATTTAGGCCTATTTAGGTCTTTTTGCCTAAAATGTCTATTTAGATCTTTTGCCCAAATTTTCTGATTGGGTTATTTCTTTGATATTGAGTTACATGAGCTGTTTTTAAATTTTGAAGACTAAGCCCTTGTCCGCCACATTATTTGTAAATATTTTCTCCCATTCTATGGGTTGTCCTTTTATTTTGTTTATTATTTTCTTTGCTTGCAAAAGTTTTTAAGTTTAATTAGTTTAAGTTTAGTTAAATTAATTAGTTTAGTTTAAACTAAGTTTAAGTTTAATTAAGTTTCACTTGTTTATTTGTTCTTTTGTTTTCATTGCTCTAGGAGACAGAGCTGCAGTTTATGTTAAGAAACTGTGTTAAATAAAGAGTGTTCTGCCTATATTTTCCTTTAGGTGTTTTAGAGTACTAGGTCTCACATTTAAGCCTTTAATCCATCTTGAGCTTATTTTTGTATATGGTGTTAGAGAGTGTTCTAATTTCATTCTTTTACTTGCAGCTGTCTAGTTTTCCCAGCACCACATATTGAAGAGGCTGTCTTTTCTCCACTGCATGTTTTTGCTTCCTTTGTCTTAGAATGATTGACTATAAATGCATAGATTTATTTCTGAATTTTATATCCTGTTCCATTTATCCATGCTTGTTTTGTCCCAGTATCATGTTTTTTTGATCACTGTAGCTTTGTTGTACAATCTGAGGCTGATTCCTTCAGCTTCATTCTTCCTTCTCAAGATTGTTTTGGCTATTTGGGATTCTTTTGTGTCTTCATTTCATACAAATTTTAAACTTTTTTTGTTCCAGTTATGTGAAAAATATCATCAACAATTTGATAGGGATTGCATTTTGTGATCTTTATGTTTACTTGATTGGGAGGAATTTTTGCAAAACATATATCTGATAAAGGCTTTATTTCCAGAACATCTAAAGGAATTTCAAAATTTAGTAATAAGGAAAACAATCAGGTAATATAATGGACAAATTATTTGAGCACTTTACCAAAGATATGTAGATAGCATATAAACACCTGAAAAGATGCCTAACATCATTCATCATTAGGAAAATAAAACTCAAAATAATAATGAAACACAGCTATCAGAATGGCTAAAATGGAAAAAAAAAAAAAAAACCCTGACTGAGCTTGGTACTGGTGAGATTGTCAAGAATCTAGAACTCTCATTCTAGTAAGAATGTAAAGTAGTGAGACCACTTAGAAAATATCTTGATATAGTTTCTTAAAAAGTAAAACATACCTATCATATGACCCAGCGTTTCCACTTCTGTGTATTTACCTAAAAGAAATTCAAGTAGATGTCTCTACAAAGACTAGTACAAGAATAATCATAGCAGCTTTATTTGTAATAGCCAAAAATGGAAAACAGTCCAAAGTGCCTATTATCAGGTTAATAAACAGAATACACTTGGTATAATCTAGTCAATACTCAGCAGCAAAAAAAGAATGGATTCCTGATACATGCTCAGTGTGGGTGGGTCTTGAAAAAAGTATTCCAGTTGAGGAATCTAGACCAACACGTACACATACAAGATTGCTCTCCTTACATACAATTGTAGAGATCTGAAAACCAGTCTACCATGACGGAAAACAAATGAGTGGGAGGGAAGACTGAGAAGTGAGTCAGCTGAGGTGACAGGGAATTACAAAGAGACATCAGCAAACTTTTGGAGGGATCAAAGGTTCATTATCTGGATTTGGTGATGGTTTCACAAGTGTATGCATAAGGCAAAACCTACTATATTCCTTAAATGTATACATTGTATTACATATCAGTTACTCCTCAAAAACATTTTGCAAATTTTAAAAATCATGAAAACAAAATTGCACAAAACCAGTTTTATAGAAAAAAAAAGTAATTGTAGTTTACAGTAAAAACAATTTAATTATGAATTAATCACATAGATATACACTTTTGTACAGATTTATAAGAAGAAGTACACATACTGTTAGATTAGTATTTTGTTTTTTCCAAGTTGTTTTGAGGTAAAATTGACAAAATTGTATTCATTTAAAGTGTGCTACATGATGATTTGGTACATGTGTGTGTTGTGAAATTATTACCACAGTTCTATTAAAAATTTTCTGTCTTCGTAGATCAAAGGAAATGGAAGGCAGAAGATTATTAGGGTGATACAATCAGAGAAATTAAATAAATAAAACAGGCTTAGTTTTAAGTGATTATTTTCCCTTTCTTCTTCCCAGTCATATTGAGAAAGGAAATGGTCTTCTTCTCTTCATTATTTATTTTGGCATTTTATTATATGTCCTTTGCTTTTGTTCAGGCTTTCAAAAATCACTCTTACTAAAACTTTTCCTAAGGAAATTGTAACAGAAAATATTAAGAACAACAATAACAACAGCATAAAAACCCTCTTTACTGTGATATTTACTTGGAGCCTTTCAGCTCTGATTCATCAATAAATGGGAGCACTTTCCTAAGGCATAAAATAGAATAACAGGAAAAATGTTTCTGAATAATTGGTAAGAAGATGAGAGTAAATATGTATATCTAAAATTCAGCTTGAAAAAGTACAAGCTGGAGATACCAGCTTTGTGTTTGTCTTATGCTAATTAACATCTCTGTATTGATGTCTCACAGATTAACATCTGTAAGTATCTACATCTGCAGCATCAGCTCTACAAACGATCTCATTCTTTTCTCCAAAATGCCTCCATTAATACCTTTATTCATTTAAGCAACTAATGAAGTATCATTTAGCTCATTGTTACTCTTCCTACTTCCTCGTCAATGTAAAAATTGATTCTATCCTTTAAACATCTTTAATGGATATAGGAAACTTAAAGAAAGTACTCAAATTATAACTTTATTTTTGTATCCTGCTCTTCTTTAAAATATATTCAGTACAGAAAATTAAATTTTCCCTCTGTTATTGCATGATAACTCCTGTAGACTCCATCACTTCTCTGTTCACTTTAGATAATAAAATGTCCAATGTTCAATTTTTGCTGTAAAAGTTTTGATTCAGAAGTCATCCAGCCCTATATTGATGAACATTTTAATCTTCTATTAAGTAAGGTAAAGACATTTCCCACCTCTCTAAGGAGGACTGGCTTTGAGGTGGCTACTCCCATTAGATGAAAGCATAGAGCAAAGGAAACCTCTTTTTTTTCACATTTGCTTTCTCTCTCACTAGCTCACTCTTATGATTGACCTCTCCAGTGGTGATACATGTAGGAACAAAAAACAAAACAAAGCAACCGCGCGCACATACACGCACACAAAAGGAAAATAGCCCTGCTGACACAATACCGTTTTGTATTAGATCATAACATTGTTATGCATAATACTTTTCAGAAGCTTTCTGATCTACAGAACAATATCTTTATACTAGTATATAACTTTTTCATAGTCTGCTGCATTTCTGACATCTTTTCTATATGTATCTTGAAATTGAGCTGCATTAAACTACCATCATCTGCTTTTAGAAAACTTACCTAATGTTTCTGTGCTTTAATTTTCTAATTTGTGGAGGGGTATTGGGAAAATGTATTTGATGGATAGAGTTTTGAAGAGGAGGAAATAATTGCTACTACTACGAACATGATGATGATGATATCAAATATTCTGTAAATAATGACAGTGCTAGACACCATTCTAAGCATTTTATGTCTTTACAGAAAGTTCCCCAATTATTCAATTGTCTCATATTTAGCTAATTTTTACAGATTGTATACTCTATGCGGTGGATTTTCTTTTCTTATCTGCCTGGAGAATCCCAGTACACCTTCACAACAAACTCAAGCATCTCTTATTCTGTGAAATTTTGCCTGATGCCTTGTGGGGCACAGTGAGAAACCACTTTTTTTGGTCACATCACATTATTCTATTTCTTCATCTTTTTTTCTCTTCACATTGTGTTGAAGGTTACTTTGTTTAAGAAATATACTGTGTGCTTCTCAGAGACAGAGATCTCCTTTTTCTCACTTCTGGCCTCAGTGCCTAGTTGAGTGCATAAGCGCAGGATAAATAATCAATAATGTTGTACTCATAAATAAACTGCATTAAAAATGATATAACACATATCTTGTGAAAATCTTATGAACATTCCTTGAATTTAATTTTTTTGCTGTTGAAATCGAAAGATGAAAGGTCAGTTTTATTTAACTGCTCTAAGGTTCGTTTGAGAAAAGTCCTTAGTTTATCTCTTTCATGTACGTCTTCCTTTCTACATAATAGTCAAATGTGCATATAATATTTTTTATTCTCTTTTATATAAGAGTAAACTTATATGGAGCAAAATTACGTGGTGCATTTGATGACAGGTTCATGGTCTATATTGTTTCTGTTCTCTAAGACATATCTAGGTATTGACAACAGAATTTCAAGAGTTGCTCAAACACTGCACCAGTAGTATATATTGGTAAAAAAAAAAAAAAATTAGAAGTAATCTTGAAGATACGAAATTTAAAATGTGTTTACCCACTTACTAGCCAATTTCATTTCTAGGAGTCATGCTACAGAAAGAGTTGCACTAGCACATTACTACATAAAGAAATATGTATAAATATGTTTATGGGAGCATTTCTTGACAAAACTATCTGAGACAACCTATAAGTATACTAGATCAGAAATTGTTTTGTCAAAGGCTCCTTTTTTGTTGTTTCATTTATTTATCTAACCCCTAGGAAATACAGCCTGTAAAATATCTTATTTCAGTGACAATACATGTTTAGGAAATAAACTCAAGGATAAACATGCCAAGAAAAGAAAATTTCTCAATGATATTCTGAGTAGGATTGTCATAATTCTCATATTCTTAGGCAATTCCAGAGCAAGATCTTTGATGAGCAGAAGGCATCCTCAGAAACATCACATTTTACTGCATAAAATAACATAAAGAGAGAAGCAATCTGAAAATTTGGAGATATCACACTAAGAATTGCAGGGGAGTGTGAGGGAGGGGAGGAAAGAGAGAGAAAGACAGAAAAAAAAGGAGAAAAAGAGAGCAAAAGAAAGAGTCCTCCCACACCCCCAAACATCAAAAAGTCAATTCTCATTTCTTTCCCTAATCAGTATTTATGTATTCATGGTCCAAAGTTAGTGTCCTTCTTCTTAAGGGAAGAACAAGATAGACAAGATGGTGAAGGTGATCTAAATCCCTGTCAGAATCACCCAAATTTGTCATTTATTATCAGCTGAGTCTGTGAGGTTCAGACTCATTTCATATCACTCTTGGTACTGAAAAAAATGTATGTATTTTTTTAATGTAGTGAAGAAATTAACACATATGAGAAATAAAGTATTTAAAATCTATTTAATATCTACTCCCACCATAAAATTCTCTTACCACTCACTTCAAGCATTCTTCCTTCTTAGAATGTTCTGTAAGTGTGGACTCTACTGGAATTTAGACCTTGAGTTAAATTTCAACAAGCATTGGCTATTAGAATAAAATTAATTCCACAGTAATTAAGCCTTCTTGTGTCTATCATTTTTACTTTGTTTGTTTTAACAAGTATAAATGAGGAGCACTATTCACTAGAAAAAAGATATCTGGAAATAATTCACACATGTGGAAGGCTGGATGTGAAAAAGTAAGGATAATTAAAGGAAACCTCTATTATATAAGCAATATAATTGATCTAGGAAGAAGAAATATCTTTTAAGCCATTATATTTTATCACACAAATCTATATTGTAGGAATTATTGTGATCATTACTAATTTTGCTTTTCTTCTGGAATACATTCAAAATTTATGTTATTCTCACTGATTAGAAAATATTAGATTAATTTATGCCCTTTACCTTAGTAGGCTTGACAAAAATCCACATGAAAATAGGAAAGAAATATAAATTAAAAGTAGTTATTTTGGATTGTGACATATACAAATAAAAGCGCATTTTTCAGTCCAGTTCAGTTCAGTAGCTCACTCGTGTCCTACTCTTTGCTACCCCATGAACCGCAGCACGCCAGGCCTCCATGTCCATCACCAACTCCTGGAGTTTACCCAAACTCACATCCATTGAGTCGATGATACCATCCAACCATCTCATCCTCTGTTGTCCCCTAATTCTTCTGCCTTCAATCTGTCCCAGCACAGAGTCTCTTCAAATGACTCAGCTCTTTGCATCAGGTGGCCAAAGTATTGGAGTTTCAGCTTCAACATCAGTCCTTCCAATGAACACCCAGGACTGATTTCCTTTGGGATGGACTGGTTGGATTTCCTTGCAGTCCAAGGGACTCTCAAGAGTCTTCTGCAACACCACAGTTCAAAAGCATCAATTCTTCTACCCTCAGTTTTCTTTTTAGTCCAACACTCACATCCTTGTTATCAATAACTTCAGATATGCAGATGACACCACCATTATGACAGAAAGTGAAGAAGAACTGAAGAGCCTCTTAAATAAAGTGAAAGAGGAGAGTGAAAAAGTTGGCTTAAAGCTCAACATTCAGAAGACTAAGATCATGGCATCCAGTCCCATCACTTCATGGCAAATATGGGGAAACAGTGGAAGCGGTGACATACTTTATTTTGGGGGGCTCTAAAATCACTGCAGATGGTGACTGAAGCCATGAAATTAAAAGACACTTGCTCCTTGGAAGAAAAGTTATGACCAACCTAGACAGCATATTCAAAAGCAGACATTACTTTGCCAACAAATGTCCGTCTAGTCAAAGCTATGGTTTTTCCAGTAGTCACTTATGGATGTGTGAGTTGGACTATAAAGAAAGCTGAGCACTGAAAAACTGATGCTTTTGAAGTGTGGTGTTGGAGAAGACTCTTGAGAGTCCGTTGGACTGCAAGGAGATCCAACCAGTCCATCCTAAAGGAAATCAGTCCTGAATATTCATTGGAAGGGCTGATGCTGAAGCTGAAACTCCAATACTTTGGCCACCTGATGCGAACAACTGACTCATTTGAAAAGACCCTGATGCTGGGAAAGATTGAAGGAGGGAGGAGAAGGGAACAACAGATGATGACATGGTTGGATGGCGTCACCGACTCAATGGACACGAGTTTGAGTAAGCTCCGGGAGTTGGTGATGGTCAGGAAGCCTGGTGTGCTGCAGTCCATGGGGTCGCAAAGAGTCAGACACAACTTAGTGACTGAATTGAACTGAACTGAAATGTTATAGTTTCTTAAGAGCTTACCTATTTGTGATGTAATCTGATAAAGTCAGCTAAGCTATATCATTTTTGAAATTTTACTTGCAGGTTTATGAATTTCATCAGGAAGAGAAACATGAAAAAAGTGAGTTAAGATCTTTCATGATATTAAAAAACATATATATCAATTTCATGAATAAAATTATAGATGTGTGTTGTGTGACAAAATGTTCTAACTTCTGCAGTTCTCTTTCTTGTGTGACCGCCAAGGGTAATTAATCTCATGAAATTAATATCATTTGCAGATTTAAACCAAGTTAATATTCTGTCTATATCATGTTTAAAAAACAGTATTGTCCTTCCAATATAGTGAAGCTAATCTGGATGCTATATTTGGAGACAAATAATAGAAAAGAGTAGACATTACTTTAGGAAAGTTAAGTTCAAAGTTCACATCTATCATTTGCTTGCTGTGGGATACTGATTATTCTCTGTATATATTATTTAATTTATTTCTCATAATGAAAACAAGCAGATACCTGTTTCAGTGCCTGATAATGTGATAGATGCTCATTAAGTGGTGGGTCTTCCTTTCAGTGGATGCATTCATCTCATTAAATACTCTTAACTTGATTGATTTTGCTTTTACTCTTCTGAAAATGTGGCAGTATTCAATAATGCAAGGCAATAAGGTTTTTTCTTTAGCAGTATTTTTACACTTGTCATAATTTTAAGGTTTTCATCCTTTTAAGAACTATTTAATGATAAGAACTTGCATAGTGAAGGGCACACTATTTACTTTATTAGTACACTGTCCAGGACAATATCTCTGACATGATATAAATTCACCAATTTATATTACTTAGCAATTGCCTTTTAAACGTAATTCATCAAAACTGTATTATTAAACTTATCTGAACAACTTTAATAGACATTTCACTGTTTAAAAAATTAAAATGTTTCTATACTCTTTCCTCTGAAAATCCATCATTGAGTGTATTCCAGAAATAGGGAAAGGGGTTCTACTCAAAAGTATTGGATAGTAAATTGCGTTACTGCTTCAGGTATATCATATTTATAGCAGTTAGCATAAACTGTTAAGTGCTCATTTATATTTGTGTCAGTGATCTGTAATTTTCATTCTAAAATCCCACCACACTTTCTTGAGAGCTTCACTGAGTATTTGCTTGGTTATTAAACATCTAAATCCAAAATAAACTTCTTAAAGCATTCTATTTGAATTTACATCCCATTCCTCATCATTCTTCATGCATTTCCAGAATATAACCTATGGTGAAATACATGAAATGTGAAACATATAGTGATATGTGATGTTATAAAATAGATTAAATAATTTCAAGATGTACTGTATTGGTTTGGGGGTAATTTGGAATGAATGTGTTTTCTCCTTAGTTGGGGAAAAATATAAGCTCCAAGGGCTGGGGAGGGATAAAAATTAACTGACCATCTCTGTCAAATTGACAAAAAACTATGGTGACAAACTTTAAAAACCTATTTTAATTTTAGCAAACCCTGAAATCAAGGCACTTGCTTTCAATAATTCTGTTTTAAATTAAATTTGCAGTCAGAAAGATTTTAAGCTCAAAAAAATTTTTGTATTTTATGTGTCCTGTTTAGTATTCCTGATAGTTCTTGCTTGCTGTTGGATAAGTAATAAGTCAGTTTTGTCTTGGACAACCTAGATTTAATTCTACAAATCAGTTAGATTAAAATATTATTTTTAATTGTACAATCTAATTAATTGTTAAAAATCTTTAACATTGTCTTAGGCATTTACTTGCCTGAATATTTTGTTTTGTTTAAAGCTTTGATGTTATTCTAAATAATTTTATGATGAGATTTAATATCACATTCTCTGTCATATTAGAAATAGATATTTAAATACCTTATGCTGCTGCTACTGCTCAGTCGCTTCAGTCGTGTCCGACTCTGTGTGACCCCATAGATGGCAGCCCACCAGGCTCCATCGTCCCTGGGATTCTCCAGGCAAGAACACTGGAGTGGGTCGCCATTTCCTTCTCCAATGCATGAAAGTAAAAAGTGAAAGTGAAGTCGCTCAGTCGTGTCCGACCCTTAGCGACCCCATGGACTGCAGCCTGCCAGGTTCCTCCGTCCATGGGATTTTCCAGGCAAGAGTGCTGGAGTGGGGTGCCATTGCCTTCTCCTAAATACCTTATAGATTCCCCCAAACAATGTAAGTTTCATCTCCTTGACTACTTTGTTACATATTGAGAGACATGCATGCGTGTGTGTGTGTGTGTGTGTGTGTGTGTGTGCGCGCGTGTGTGTGTAAATATAAATGTATCATTTGTACTGTGGATAATGTTGGAGTTGGAAAAAGGACAATAATCCTAAATTTCCACCTTAAAATTGTCAATTTTTCAGAAAACTTTACACACACACACACCAGTAAACCTATTAACTAGTATCCACATAGTATCTGTAGCTACAAATTTTGACATTGCATAGCTTTAAAAAATCTCATTTTAAAATATACCATATTAATCCTCTACATCTATAGCTATATATCTATGTTTAACTTTTAAAGTATGTTAGAAATATTTTGTAATCTGTGTCTAAAAAAGTATATATTTTGAGTATCTTGATCAGTAGTTTCCTACCGGGTAACATGATAATGGTATCGCTAATAAATGCAGATATATTTTGTTGTATTAGACTTTGCTCTATTGCACTTCACAGATAATTGCATTTTTTACTAGTTGAAAGTTTGTGGCAACCCTTTGTTGAACAAGTCTGTTGACACCATTTTTCCAAAAGCATTTGCTCACTGTAAGTCTCTATGTCACATTTTGGTAATTCTCACAGTATTTCAAACTTCTTCTTATTATAATATTTGCTGTGGTGATCTGTTATTAGTGATCTTTGTAAATTGTTTTGGGATACCACAATCTGTGCCCATATAAAACAACAAACTTAGTAAATCTTATATATGTTCTATATATGTTCTGACTGCTACCCCAACTGGTTGTTCCCCTATGTCTCTTCCTCTCCTTGGGCCTCCCTGTTCTGTGAGACACAACAATATTGCAATTAAACTACTTAAATAACTCTACAATGGCCTCTAAGTGTCCAAGGAAAGGAAGAGTTACATGTCTGTCACTTTAAATTAAAAGCTAGGAAAAAAATAAAAAGCTAGGAATCGTTAACCTTAGTGAGAAAAGCATATCAAAAGCTGAGATGGGTTGAAAGCTAAGCTGCTTGTGCCAGTTAGTCAAGTTGTGGATGCAAAGGGGTGTTCTTGAAGGAAATTGAAAGCACTATTCCAGTAAACACAGAAGTGATAAGAAAGTTAAACAGTCTTATTGTTGATATGGAGAAAGTTTTAGTCGTCTACGTAGAAGATCCAATTAGCCACAACTTTCTTTTCAGCGAAAGCCTAATCCCGCGCAAGGCCCAGCTCTCTTTAATTCTTTGAAGGCTAATAGAGGTGAGGAAGCTGAAGATAAAAGTTTGATGCTAGCAGAAGATGGTTCATGGGGTTTAAGAAAAGAAGCCATCTCTGTAACATAAAAGTGTAAGATAAAGAAGCAAGTGCTGATATAGAAGCTCTAGCAAGTTATCCAGAAGTTCTAGCTAAGTTTGATGAAGGTGTATACACTAAGAGGTTTTCAGTGTTTAGCCTTTTAATTGGAAGAAGATTCCATCGAGGACTTTCATAGCTAGAGAGGAGAAGTCAGTGCCTGGCTTTAAAGCTTCAAATAACAGACTGACTCTCTTATTAGAAGCTGATGCAGTTGGTGACTTTAAGTTGAAACTAGTGTTGTTACTATTCTGAAAATTCTAGGGCTCTTAAGAATTAGGCTAAATCTACTCTGCTTGTGCACTGTAAATGGAAGCACAAAACCTAGATGACAGTGTATCTGTTTGCAATATGGTTTGCTGAATATTTTAAGGCGACTCTAGGGACCTACTGCTCAGAAGAAAGATTCCTTTTAAAATATTACTACTCATTGACAATGCATCTAGTCACTCAAGAGCTCTGATGGAGATGTACAATTAGATTAATACGTTTTAATGCTCCTAGCACAACATCCATTTGCAGCCCCATGGATCAAGAAGTTATTTCAACTTTCATGCCTTATTTTTTTTCAGAAATAGAAATGCATTTTGTAAGGCTTTAGCTGTCATAGATAGTAATTCCTCTGATGGATCTTGACAAAGTAAACTAAAAACCTGGAAAGGATTCACCATTCTAGATGCCATTAAGAACATTAATGATTCATGAAAAGAGATCAGAAGTTTATTTCAACGCTCACAGATGACTTTGAGGGGTTTAATACTTAAATGGAATAAGTAACAGCAAATGTGGTGAAAACAGTGACAGAACTGGAATTAGAAGTGGAGCCCGAAGATGTGACTGAATTGCTGCAATCTTCTGGTAAAACTTGAACAGAGTTGCCTCTTCTGCATAAGCAAAGGAAGTAGTTTCTTGAGATGGAATCTACTCCTGGTGAAGATGCTGTTAAGATTGTTGAAAAGATAACAAGGTATTCAGAATATTGCATAAACTTAGATGGTAAAGCAGAAGCAGAGTTTGAACAGATTGACTCCAATTTCTTTAAAAAGTTCTGCTGCTGCGGGTAAAATGCTATCCAACAGTATTGCATGCTACAGAGAAGTTGCTTTTGAAATGAAGAGTCAATTGATGACACAAACTTTAATGTTGTCTTATTAATAAATTGCTAATGGCCACATCAGCTTTAGCAACCTCCACCCTGATCATTCTCAGCAGCCATCAACACTGAGGAAAGACTCTCCATGAACAGAAAGCTATGAGTCACTGAAGGCTTAGATAATGGTTAGCATTTTTGAACAATAAATTTTTTAAATTAAGGTATATACATTTTTTAGATGTGATGGTATTGCACTCTTAATAGACTATGCTGTAAGTATAACTTTTATATATACTAGGAAGCCAAAAAAATGATATGACTTGCTTTATTGTGATTTTCACTTTATTGTGGTGGCCTGAAAACTAACTTGAATATTTCCAACATATGCCTGTATAGAAAAGGAGAAGAAAATTTGGAGATAAGGTAACTGGTTTTAGATGTAGTAGAAATAGGTCTGATTTAAGAGGCTAGAAATTATTTTACACCTATTCATGCTACAAACTGGTTGTTTGATCTTGGCAATGTCACTTCTTTGTTCTGCCTCAGTTTCCTCATATATAAAAGGAGAATATTAAAATATAAAATCTCTATAGTGCACCAAGATTTCCTAAGTCAGTGATTTATGATTGTCAGTACTTATATTTAATGGGCATCTGGGGGCATTGTTTTCCATTTGTCTCCAGCCACTTAAAACTTATGAGTCTGTTGAATTGGCATGGCTAATTCTGAAAGATAATCAATATGTAGAAATTGCTAATGAATCTACCATCAACCCATTAGGTATATTGCTGATGCAAAATTTTTAAAATAATATGATTTTAGATATTATTTTATTATTTTAGAATATTATTTTAGAGTCAGAAGGTCTGATGAAGTAAGCAGTACCCATCCTCAAAAACTCAAAACCGGATAGCTCTCACTATATATATAATGGCAGGAATGAATGACAGCATCTTATTATCCCATTCTACTTTCTGGATTTTCATACAAATCCAGTATTACAACATCAGTGAGCTCATAATCGTCATTTCTACTCTGGGCTTTGGCTCTGCACAATGTCACTGTTAAGTACGTATTTGCTTGAGGAATGATGATGCAAAAATTGCAAGCTGCCTACCTGGTAACTAGTCTTCCTTTCATACATATCAACTGAACCCAGATTGTATTTAGGGGAGCACATTCGTAGCTGAAAAGTTCCCCAGTTTCCCTTGCAGATAAGATTGATCAGATCGCCTAATTATAGCCAGAGTGACACACAGGAGAGTCATGTGGTAGTGTTACCAAAAGCAGGGTTTGGCCACTTGCTGCTCCAAAGCCAATAAAGAAGCCAGTTGGTGGGAAGTTCGCTTTATTTTAGATGCCAGCAACCAGAGGGGAGAGTGGATGCCTGTCCAAATGCAGCTTCCCCACACTGATAGTCAGTGGGAAAAATCTTTTATAGACAGAGGGAGGGGGCCACATGCAGTCAGTCAGCTCTGACAGTCATTTTGAAACTGGTCATCGGTAGTTAGAACCATGTCATTTTGATCATTTTGGGTACAGTTAATCTTCAGTTCCATGTTTAGTTTGTTTCCATTTCTCTGAGGCCAGTTATCAGAAATGTAGAAGCTTATGTCATGACTACAGTCTGGTCATCACATGTTCTTTGGTCTCCTTTGACCATTTTCCTTTCTATCTGCATGTTCTCAGTTCTTTGATTGCACTTATTCTTTGGCTAAAGTTTTTCCACAGACAAAAGACAGACTGAGCACATGGCAGTGGGGGCCAAGGACCATAGGGTCCTGATCCATCACAGTCATTGTTGTTATTCAGTCACTAAGTCATGCAGTACACCAGGTTCCTCTGCCCTCCACTATCGCCCAGAATTTCTTCAAGTTCATGTCCATTGAGTTGGTGAGGCTATCTAAACATCTCATCCTCTGCTGTTCCCTTCTCCTTTTGCCTTCAATCTTTCTCATCATCACAGTCTTTTCCAGTGAGTCAGCTTTTTGCATCAGATGGCCAAATTATCAATATCAGTCCTTCCAATGAATATTCAGGTTGATTTTCTTTAGGATGGACTGGTTTGATCTCCTTGCAGTCCAAGAAACTCTCAAGAGTCTTCTCCAGCATCACAAGTTGAAAACATCAATTCTTTGGTGCTCAGCCTTCTTTATGGTTCAACTCTCACATCTGTACATGACTACTGGAAAAACCATAGCTTTGACTAGATAGGCCTTTGTTGGCCAAGTGATGTCTCTGCTTTTTGATGTGCTGTCGCAAAGAGTTGGACACGACTGAGCGACTAAACTGAACTAGGTTTGTCATAACTTTTTCCTTCCAGGGAGCAAGCATCTTTCAATTTCATGCCTTTAGTCACCACCTGTAGTGATTTTGGAGTCCAAGAAAATCTATCACTGCTTCCACTTTTTCCTATCTATTTGCCATGAATTGATTGGACCAGATGTGATGATCTTAGTTTTTTTAGTGTTGGGTTTTAAGGTAGCTTTTTGACTCTCCTCTTTCACCCTCAAGAGGCTCTGCAGTTACTTTTCACTTTTTGCCATGAGAGTAGTATCATCTGCATATCTGAGGTTGTTGATATTTTCCCCAGAAATCTTGATTCTAGTTTGTGATTCATCCAGCTTGGGATTCTGAGTGATGTACTTAAGTTAAATAAACAGGGTGACGATATACAGCCTTGTCACACTCCTTTCCCAATTTTGAACCAGTTGTTCCATGTACAATTCTGTTACTTCTTGACCCACATACAGGTTTCTCAGGAGACAGGTTAAAGTAATCTGATACTCCCATCTCTTTAAGAATTTTCCACAGTTTGGGTTAAGTATAGTTCTTTAAAGGAGAACACTCAATTGGCATGAAACTTTTTGCCTTGTATCCATGTCCTTCATTGCTGTAACTTTGATATATTAGTCTCTCTCACAGGGTCATATGGTGATGGCCTCAGTATCTAGTCCTATGTTCTTGAGCCATTGAATCAACAACACAGCTGCTTAACTACAAAACTCCTATTACTTGAGCAGACACTTCTACTTTATTAAGCCAGTGAAAAATTTTTTATATCATGGAAAATTCATTCTTTACTGATGGCTACATGGATGATTGATAGGTATATTTGATGAAGGAATAGAAGAGGTAATAACTAAATAACTTCAGAAGTGCAGGAAGTTGTGCCTCTGGTCCTAGACTTTGAGTATGTTAGAAATATTTTATAGACACAATAACATTTAAGTCCAGGAGAAGGAGTGAGGTAGAAAATTATCATAAGTCATTCTGTAACATAAAATTATATGTTTCAAAAGTTCCATAATCAAATGTAGGTGTTGAGAAAAAATTACAATAGAAAGGAAACAAGGATAAATTATGCTTTCTTACAATTCTGTTTCTTTAGCCTTACTTGGAACCAGCACACAAAGAACATGGTCAACAACGCTAAGTTCTGCCAAATTAGAAGGTAAACTTCTAATGTAATAGCCCTTAATGAATCTGACAGATATTCAGAGCATTACATTATAACTTTACAGAATGGGCGATAAAAGAATAATAGTGTTAACATATCTATTCAATAGATTTTTTAAAAAATGATTCTAATTTGCTTGGTAAGATCCTTAAAATTTGAGTAAATGACTTTTTTTTACAAATTTCCTCAGAGTCATATTATAAACTGTATATCACAGTAACATAATCACAGAATTTCTTTCCAAGATTTTGAAAGACCTTGTAGAATAGGTAACTGGATTCTAGTCTTATCCAGGAATTAGATGACTACTTTGGGGCCAGTTGTTTACTTTTTCTGAACTTTATTTTCTTATGTTTAAAATGAAAATAGTAATACCAAATTCACAAGATTTCATTAAGATTCAGTGGCTTCATAAATGTAATTATCAGAATGAATTTCCAAGTGAATACACAGAACAGTGAGGTAGAGCAGAGAGATAATTTCTACTAAGCACTAAAAATTCCAAATACATTATTATACCTCTTCCAAACACTTCACCTGGACCATCCTATCCTCCAAACATCTAGAACTCTTGTTTCTTCTTCTTTTTTTTAGAACTCTTCTTTATTAATTTTGAAAAAGTAAACTTCAGAGAATTTCTACTAGGAAAATTATAAGAGCAATTTCTTTTATATGTAGGATCACTGATTTGCCATCATTTCTGTTTTTTAAGTTAGCTGGTTTTTATGATATCATCAGTTCTATTTTAGGGTTTTCCTAGTAGCTCATCTGGTAAAGAATCCACCTGCAATGCAGGAGACCCAGGTTCAATTCCTGGGTTGGGAAGATTTGCTGGAGAAGGAATAGGCTACCCACTCCAGTATTCTTGGGCTTACCTGGTGGCTCAGCTAGTAAAGAATTCGTCTGCCTTGTGGGAGACCTGGGTCCCATCCCTGGGTTTGGAAGACCCCTGGAGAAGGGAACAACTACCCACTCCAGTATTCTGGCCTGGAGAATTCCATGGACTGCATAGTCCATGCGGTCATAAAGAGTTGGACCCGACTGAGCAACTTATACTTTCACAGCTATATTTTAGAAATACTCAACTAAGTTTCTTGGTTATGGTGGATTTTGTGATTGCTGATATTTAGGCTATGAAGTCATTTGTCTTCTCTTTTCCCTTTCCTTCTCTTCCTATTCCTCTTCTTTTCTGTCTTCTTTTACAATATGATTTCAGATATGTAGTTATAAGTTAATTTGGAAAATGAGAATTAGTGCTATGATGAACAAATGACCAAGTGAAAACATAGCAGTCTTATTCCAGATTAAGAGTCTAAAGAGATACAAGGACCAGAAATAATTTGTGACACTTGGAAGGTTGTTGGATTAAAAGACAAAAATAGATATTTTGAAGGCAGTTGTATAAAGGGCAATGTAACCTATTAACTAGACTATACTATGGAATTATCATTCATTTTTTGATATGACAATGGCATTATGGTTCTGTGTGAGAATGTCATTATCTTAGGAGATGAATGTTGAAATATGAAAGAATTTTTTTAAATTCATGTATGATGACATCAACTTAATTTCAGGTTGTTCAGAAAAAAATTGTTAGACACACTTAGAAATAAAATGTGGCGGGATATTAATATTTAGAGAATCTACATAGGTTTATATTGGTGTTTATTTCACCCTTCCTTCACATTTTTTTGGCTGATTTTTTTCAAAATAAAGAGTTTAGAGGAAAATATGTATGCTTCTCTCACCCTTATTTACATATATACTTTGTCCTGCCCTCTACAAAAAAGAGTTTTTAGCCTCTGTTTTACTTCCTGGATTTTCCAGGACAAACTACCACCACAACTTGGTGGCATAAAACAACAGAAAGGTATTCTCTGACAGTTTTTGAGAATAGAAATACAAAATCAGTGTGTCTGCAGAGTCACAGACCCTGTGGACTCTGGAGGGAAAATTTTTGTTTTTCCCAAGTCTCTGTCTAGTTTCTAGTGGCTCTTGGCAATCTTTGCTCTTCCTTGGCTTGTAGAGAGAGGCGTCACTTCAGTCCCTCTATGTGTTACGTGTCTCTGTGTATCTGTTCTCTTTTTTATCAGTATAAGGAAACCAGTGACTAGATTTAGTGCCTATACTAATCTAGTCTGACTTCATCTTAACTAATTACATCTCTGAAGACCTTATTTCCAAGTAAAGTTACATTCCCAGGTTCTGAGTAGGCATGGATTTTGAGAGGGTACTAGTCAACTTTTTACACCCTCTTATTTCTAATTTCCAAGTTAAAAGTCTTCCCAAAGTGAATAACAAGCATTATCCTCCCTTCTTTATTTCATACTGAACATAGTATTAACCTACTTCATCACCTGGATTTACCTCATAGCAGGCACCATGCTGGTCAGCCCTGTCAGGTATGTACGAGCATCCTTGGGCCAGGACTTCAGCGTGCAGCCTCTGAAGCCCCCTGGCTGTGCCATCACAGGTATACAGGAGCATACTAGGTGACCTCAGGCACCAAACCCTAGATGCATTCCTCTTCTATATTGACCCCAGTGACGATTTCATTTTCTCACCCACAAGTATTTCATTTTTTCCTCCTCCTCTAACCCTTCTTATGTTCTTTCTCCTGTTTCTTCCTTTGTTTTTGTTTTTTAATTGTCTCTCATGCAATCACACAGGTCAGCTAGGAGCTACCGGGCCACTTTGATTTTGTGCCTGAAGAATACAGTGAAAATAATTTTATATTCACATTCCTATGTCATAAAAATGTCTCGGTACTAGTAATAAGACTAGCTTACCTTATTGAATCTGTATTCTGTGATAAGAATTATGGCCCAGGCAACTTGAGTGCTTATGTGAATGATGTTAAGGATATCTTCCTATAACTCTACAATATAGATAGTTTTATCATCACCTGTTATAAAAATGGAGAAACTGAATTAAATACTTTGTTCAAGATCACATATCTAGTAAATTGCCAGACTGATATAGGAACCCAAGCATAAGTACAGAAATATTCTTAACCCACAAGACATTCTTCTCCTGAAATTCAAGTCAAGTGGGGGCCACACTTTTACTAGGACCTGTTCTCCATCTGCTTGAATACAATATAGTAGCAGGTTCTGGTTGGAGTGAGGGGTAATCAGAAGTTCATATGCCTAGGTATTACCCTCTTTCTTCCAGGATACCCAGAGAATGATGGCTATAAAATCTCTGTGGTGTCTTACTCATATATTTTTAATGTAAGACATCTACAAGTCAGACGCATGACTTCATAGTCTGTGGTCTGCAACTGCCAAGTCCCAGGTCAAAGCCTGAGTTGTAAGAAGTCCACAGTAAAATTGTTATTCTTTGTCCCTGTTTTTAGTTTTAGAAATAAATTTACTCATCCATGTTCCTACTGTTTGCTAAAAGAGGAATGGTTTCCGGTCATTGAGAACACTTGCCATATTATTTCAGATCCCCATCCAGCATTCCCTACAGCATTCATGTGGTGGTCTTAGTCCATATCTTGGCTTGTGTACATTCTGCTATTAAAGATAGAACTCCCTACCATCTTTCCTTGCATAAGTGGTTATGCCATGACCCAAGGTTGAGCTGCTAGGATGACTTATCCATATCTCTTTTTATACACAATTTGACCTTCACCAGGACCTGCTCCTTCTGTTAGTGGATCACCCTTCCAGACAGCCACAATTAATTGAGAGAAACACACACAATTATCAAACCCTTCTTTTGAGGTTGTTTCCTTATATTGCTTGCAAATTGTGGTTTCTCCCTGGACTAAGAAGCAAGATACAGTCTCTTCTTCTAGTACTTTTTAATTAGTAGTTGTTAACTCTTTCTCTTTCTGGTGGGTAAAAATACAAAGCAAACTTGATCTTGATACATGCCCCACATAAATTAGAATGACAGATTTGTCCTTCTGTCTCTTCTCCCTCATCGCTGGTTTTCTTTGTTTGGATTCCTTTCCCATTTATTTCTAAGTGATTTCCTTATTTCATGAGGCTTCATCTATCATGCCTGTGTAGACACATTCCAAAGTTAAAATCTCCATCCTTATCCCTTCTTCAAGATTTCAGATTTGCATCTTTGTATCTGTGACTTCTAATCCATTCAAATGCAAAACCAATCCTCCCCTTGCAACCACTCTTTACTTTTATTTTTTTAATTAATTAGTTAATGATTTCTTCATCACCCTGTGCTTAGAATATTGAAGCCCATCAGTTCAGTTCAGTTCAGTTGCTCAGTCGTGTCCGACTCTTTGTGGCCCCATGAATTGCAGCACGCCAGGCCTCACTATCTACCACCAACTCCTAGAGTCCACCCAGACTCGCGTCCATCGAGTCAGTGATGCCCTCCAGCCATCTCATCCTCTGTCGTCCCCTTCTCCTCCTACCCCCAATCCCTCCCAGCATCAGAGTCTTTTCCAATGAGTCAACTCTTCATATGAGGTGGCCAAAGTACTGGAGTTTCAGCTTTAGCATCATTCGTTCCAAAGAAATCCCAGGGCTGATCTCCTTCAGAATGGACTGCTTGGATCTCCTTGCAGTCCAAGGGACTCTCAAGAGTCTTCTCCAACACCACAGCTCAAAAGCATCAATTCTTCGGTGCTCAGCCTTCTCACAGTCCAACTCTCATATCCATACATGACCACAGGAAAAACCATGCCTTGACTAGACGAACCTTTGTTGGCAAAGTAATGTCTCTGCTTTTGAATATGCTATCTAGGTTGGTCATAACTTTCCTGCCAAGGAGTAAGCGTCTTTTAATTTCATGGCTGCAGTCACCATCTGTAGTGATTTTGGAGCCCACAAAAATAAAGTCTGACACTGTTTCCCCATCTATTTCCCATGAAGTGATGGCACCGGGTGCCATGATCTTTGTTTTCTGAATGTTGAGCTTTAAGCCAACTTTTTCACTCTCCACTTTCACTTTCATCAAGAGGCTTTTGAGTTCCTCTTCACTTTCTGCCCTAAGGGTGGTGTCATCTGCATATCTGAAGTCATTGATATTTCTCCCGGCAATCTTGATTCCAGCTTGTGTTTCTTCCAGTCCAGCATTTCTCATGATGTACTCTGCACAGAAGTTAAATAAGCAGGGTGACAATATACAGCCTTGACATACTCCTTTTCCTATTTGGAACCAGTCTGTTGTTCCATGTCTAGTTCTAACTGCTGCTTCCTGACCTGCATAAAATTTTTTCAAGAGGCAGATCAGGTGGTCTGATATTCCCATCTCTTTCAGAATTTTCCACAGTTTATTGTGATCCACACAGTCAAAGGCTTTCACATCAATAAAGCAGAAATAGATGTTTTTCTGGAACTCTCTTGCTTTTTCCATGATCCAGTGGATGTTGGCAATTTGACCTCTGGTTCCTCTGCCTTTTCTAAAACCAGCTTGAACGTCAGAAAGTTCACGATTCACATATTGTTGAAGCCCGGCTTGGAGAATTTTGAGCATTACTTTACTAGCGTGTGAGATGAGTGCAATTGTGTGGTAGTTTGAACATTCTTTGGCATTGCCTTTCTTTTGGATTGGAATGAAAACTGACCTTTTCCAGTCCTGTGGGCACTGCTGAGTTTTTCAAATGTACTGGCATATTGACTGCAGCACTTTCACAGCATCATCTTTCAGGATTTGAAATAGCTCAACTGGAATTCCATCACCTCCACTAGCTTTGAAGCCCATAGTGGTTTCCAAAATGGTACCATTTAAAAATTCTTTCGACCATCCATGAGAATCAGTCTGCAAAGTTAGAGATTCTCAGTGGGGTTAATCTGCTTACAACGTGTATCAGCTCAATAACATTTTCTCTCTATCCTTGTATCCATCTGCTCTATCACTGTTGCTCTTCCCAATAAATTGTCTGGCCCCCAGGTCCTCATCTCAGGCTCTGCTTATGGAGGAAATCACACCAAAATACCAAGCATATTGATTTACTAAAGGTAGTCCCAATATACACTTATTATAAATAGCTATAAATAGCACCCTCACTCACTGTTTAAATTTTCCTTGTTTGGGGCCTAAATGGTACACTGATACTTATCTTACTTTGGGGGTATATTAATAATACATAGTTATAGGGTCTTTCCCATACTTAATGAATGAAAATACCTATGGATGGCATTTGGGAGTATGCATGTTTAGCAGGTAGATCAGTTGTTCCATTGCTCATTAAAATTGAAATTATCCTGAAGTGCATAAGGCTGAAAGTCCATCCTCAATAACTATAAATATTTGCTGTCACTTAATAAACAATATCTATATCCCTTGTGTATAAATTTAGGCCTCTGTGCAACTCTATTCTGCTTGTCCATTCTGAAACCACTTTCCTGATGGTATGTTCATTGACATCAGAATAATTGCCATTAGCCTAGTCATAGTCCTCATGATTTATTTAACAATAATCCCCCAACAGGAAGTAATCTTTACCCTCTCACACATTACAACATGTTAAAATCCAACCCATCCATCTAATCCCAAATCACGTGTTATCTTCTTATCAAAAGTGTTCTTTATTTTCAGACTTCAACTTTTATTTATTTTCTTTGTGTTCAGTTCAGTTCAGTTCAGTCACTCAGTTGTGTCCGACTCTTTGCAACCCCATGTATTGCAGCATGCCAGGCCTCCCTGTCCATCACCAACTCCCGGAGTTCACTCAAATTCATGTCCATCAAGTCGGTGATGCCATCCAGCCATCTCATCCTCTGTCATCCCCTTCTCCTCCTGCCCCCAATCCCTCCCAGCATCAGAGTCTTTTCCAATGAGTCAACTCTTCACATGAGGTGGCCAAAGTACTGGAGTTTCAGCTTTAGCATCAGTCCTTCCAAAGAACACCCAGGACAGATCTCCTTCAGAATGGACTGGTTGGATCTCCTTGCAGTCCAAGGGACTCTCAAGAGTCTTCTCCAACACCACAGTTCAAAAGCATCAATTCTTCGGCGCTCAGCTTTCTTCACAGTCCAACTTCACATCCATACATGACCACAGGAAAAACCATAGCCTTGACTAGACGGACCTTTGTTGGCAAAGTAATGTCTCTGCTTTTGAATATGCTGTCTAAGTTGTTATCTTTTGTGCTATTTTGCATCAAGCACTGTTTGTTTTCCAAAATTCATTTCCCTTTGTCATTAGTTTATGATCCTTCAAGGACAGTGACTGCTTCTGATTTATCTGAATGGCCCTCAAAACACCTTTTAAACAGGACATCTGGAGAATGATGGACAAGAGAATATGCACAAGCCAAGATATGGACAAAGGCCACTACGTGAATGCTGTGGGAACTGTTGGATACATAGCTTTCATACAGCACTTACTAAATACATATGGAATTAATTAAATTTAGTGGTATAGAATCACTCTTTTAGGTTTATATTACCTAATTAATATAAAAGTTGAGTGATTATACATTCAGGGGACATTCAAGCATGACTTATCTAAATGTCCAAATGATGTTATAGGGCATGTACTTCTCCATAATTCCCTTATTTCTGCTTTCTCCTATATTGGTATCTTTGTCAGTTTTCAAGATGTAGTTCCAAAGAGCTCTAAGTTTATATATGGGCTTCATATAGTTTTAGCAAAAAACAGAGGCTTCATCTTCTTAATAGTTTTATGCAAGTCCTTGATTTGAGATGTGTTATATGCCCATACCTGACCTAACTGCTGTGCCTAGGGAAATGTGGTGATCTGATTGGATGAAACTGAATTACTTTCTAATCCTTTGAACAAAGGATCCTTTTCTCCTTGCCAGCCATGAGAGTTCAGAATTGGAGAGGGGGATATACATTATTAACAAATTCAAAATGAATGAACACTTCTTAGGCTAAATCAGGACATGTCTACTAAAGCAGAATCCTGAATGTTTCACACAATGGGAACGCACATTTCTGAACAAGCTCTAACAGGTATAAATTCTGAGTTATGAAATAGACAGGTCAGACAAGCTACAAATAGTTCATGATGGTAAGAGCAAAGTGTACATTTGGGGGAACATCAGAGAAAATGGTGAGAGATGACTAAGAGGTCTGTGGTGGTTTAGTCACTAAGTCGTGTCCAACTGTTGCGATCCCATGGACTGTAGCCCACAGGCTTCTCTGTCCATGGGATTTTCCAGGCACGGATACTGGAGTGGGTTCCCAATACTAAGAGGTCTAAGTTTCCACAAAAAGGCCTTTCTTCTTCATTTTTTCCCCAGAGGTATATGCATCAAAGAGTTTAAGTAATGTGGCTTAGTTATGTATGATTGTGTTACAAATTACAAAACAACAACAACAACTCAGTCTTACAGTTAAATACATTTATTATCTTTTAGTTTTCTTGGTTCATAAGTCTGGGTATGACCCAGAGGAGGCTTCCGTGCAAGTTCTCACAAGGTTGTAATCAAAGTATTGACCAGGATGTGTCCCATTTCGGAACTGCAAATCCTCTTTCAAGCTCATTTTATTGTTGGCAGGAGTCTTTTCTTTCCTTGCAGCTGCAGGACAGAGGGTGTCAATCAAGGGCTACTCTCTTCTTCTACAGGTTTCTGTAGTTTTCTGCCATGTGACCTGCCATATGCTGCTTACAACATGTTTGCTCATATAGGAGGATGTGTCTTTAAGGTTTTCACTTAAGTCAGGCCCATTTTGAATAATCTACCAAATTCAATAATTTGAATAATTCATTTCAAATTCAGCTGATCTGTGACTTTAATTACACTTGCAATGTCTCTTCACCTTTGACATATTCTGTTAGTTAGAAGCAAGTCACAGGTTCATCCTGCAGTCAAGTGGAGACAACTACATAAATATGTGACTCATTGGGGATCATCCCAATGCTACTGTGTCCACCACACAGTGGAATATTATAGTTATGTTTTCTGAGTAGTCTATTCATTGCTATTTCCTATTAAACTTTTTCCCCTTATGAATAGAATGGCAAATTTTTATCAATATTCAGTTCCGTTCAGTTCAGTCACTCAGTCATGGCTAACTCTTTAAGACCCCATGGACTGCAGCACACCAGACCTCCCTGTCCATCACCAACTCCCAGAGTTTACTCAAACTCATGTCCATCGAGTTAGTGATGCCATCCAACCATCCCATCCTCTGTCATCCCCTTCTCCCCTCGCCTTCAATCTTTCCCAACATCAGGATCTTTTCAAATGAGTCAGTTCTCATCAGGTGGCCTAAGTATTGGAGTTTGTTGTTTTTGCTTTGGCTCCCTCTCTTCATTCTTTCTGGAGTTATTTCTCCACTGATCTCCAGTAGTATATTGGGTACCTACCAACCTGGGGAGTTCATCCTTCAGTATCCTATCCTTTTGCCTTTTCATACTGTTCACGGGGTTCTCAAGGCAAGAATACTGAAGTGGTTTGCCATTCCTTTCTCCAGTGAACCACATTTTGTCAGAACTCTCCACCAGGACCCATCCATCTTAGGTGGCCCTACATAGCATGGCTGTGTTTCATTGAGTTAGACAAGGCGGTGGTCCATGTGATCAGATTGGTTAGTTTTCTATGATTGTGGTTTTAAGTCTCTCTCTTCCACCATCTTCTCTCTTCCAAAACAATCTCATTAATCTGAATGAATGCCAAAATGAGTATAAACAATGTAAACTCATTCTACACTGGAGTAATTTAAGGGTGTTGTGTAGAGTAGGTCCCCAATTTCGAACAGACACACTTTCTAAAACAACTATTGCTACCTTTTCTATCCTCCCATCTAAATACGCTTTGTAAATCATTTTTCCAATTAAAAAAGAAAAAAAAACAGATTTTTTCTGATTGAATAAAAGTTGTTTTATGAAAAATCTACTTATTTTTCTTTAGCTATCCCAATCAGTAGGTGATTTGTTGAATGTTTTACCATAAATTATAACAATCACCATCTCAAACGACCAAAATGAAATTTGTGGTAATTGTTATGTCCTAAAAGATTACATTTTAGATAACTTAAGAATTTCCCCCACTTTCATCCTGTATCTGTAACTGAGCTTGTTGCAATTAAGGGTATGGGTCAAGCAATGAAAACTGCTAATGAGAAAAAAAAGGAAAGTCTTGTCCTATTTTGGGCTATGTTGATTGTATTCTCTGGATAATTATAGTTTCTTAATGACTGAGCGACTTCACTTTCACTTTTCCCTGTCATGCATTGGAGAAGGAAATGGCAACCCACTCCAGTGTTCTTGCCTGGAGAGTCCCAGGGACGGGGGAGCCTGGTGTGCTGCTGTCTATGGGGTTGCACAGAGTCAGACACGACTGAAGCGACTTAGCATAGCATAGCAAAGCTTTCCTTAAGCATTTCCACTAAAAATCTCCATTGAACTCTATGATTGATTCTGTCAATATTATTCTTCCCAAAATTAGTCTCTGGATTATTGTAATTCTGTGAAAGTGAAAACTTATGGGTGTCCAATTTATTCTTTTTAAAATTAAAAAAAATGGATTTCAGAATTGTGAAAATCATGGATTTTGTACTATAAATACACATTGTTTAATTAATTAATATAATTCTGCCTTTGATATTCATGATCTTGGTAAAGTAACTGAACCTCTTCAATTTTATAAGATAAAATTCTAAGATGTTATTACTATTGCCTCTTCAGAAAGCATGTATGAGTAATTAAAATGTTACTAATGTTATGAGTAATTAAAATTAAAATTTTGAATCCATCATTTTGCAAGTGTCCATACATATGGGCACTGCATTAGTATCTTAAAAGTCTTAACAATTTAGCTAAAATATAAATACTGACGGAATGATAACTGAAAACTATAATCACTATTTATATATTGTTGTTTCAAAAGAAACTAGGTGAAATAATTATTGACTACCTAAAACTGAGACTATTGTTATTCCATCCAAGACTTGAAATCAGCAGAAGAGAAAAATAAAATTTATTTCTTGATCTTATGTTGTACATCCCAAACTATCCAAAAGACTACATTACCTCAATATTGAAATACATTTATATATTTATTTAATAGTTTGCTCCTCTTCCTACATGTTTTTCTTACCATATCATTTTCCACAAAACATTTATGGTAGCTTACCAAAATAATATGGTATTGTCTATTAAAAAATAGTATAAATCATGCCCGAAGGGAGGAAATATAGCAAAGACTGTCTCAAGAGTTTAACATTCTCATTTTAAATCACTCCTTTGCATCTACTACCTTCATAATCTGGGCAAATGTCATAATCACTCTAAACCTCAGTTTACTAGTTTTTAAAATGTGAACTAGAGTATGTACTGCATAGTGTTTGAAGATTAAATAAGTTATTGCATATAGCATGATTAACACAGAGCATGACAAATTAGTTTGATGAGTGCTATTATTTTTGTTATTATTAATGTTGAGTTATTCTCAGTGGTAGTAGTAACATTTTATTATTATTATTATTAAGGGAGGTGCAAATGCAAACCTGTTGCCTAGTTATAAAATTTGTTGAGCTACTAAAGGCAACCCAGAATTTGTTTCCAAGCTTCTTAATAATCAGTATTACAGGAAAGCATTTTTTCCATTTCCATTAGGAACCTATAATTTCTATCAGAAAAGAAACACTCTTTCTGCCATTTATCTCTCAAAATTGTTTCCTCAAGTAATGCTTCTTCAGGGAACAAATAAAGTGATGCAAAATTTAACATGTTTGTTGACAACTCTCTAGTAAATTCCATAGCAGAGTTTCTAGCACTTGGTCATTATTGCCGAAAGTGGGTTGTATGACACCATATCAGATCACAGTTTATTGAAAGCTGTTCAACAGAGAGTACATAGTTTATAAAAAGCCAGTGTGCTCTGTAAGATTAAAAATATGCACACACACACACAGACACACACACACACACACACACACACATGCTAGGCAGCATGCAGTTTCTCAAACTTTAAGACATATCAGAGTCACCTGCAATGCTTACTGTTCTGCAGATTTCCAGGACAAGTTTTCAGTGATTCTGAGTCACTGTTTTTAGAAATGAGCCTAGGAATCTGCAGGTCAAATAAGAACCTAGTTGATTCTGATGCAGGTCATCCAAGAAACAGTTGCTCTTTTAAAAGTACATATGTTTGTTTCTGTTTTCTGTATAAAACACTACACATGTTAGATAATCTGAACCAAAATTAATTCAAAATAGACTTAAGTTTTAAAGTCCTATAAAGCATTTTATCCCCTTGAATGGCCATATCAAACCATACTATGTTAAAGGCCCAGAGGTGTTCTTCACTAGAGGAATAAATTTAACTTAATATTCCCAAAATGTATTTGTCCACAAAGTCATTTTAGCAAGCAAAAATTGTAATGTACGTTAAGACCACTGCATCTTTTAAGAACTAGGCTGATTGGCAAAATTGGTTTTCAGATATGCTTTTTAAAAAAAAATTGTGTTAGTTTCTGCTGTACAATGAAATGAACCAACTAAATGTATACATATACCCCTCCCTCTTGGATCTCCCTTCCACTTTACCCCACCCGACTCCACCCCTATCGTATCCCTCCCCACCTCCATCACACTGCTCTAGCTTATCACCAAGCATCAAACTGAGTTTCCCATGCTATACAGCAGGTTCCCACTAGCTGTGTTACACATGATAGTATATATGTCAATCACTATCTCCCAATTCATCACACCTCTTTGTCCCCCTTCCCCCACCTCGTCCTCCATGTCCACACTTCGGTTCTTTACATCTGTGTCTCTATTCCAGCCCTGCAAATAGTTCATCTGTACTTTTTCTAGATTCCACGTGCATGCATTAACATGATAGTTGCTTTTCTTTTTCTAACTTACTTCACCCTGTATGACAGTTTCTAGGTCAATCCACCGCTCTACAAATGACCAAATTTCGTTCCTTTTAATAACTGAGTAATATTCAACTGTGTGTATGTACCACATCATCTTTATTCATTCACCTGTTGATGGACATTTAGTTTACTTTGGGAAAAATCTGAGAACTTAGAGGCACCAAATTTAGGAATCCAAAGTTGTTTGTATTGTGCCATTAGTTCAGTGGCTGGACACAGACCTGCAGGCTGATGGTAGGCTCCAGATAAACCAATTTGCTTTGTCCTCTGCCCTGTCCTGTTTTCTTCACTCTGCTTTATGGACATAATTGTCTTGAGATCATTGCCTCCATAATGCTTGCTCAGAAATCCATACTCGGGATCTGCTTCTAGAGAACTGACCCATGACAGTCTCCTTTTGGAACTAGTGTTGCACACAGAAGACTCTAAGAAAAGCTAAAACAGAAGAATTGAGATTCTGTATCTATGACACAGCATTCTCCATGAATGAAACTCAAGTTCTATAACACCTCTGTTGATTTGAATAAAAGCTGAGCAGCATGCGTATCCTATCTGCCTGTGGATATCTTGAATGTTGGCATTTTGCCTCATCCATTTTCTTCCTATCACTTAAAATCCTGATGAGATTGTGAATGCCCAAAATGTTTTCTCAAACTGTTTGACACTGCCTGGTAAGGGTATTCTATTAGGCAGTATGGCATACTATTTTAGAGCTCATAAAACTTGTAAAACTTGAGTCTTGATTATATTTTATCACTTATTTTACCTGGGCCAAGCAAGTTTGCCTGTTTGCAAAAGAGACATTAATATATACATAAACTTCCTTCAGATGTCTGTTTTGAGGATTCCTTTCTTTCCCTTTGCAAAATGGAGTAAACGCATTCAGCTCAAATTCTTTTATAAGTATTCAATATGATAAATAGCATTTAACTTGGTAACCGGTACTAAGATCTTTAATATTTACCAGGCATTACTATCTAGCACAATGTCTGGCACATTGTAGGCATTTTTAAAAAGTTTTCTTTGGAATAGATATTGTTGAATATTTAAGTATTAAGCTAACTTCAATATATTTCACAGAGACAATAATTCACCTGAAATTGAATTACTTTATTTTTGTAAAATAACCCAAGAAGCCCAAATAAGCCAAAGGCCACCTCAAATCCTCTGTGGATAAAAGGCAAAAGCATTGACTAACAATAAGCACATTTCTACAGGCAATATTGTTGGTGATTTAGTTGGCCAAAGAAATAGTGAAAAGAATGCAGGCAGAATGCAAATATAGGAACTGATTCCTAAAGAAAATGCTATTTCCATTCAAAAGTTTCAAATTAAAATTGTGATCGTTACTGCATCTATCAGAAAATATAAATGTATATTTTCTGGTTCATATTAAGATATGCCTGTGTAAATGCTATGTGGGCAGTGAGAAATGGAAAGCTCCCTCCGCCCCCCGGCCAACACACAAACACACACACAAATACACACAGACATATGCACCTTTCTTGTTATGTTCATGGAAGTTTTGAAATGTTTTAATTCAGGCAGATATGTCAGATTAAGTAGAGAGAAGGTATTTTTTCCAAAGATTGAGAAGCATGGCAATTTGTCAGTCTGATTTGACAAATCCATCCCCAGAGGTATTTAGCAATGCTACCTGACATGGAAGTAGAAGCTGCTTTCTGTTACTGTTAAGCAGAGATTTTAAAGATTATTAATGAAAGATGGAGAAAGTATTGAGGGAGGGAATGGGGAGAGAGAGAGAAACAGAGGAAAAAATGTGAATTATGTTTGAAGCTTCTTGCCAATGGAGAGCGCACTACCAGAAGGGCCCTGATTCTCATGGAGTGGTATGTATATTACCACAGTTTTAAAGGGCACTGAAAGAGGAGCCAACCTCTCTCCTACCTCACATTTCTCCAACATATTCCTCCCATCTTTGTAGTCCAACTCCCACATCCTTACATGACTACTGGAAAAACCATAACATTGACCAGACGTACGTTTGTTGGCAAAGTAATGTCTCTGCTTTTTAATGTGCTGTTTAGGTTGGTCATAGCTTTTCTTCCAAGGAGGAAGCATCTTTTAATTTCATGCCTTCAGTCACCATCTGCAGTGATTTTGGAGCCCAAGAAAATAAAATCTGTCACTGCTTGCACTTTTTCCTATCTATTTGCCATGAAGCGATGGGACCAGATGTGATGATCTTATTTTTTTGAATGTTGAGTTTTAAGCCAGCTTTTGCACTCTCCTCTTTCGCTTTCATCAAGAGTCTTTAATTCCTCTTCACTTTCTACCAAAAGGATGGTGTCTACTGCAAATCTGAGGTTATTGATATTTCTCCCGGCAATCTTGATTTTAGCTTGTGCTTCATACACATGTCAAAACTGAAGCAGAGAGCTGCTTGATAAAGTACATTATTTTGCTTCTAAAAATTAAATTTTGAGATCCAACTCAGGTCTGTTCTGTGTTGGACCAGTTATACTCAGTGTGTGTCAAATTATGATTCCTGAACCAACTGGTGAGTCTCAAAAATTACCGTTAAAAATGACTTACAAAAAATATTTACCACTCTTGAAGGGCAACAATATTAACCTCAACCAAGCTGAAACTGCTCAGTGGCATTTCAGGGGCTCTGAGGAACTCTTGTTCTTTATGTCTCAGCACAGAAAGAATTCAGAAAGAGGCAAAGTGATATATATGTGTGTGTGTGTGTGTGTGTGTGTGTGTGTGTGTGTGTGTGTGATTTATTAAAATAGGATGCTTGTGAGTCTTACAAGAAAGTGGGGAAGAGGGTGCTGTGTCCTGAGAACTTAGTGGGCTACAGTTTTATAATCAAAAGGAAAGTGAGGAGTGGGGAGAAGACCATCTTCTTCCTCACTTTTCTTCTTCTTCTTCATTCTTGAGTAGGCATCAAGCTTCCATCATCAGCTCCTTCTCCACATCAGGCCGGGGTTTTTTCTTGTCCCTAAATGATCAAAGCAGGACTGTCATGGCACAATGGAAATGAACAAAAAGGTAGTAACATATGCTATAAGATGGCAAATCATCTCAGGTTTCAGTATAATGTCACCTTTTCCTTACATTATTGTTTTTACTGTGCACAGAGATGCATGTCCTCGGTGCTGAATTCGCTGGGTAGGATGTGGGTCTCAGACCATCATTGTTTTATTCTTTGGGGTCATATCTCATGCCTCTGATTCATGGTTTTATTGCTAAGCAAGTCTGCTTATCTCTGTGGTTACGCAAACCTGCTTTGTTGAGGGATCATTAAGTTATATGGATCTCCCATACATTTTTCTCTACTTCCATTCTCCTAGTAGGATTAAATATTTAATTACCTACTTTGTCCCTTTACTCTGTTCCTATCAAAGCTGTTCACATTGTTTGTTATTTTCAGGCTATGGTTGTTTTTTTTTTTTTTTTTCCCCCCCAAAGGCACTGCTTTTAACCTGGTGGAGATCTCATTAGGTCATAACTTTCATGAGGAAAAGTGGAAGGTAATAGAAGTGTGAGGATATTAATTATTCCACCTAACCTGTGCATGTCCTTTTTTTCTTTTAAAGCTTTCTTTTTAAAAGGAAGCTTTTTAGTTTTCACTTTTTCAGATGTAGAAATAAAATACAGAAAGTGTAAGGTCATATGAATAAGTAGAAGGCCTCTGACTTGATTTATGAGCTATTCTTATCTTGTGATGATATTTTCATTATAGAATGTTGCTCTCAATTATACTGTAGTATTTTTCTGGGAAAAGTAGTACTCAGTAATCACGTCACCCTTATGGATTATATAGGTAGAGTTTATGTAGATTCTGCAAGCCTAATGTGATAAGAAAGTGCTCTCCTTTGGAGAAGAAATTACAGAGTCACTAATTTAAAATTTTATGATCTGGTACCAAAGCTATAATAACACTGAAATTTTCAGGCTAAAGAAAAATCATGAGGGCAATAATTGTGTCATTTTCAAGACAGTAGGCTATTTTAAAAGCCCCAAGCCACATGTACTTTACCTTTGATCATATAAATGTGAAAACAAGTTTCACCCTGTCATCATGACTGTCTATCTCTCAAGCCTTCTTTCCTTCTTCTGTCTGAACCTCTCTTTTTATTTTAGAATCTAAGCATTCAGTGCCATTTAATATTTCTATATGCAGCTGTCTATGTTACCGTTTCATGTCTCCTTCTGCCAAAATCCACCTTTTCTACTCATTAAAACAGATATATTTGTTTTGGGTAGATTGTTTTTTAGGCAGTAGCAATGTGAAAATAGGCGATCTCTAAATGTAGTAAATAAAAAAGAAAAGTATTGTTTTATAATAAGAATTCTGGAAGTAGTCAGGATCTAGAATTGGTAAATATATCCAATATATAACATCAAGGGCTCAGGTTCCTATCCCTTTCCTGGGGAGAATATAGTGAAGATAGCAGAGGTTTTTTTGAGTTCCCCATTACAAGTGCTGGATATTACATTTAAGGAGTAAGGAAAACCTTTCCCAGAAGCTCCTTGGAAACTCCTCAACTGGGACTCATTGTCCAGAATCATATTACATGTCAGGACCTAAACATGTCATTGATAATGGGAATGGTCCCATGCTTGATTGGCTTCAGATGAATTCTGATAAACCACCCAAATCTGGGAATGTGGCTGAAACTGCCTCCCCTGAAGAACTTGATTGTGGATAATTGAATCAATTGTAGTTCTTTAAACAAGAAAAAGGGTAGGATGGGATGAGGAGTACAGATCATTATTTCCATAGGGAGCCAAACTTCTTTGCCATTGAATTCTGTAAGATTAAGTTGTTAAATTTTCTGTGAAGTCTTCTCTAGTCAGACTAGACAAGGTTAATGATGTCTTTTTCTGCACTATATCTGAACCCTGTACATACCTTTACTGTTGTAATTGTCCCATTGTACTGCATAGAATTAAATTAAATGGCAGTCTCTCCTACCAGTAGAGTAGTCCTATGGCAAAAGAGGTATTTTATTCATCTTTGTAGCCACAGCACCCAACATTGACTGGCACATAACTGGCTGTCAATGAAATGTTTAGTAAGTATAATTGGAAAGTAATTTCTGTTCATAAATTTAATAATTTCTAAATTCAATTTATCTTTTATGATAACATTTTAAAAGAAAAATTCAGTTTGCTTATTTAAAAAAAGAGCCACTTCTATGCAAATGTTATAAATGATACTTAAGAAATTATAGCTACACAGAAAAATACTAAATGCAAAATAAGAAAAGTAAGGATATAGATTTGAACCTATGATGGATAGATGATTGGATATATTATAAAACAACTATAGCAAAATATTAATCATGCACTCTAAGTGGTAGGTATACATGTGTTTGCTATAAAATTCTTTCAGCTCTTCTATATGTTTGAAATTTTTCATAAAATATCTTGGAAAATAAAATATGTGAGGCTGTTCCTTGGTTATAATTGTATTAACTATTGTGGGACCATGTGCATATAAAGCAAGGAAATGTAGAAAAAATAAACGATTGATTAACCACAATAATGTGATCATCAGTTCAGTTCAGTCACTCAGTCATGACTCTTTGCGACCCCATGAATTGTAGCATGCCAGCCCTCCCTGTCCATCACCAACTCCTGGAGTTCACTCAAACTCATGTCCATCGAGTCGGTGATGCCATCCAGCCATCTCATCCTCTGTCATCCCCTTCTCCTCCTGTCCCCAATCCCTCCCAGCATCAGAGTCTTTTCCAATGAGTCAACTCTTCACATGAAGTGGCCAAATCATAGGAGGCTCTATTTTTTTCTTTTCCTTTTAATGACTGTTAACCATGTGGTTTGGGTGAGGCAATTTTCTATTGCAAAAAAGAAGTCACCTTGAGTGCTAGTATAGTGGAATCTGGAAACATAGAATATTTTTGGTTAAACACAAATTTATACAGAGAAAATATATTTAGCAATAAATAATTTAACATGATAACTTATCATATAAGAGAAACATCAAATTGCATTTATAAACCAAAACCCAATATCTGAATTTAATCATTTTTATAATAAAAAGTCACAAATATGAGAAAATATAGACAGAAAATGGAAGTAGAAGATGCTCATCATTTCCAATGTTTTCTTTTTCATAATTCAGTTTTTATTCTGTAAAAGGCTCAAACTATGTTAGTTTAATAAACATTAATTGATCATGTAGTGTATTTCAGCTACTCTGCCCTTCAGACTTTGAATTGTGTTTAAAATCCTCCATCTGCAGGTAACCCTGGGGAGAATGGAATTATTCAATAAGGCTTAGCAGTGTAAAGTCACTTCTATCTATTATTACATTTTTTTGTCTTTTCTAATATGAGACTGACAGCCAGCCAGTATCAATTCTGTTTAATTCTCTCTGGTCTATTTATTCACTGATGGAACGTACAACTTTGCACCTAAGAGCCCAGTATAGAATTTACCGACACCTGGAAAGCAGATGTGTCCAGCTAATGGAGTCTCCCTTCTGCTGACCATGACCTTTCCAGTGTGAAGGGCACATTTTTTCGGCTAAGCCTCACCTCCAAGGTGAAAAAAAAAAGCCACTTCTGATAGAAAAAATGAGATTGATAAGGGGGGCATGATTTCACCATAAAATTAATGTCACAATTACAGATTAATGCCACTGATGTAGCATTTGGCTTACTGAGGGACATCACGGAGGGGAGATTCACTTTGAATCATGCCTGTCCCTTAATCTGAAGAAACATTTTGCATTTTGTCTTATGATTTATGTGTGTTTTCCTCTTACATGTATGTGGGCTTTTTCTTTGTGTTTGTGATTACAAATATGAATTTATAAAAAGACATATGTAAGTACATATGATGGGGGAGAGAAAGAGGTTGCTGCTGATAATGATGATAATGATTGTATTAGTTTCCTATTGCTGCTGTAACAAAATACCACAAAGTTAATGGTTTAAAACAGCACAAGTTAATATTTTACAGTTCTGAGAGCAGAAGGATAAAAAGGGTCTCAGGCTAAAATCATGTGTTGGGATGGCGGTGTTCTTTCTGGAGGCTCTAGAAGAAAATCCTTTACCCCATTTTTTTTCAGCTTCTAGGGGCTGCCCACCTTCCTTGGTTCATGGACTCTTTCCATTGCCAAAGCAACGGTGTCTCACAAAGTCTCTCCCTCTATATTACTCTGATGCTTACTTTTTTGACCCCCTCTACCACATTTAAAAAGACTGTGATGCTGGGAGGGATTGGGGCAGGAGGAGAAGGGGATGACAGAGGTTGAGACGGCTGGATGGCATCACTGACTCGATGGACATGAGTTTGAGTGACTCCAGGTGTTGGTGATGGACAGGGAGGCCTGATGTGCTGCAATTCATGGGGTTGCAGAGTCGGACACAACTGAGTGACTGAACTGAACTGAACTGACCACATTTAAAAAACACTGTGATTATATTGAGACCACCAGATAATCCAGGATAACCTCTTTATTCTAAAGTCAGTTGATAGCTAACCTAACCCCCCCTACCCCGCCTTTGCCATATAAGATATCAGATTCATAGGTTCCAGAGATTAGGGACTTGGACATAGGAGGGGATACTTATTCTCCCTACTACAGTGACTGACACAGACTATTTGTTTATGTCTTTCTTTCTCTCCAGGGAATTGGATTTGGTGAACACTGATTATGTATAAGGTACTTTAGACCTGTTGTCACTTGTTTTTCAGTATTTTTCTCATGATGAATAATTTTAAAATACTATTTCCCCTTTAAGAGAGAAGGAAGCAGATCCTGAGGACTAAAATATTGACAGTGAAGAATGGTGATTTTTATTTAAATCTCTCTGGCTATAAAACTCTCCCCTATGCTTGAATCATTGCATTATAACCTATCACCCTAGAGAAGAAAATTTCTCAAACCATTTGAACTCTAAGATTTGAAGAGAATGAGGAAAACATTGCAAAAAAATAGAAAATAAAATTCTGAACATCCTTAACAGTCTTAGGAGAAATAAAATCCTTGAAGACATTTATAGGAAAAAAGCAGTCTGGTTAGTAGACAGCCAAGTTTAAATGCCTTTTATCTTATTAAATGCTAATGGCAGGAGAAGACTGCTGCAACTGAGCTAGTAATCTCAATTATCAATTTACTAATTCAGTCAACAATATTTATTAAGCATAAATTATATGTAAAACAGAGCATCAGTTGTGTGCACAGAACTGTTCTGGTTTCTGTCTTTATGGAGCCTGTGATTTCATTGGAAAATAAAAATCAAATAGCTAAATAAATATTTACTTGTGACCCTGGTAAAAGGGCTATAAATAGGAACACAATATGGGAGCATAATACGGTGGGAATTGATTGAGTTGTAGGGCCTGTGAAGGAAAACATGACTGAAATGAAATTAGAAGGCTAGTAGGACTTACATGCCAGAGAAGGCAATGGAACCCCACTCCAGTACTCTTGCCTGGGGAATCCCATGGATGGAGGAGCCTGGTAGGCTACAGTCCATGGGCTCGCTAAGAGTCGGACACGACTGAGCGACTTCACTTTCACTTTTCACCTTCATGCATTGGAGAAGGAAATGGCAACCCACTCAAGTGTTCTTGCCTGGAGAATCCCAGGGACAGAGGAGCCTGTTGAGCTGCTGTCTATGGGGTCGCACACAGTCGAACATGACTGATGTGACTTAGCAGCGGCAGAACTTACATGCAGAGTACATCATGCAAAATGACAAGTTGGATGAAGCACAAGCTGGAATCAAGATTGCTGGGAGAACTATCAATAACCTCAGATATGCAGATGACATCACCCTTATGGCAGAAAGTGAAGAGGAACTAAAGAGCCTCTTGATGAAAATGAAAAAGGAGAGTGAAAAAGCTGGCTTAATATTCAACATGCAAAAATGAAGATCATGGCATCCAGTCCCATCACTTAATGGCAAATAGATGGGAAAACAATGGAAACGGTGACAGACTTTATTTTCTTGGGCTCCAAAATTGCTTTAGATGGTGACTGAAGCCATGAAATTAAAAGACGCTTGCTCCTTGGAAGAAAAGCTATGACCAACCTAGACAGCATATTAAAAAGCAGAGACGTTACTTTGGTGACAAAAGTCCATCTAGACAAAGCTATGGTTTTTCCAGTAGCCCTGTATGGATGTGAGAGTTGGATCATAAAGAAAGCTGAGCACTGAAAAACTGATGCTTTTGAACTGTGGTGTTGGAGAAGACTCTTGAGAGTCCCTTGGACTGCAAGGAGATCAAACCAGTCAATCCTAAGGGAAATCAGTCCTGAATATTCATTGAAAGAGCTGATGCTGAAGCTGAAGCTCCAATACTTTGGCTACCTGATGCAAACAACTGACTGATTGGAAAAGACCCTGATGCTGGGAGACTTTGAAAGCAGGGGGATAAGGGGACAACCGAGGATGCGATGGTTGGATAGCATTACCAACTTGATGGACATTAATTTGAGCAAGCTCTGGGAGTTGGTGAAGGAGAGGGAAGCCTGGTGTGCTGCATTCCATGGGATCACAAAGAGTCGAACATGGCTGAGTGACTAAACTGAACTGAGGAGTTAACCAGGCTTAAATGGGTTATTGGAGCTTTCCAGTTGAGAGAATAAAGTGGGTAAAAGCCCTGATGTATAAGCGAATTTGAGATTCTCAATATAGAAGACCCATGTGAATGGAAGATACAAGTCAGAAAACAGTAGTGCAGGGTGAGCCGGGAAAGGGAGGCACATGTGTCCCATGAAGGGTAATCACTGTTCTCTTTCTGGAGAACAAAAATACAGCACCAGGCAGGCAGCTTTGCACTTAGCACAAAGGTATTTAAAGACAAGAGAGCAATGAGCATCACATAACACGATAAAACATTTGAGAAGGTCTAAGTTGTTCTCTGTGCCAGGTGAGACCCACCATTTCATTGGGAACCATATGGCACACCAGATTCAGAGCAAGCCTCTCATCATTTCAGCTTATTTTATGAAGTTAGATCTTGAAAACAAGTACTCAGTCTGATGATGCTGAGATCCGTGTTTGACATCATTGCTCCCCAGGGAGACCAGACCTCCAGGGGCATCAGAAGAGGCCATATTAATCACTTAGGTAATTTACAGCTGTTGTAACATAATGGAACCCTAGAGTCTTACAGAGTTAGCTTTCACCACATTCAAAGAGGGAAATGATGGTAATTAAAAGTGGCATTTCTAATTAGTGAGAGGTTAATTAGTGAGAGGCTGGAAGGACTGAGGAGCCCAGGTCTCCCATTTCCCAATCCACTGTTCCCTTACAACTGACTACAGAGCTCTCTGTTTTGCTATTGCCTACAGGGTTGCTATGGAAGTTGAGGCAAGTTTCTTCAGTATGTTAGGCTGCAAAGTAACTTTTGATAAGGAGAGTAGCTGAAATAGTCTTAGAATCTCTCTCAGCCTTTGGTATGAAAAAGATGTAAGAATATGCTTAGGCTACATGGACAACTCTGGCTCAACACATTTGCAAGACCCAGAAAAACTAGAGAAATAGGCTTCTTAGGATCCAGAATTGCCAGTGCACTTTAATCGTATGAGAATTTTTCAGCCTCTCTCAGAGCCTGTTTATTCTTATTTTACAGACAGTCAAAATAACTGTGATTGTTTTGAGTAGCAACATAAAAGTAAATGAACATTTAATTAGTAAGGGAGATAAATGACTAGTGGCAAATATTCTAACAGTATAGAAAAGTGAACATTGAAAGACAAAATAATTAAGAACAAACACACAAAAATCAAAACAGAGAGTAATATTTTTAAAAAAGAAAACCACAAAGAAATAAGAATTAAATTAGAATAAGAGCCTATCTCTATTCCAGTAGACAGTAAATAGCTGTGTGTATCTCTTTGGGTACCTAGTAATAATAATCTGTATCTACATTTTAGTTTTCAAAATGACTCAGGGCTACTATTACACTTATTTTCATCAATTTAATCTGGATGAAACATTTTTATATGATATTTCACACACAACTATCTTCTTAATTATCAGAAGTTTAACACAGTGAAAGATGTGGGTGTGTGTGTTTGTGTGTTTTTTCCATGACCCTTCTTACATTGAGTAAATTTTGGTAGTAAAAGTTGTTTTCTTCTATGTAAGATGTCTTTATATTCTGCAGAGGTTATACTTTTTAAATTCAACAAATCCTAATGTGAAAATTCGATTAACATTTCTGTTATTTAAGACAGAATCACAGAATCTTTTTTTTTTTTAACATGACACAGAACTCTGTGGAAGAAATGCGAGAACCAATATGGGAGTTTGGTGGGGGAGAGAGGAAGGTCCCATTTACCTATGAACACAACAACAAAAAAATATCTCTTTATAGGATGGTTCTCCATTAAAGATCTAATTCAGGGGAAGAGTTCAGATAAGTGTTTTTAAAAGTATTTAAGCCATTATTTAAGAGTAGTAGAATTTATCTGAGATTAAGGACCTGCTATGTGTCAGCTCCCTTATATCTATTATCTAAATAATACCACAAACCTTGTCAGTAAGGACAAACTTTTCACAGGTGAAGAAACTGGGGCATAGAGATGCAATATTTTGTTGCAAGTTAGACTGCTCTGTGAGATAGATCTAGAATAAGCATCCATGATTTATGTACTCTTGAACCACAAATTACTCTTCTTTGGTTTGTTTAAGCCAATGAATTTATTTGTTACAGCAGCAATAGAAAACTAATAGAGACTTTGAGATTATTTTCTCAGTCTTTTTCTATAAAGATTTATTTTTAGTTTTTTTTAATTGTAGAATAATTCTTTACAATTTTGTGTTGGTCTCTGCTATACAACATCATGAATCAGTCGTAATTATGTGTGTGTGTGTCTCTGTGTGTGTGTGTGTATCCTCTCATTCTGGAGCTTCCCTCCTCCGACCCCTTCCCCATCCTGCCTCTCCAAACCACTCTTAAGGATTAAGTTTATTAATGCCTTCACATATGTTTAGTAAAGGTTAATTTATCTGCCATCAGATTGCTGGTCTTACTGATTGTCATTTCTCGTGTATTTTTTGCTGAATTTTTTTTTACACTGACATCCTTATAAGACTGTTATTTGAGAGTTAACATCTCTGTGTAGCCTTTGTAAATTGTCATTGAAAGGGTATAAATATCCACAATAGATCCTTTATGCCCCAAGAAGAAGAGTGATGTTAATTTTTTCACCTCCAAAGACAATCCTAGGACCATGTATGTAGATTTATTAGCCCTCATCCTCTGAGTATCTCATTGTGACATGTATTCCCCTAGGCAAAACTATTAAGCGTTAGCAATTATATTACTCTCCTATCTGCAGCCAGAACAAATCACTATGTACTTGGTGACTTAAAACAACACAAATATATTATCTTACAGTTCTTTAGGTCAGGAGTCCCAAACCCAGTGAGTTTTATTAGGCTAAAACCAAAAGGGCAATGATTCTGTGCTCCTGTCTGTATTCTCTACAAGAGAATCTGCTTTGTTGCTTTCTTCTGCTTCGAAAAACTGTCTACACTGCTTGGCTCCTGGACCCCTTCCTCCATCTTCAAAGCCAGCAATACTGGATTTGAATTAAATAATACTTCTTTAATCATATCCCCCCCTGATTATAGCCTGTGGAAGATTCTTTGCTTTTAAGGATTCATGAGTAGATTGGGATCACCTGGACCATCTAAGATACTGTCCCATCTCAAGGCCCTTAACTTTAATTATATCTACAGAGTCCCTTTTTCCATGCAAAGTAACAGTTTCATAGATTTTGGGGATTAGGACTTAAGGGGCTATGGGCCTGCTTTCCACAGTTAGAGTGGGTGTGACAATTAGAGTGTTCCTCTACAGGTAACAACTAAAAAGCCTCTTAATGAAAGTGAAAGTGGAGAGTGAAAAAGTTGGCTTAAAGCTCAACATTCAGAAAATGAAGATCATGGCATCCGGTCCCATCACTTCATGGGAAATAGATGGGGAAACAGTGGAAACAGTGTCAGACTTTATTTTTTGGGGCTCCACAATCACTGCAGATGGTGACTGCAGCCATGAAATTAAAAGATGCTTACTCCTTGGAAGCAAAGTGATGACCAACCTAGATAGCATATTCAAAAGCAGAGACATTACTTTGCCAACAAAGGTTCGTCTAGTCAAGGCTATGGTTTTTCCTGTGGTCATGTATGGATGTGAGAGTTGGACTGTGAAGAAGGCTGAGCGCCGAAGAATTGATGCTTTTGAACTGTGGTGCTGGAGAAGACTCTTGAGAGTCCCTTGGACTGCAAGGAGATCCAACCAGTCCCTTCTAAAGGAGATCAGCCCTGGGATTTCTTTGGAGGGAATGATGCTAAAGCTGAAACTCCAGTACTTTGGCCACCTCATGCGAAGAGTTGACTCATTGGAAAAGACTCTGATGCTGGGAGGGATTGGGGGCAGGAGGAGAAGGGGACGACAGAGGATGAGATGGCTGGATGGCATCACTGACTCGATGGACGTGAGTCTGGGTGAACTCCGGGAGTTGGTGATGGACAAGGAGGCCCGGCGTGCTGTGATTCATGGGGTCGCAAAGAGTTGGACACGACTGAGCAACTGAACTGAACTGAACAGGTAACAGCGTACTAGGATAACAATGAATGAATCCATAAAGACAACAACTTTACCATAAGCCAAGAAGGAAAGAAGCAAATCCACATTAATGCAATGGTTTTATGCTGCTATCAAGGATGCAGGTCCATCTGTCATGCTGCTCAGTTATGAATGTCATGCCTAGGCTCTTTCCATGGAAATCACAAGGATGCTGGCTCACCAACACAATGTCCTAAATAAATATGTTCAAACAGGAAGAAAGGAGAAGAGGTTTCATAAGTGATTTTTTCTTGTGCATGTGTTTTTTAGTCAAAATTAAAATTAAATGTTTCAAAAATTCCCATAGAAGATATTACCTTTCTTTTGTTGACTCAAACTGTGTCATTAAACTAAGCCTTTCTGTAAGAAAGAGTACAGGAGACTAAGATTAACATGTTATACCAATCATGATTCATGCCTTCTTTCTTAATTTGCTGGTCTAATTTCTTCCTGATTCACATTCATTTCTGCTGACAAGAAATAAGGGAAAAAACAACTATTGAGTGATGAGCCAACAGTATCTGCCATAATGGCATATTGTGTATTCAGTTTAGATCAGTTCAGTTGCTCAGTCATGTCTTACTCTTTGCAACCCCATGGACTGCAGCATCCCAGGCTTCCCTGTCCATCACCAGCTCCCAGAGCTTACTCAAACTCATGTCCGTTGAGTCAGTGATGCCATCCAACTATCTAACCTCTGTTGTCTCCTTCTCCTCCTGCCTTCAATCTGTCCCAGCACAGAGTCTTTTCGAATGAGTCAGCTCTTTGGATCAGGTGGAAAAGTATTGGAGTTTCAGCTTCAACATCAGTCCTTCCAATGAACACCCAGGACTGATCTCCTTTAGGATGGACTAGTTGTATCTCTTTGCAGTCCAAGGGACTCTCAAGAGTCTTCTCCAACACCACAGTTCAAAAACATCAATTCTTCAGCACTCAGCTTTCTTTACAGTCCAACTTTCACATCCATACATGACCACAGGAAAAATCATAGCTTTGACTAGATGGACCTCTGTTGTATTGTGTATTAGACCATATTTTTCAAGATTACTATAAGAGCAAAGGAAATAGGTCTAGCTTACCTAGTATCAGTTACTATGCAAGATGCAGGCATTCACTGAACAATTCTCCCACTAATATAGTGTCCTATTTTTCTGGAAGAGTTAGCTGCAATAACATAAAACATTCTAGCATAATGTTTTATCATATGATATAGGATAATATGCCATGTGCTACAATAATCATTATTATAAAACTTATTAAACCTCTTAATCATATATATATATACACCCACATATACATGAGATGATATATTGATATATACTTTTCACCTTGCCCTCAGTAGTTCAATAAAGATCTCCATGTTTTATACAACTTGCTCTCATATAATTGAACTAAAGCTTGAAATAAAAACTGATATATTCACTACATCTTAATAGATTCTTAAATTTTCTTAGGCATGGTAGAAGAGTTAGCTGTGTCTGCTGTCCTAAATTAGTGAAGTCTCAGCATTCTAGAGGGAGACAGTCTAGAAGATTTCTGAGACACTGTGCAATCACAATGCCAGACTCCCAGCCTTGGACCCATTTAACTCTTAGCATTAGCAAGTTGTGGCATCTCTATGAGCCTTAACTTTTCACACATTATTTGGGAATGATAATAGTACTCAGTCTCATTTTATGCTGATTAAGTGAAATAAGCCTAAATGCTCTTGTTGTTGTTGTTCAGTCACCCAGTCATGTCTGACCCTACAACACAGTGGACTGCAGCATGCCAGGCCTCCCAGTCCCTTGTCATTTCCCAAAGTTTGCCCAAATTCATGTCCATTGCACTGGTGATGCCATTCTTCCATCTCATCATCTGACACCTTCCTCTCCTTCTGCACACAGTCTTTCCCAGCATTAGTGTCTTTTCCGATGAGTTGGCTTTTCACATCAGATGACCAAAATGATGGAGCGTCAGCTTCAGCATCAGTCCTTCCAATTAGTATTCAGGGTTGATTTCCCTTAAGATTGACTGGTTTGATCTCCTTGCTGTTGAAGTTACTTTCAAGAGAGTTCTCCAGGACTATAGTTCGAAGGCATCAATTATTTGGCATCTGGCTTCTTTAGTGTCCAGCTCTCACTACCGTATATGACCAGTGGAAGACCATTACCTAAACTATATGGATCTTTGTCAGCAGAGTAATAATGTCTCTGCTTTTCAACACACTATCTAGGTTTGTCATAGTTTTCCAGCCAAGAAGCTGTTGTCTTACGATTTCATGGCTGCAGTCACCATCTGCAGTGATTTTAGAGCACAAGAGGAGGAAATTTGACACTACTTCCACATTTTCCCCTTATATTTGTCATGAAGTAATGGGGTCAGATGTCATGATCTTAGTTTTTATTTTTAATATTTAGTTTTAAGCCGGCTCCATCAATCTCCTTTTTCACCCTCATCACCAGGCTTTTTAGTTCCTATTCACTTTCAGCCATTAGAGTGGTATTATCTGCAAAGCCGAGGTTGTTGATGTTTCCCCCGCCTATCTTCATTCCAGTTTGTAACTCATCCAGCCCAGCATTTCTCATGATGTGCTCAGCATATAGATTAACAAACAGGGTGACATCAGACAGCCCTGTCATACTCCTTTCTCAATCCTGAACCAATCAGTTGTTCCATACAGGGTTCTAACTGTTGCTCTTGCTTCTTGACCAGCATACAGGTTTCTCAGGAGACAGGTAAGATGATCTGGTATTCCCATCTCTTTAAGAGCTTTCCACAGTAAGAGCATTTGGTAATAGTCTTACCAAAACATTTTTAAAACTTGTATTTCCTAGAGTAATTGGTCTTTTCAATTGCAATTATAGGATAATCACTAATGAGCATTGGAAGGCAAGAAACAGTACAGTAAAGTGACAATGAGTAAAACCTTCAGGCTAAATAGATCCACCACTCATTCAGCTACTTTGTGTTTAGTCCTTTTTAAAAGTTGTAACCTTTTTTTTACTTCCCAGGTGGCTCAGACAGTAAAGCGTCTGCCTACAAAGCGGGAGACCTGAGTTTGATCCCTGGGTTGGGAAGATCTCCTGGAGAAGGCAATGGCACACCACTCCAGTATTCTTGCCTGGAAAATCCCATGGACAGAGGAACCTGGTAGGCTACAGTCCATGGGGTTGCAAAGAGTTGGACATGACTGAGCGACATTTACTTAACTTGTTTTTTTAAAAATTTATTAAAGTATAGCTGACTTATAATGTTGCATTAATTTCAGGTGTAGAGCAAAGTGAATCAGTTATACTTGTACATATATTCTTTTCCCATATAGGCCATTACAGACTATTGAGTAGAATTCCCTGTGCTATGCAATAGGCCTTTATTATTATCTATCTTATATATATATTACACTTGGCTACTTTATTAACTCAGTAGCCTTCATTAATTTACTTAAGTTTTCAGACTCTCAGTTTTCATATTTATATAATGAATATAATGACCACCCACCCATTCTCCAGTGGCTTAGTGGGTAAAGAATCTGCCTGCAGTTCTGGAGACATAGGAGATGCAGACTCAATCCCTGGGTGGGGAAGATCCCCTGGAGAAGGAAATGGCAACCCACTCCAGTATTCTTGCCTGGAGGTTCCTTTAACTGAAAAGCCTGATGGGCTACGGTTCATGTGGTTTCAAAGAGTGCGCATGAATGACCTACTAAACACCACATAATAGCCACATCCAGCTCATGATTTATTCTTAATATTAAATTGAGTCATTTCGTGTGGTATGCTTAACTTAAACAACACCTAATATAGAATAATTATTCAGTAAGTATTAGATGTATTTTTTTTTTAGTTGCGGTAGTCTGGCTTTTACAGTGTTGTACAACAAAATGAATTAGTATACATCTGTCTACAATGTGGTTGACCTGGGTTCAGTCCCTGGGTTGGGAAGATCCCCTGGAGAAGGAAATGGCAATCCACTCCAGTACTATTGCCTGGAAAATCCCATGGACAGAGGAGCCTGGTAGGATACACTCCATGGGGTCGCAAAGGGTCGGACATGACTGAGCGACTTCACTTTCACTTTCAAACATATGTTCAGTTCAGTTCAGTTCTGTCACTCAATCATGTCCAACTCTTTTCGACACCATGAATCACAGCACGCCAGGCCTCCCTGTCTGTCACAAACTCCCGGAGATCACTCAGACACACGTCCATCAAGTCAGTGATGCCATCCAGCCATTATATCCTCTGTTGTCCCCTTCTCCTCCTGCCCCCAATCCCTCCCAGCATCAGAGTCTTTTCCAATGAGT
>NW_011495034.1:14366622-14382050 GCF_000754665.1 Bison bison bison | reverse complement strand
AATTTCATGGCTGCAGTCACCATCTGCAGTGATTTTGGAGCCCAAAAAAATAAAGTCTGACACTGATTCCACTGTTTCCCCATCTATTTCCCATGAAGTGATGGAATCGGATGCCATGATCTTTGTTTTCTGAATGTTGAGCTTTAAGCCAACTTTTTCACTCTCCACTTTCACTTTCATCAAGAGGCTTTTGAGTTCCTCTTCACTTTCTGCCATAGAGTGGTGTCATCTGCATATCTGAGGTTATTGATATTTCTCCTGGCAATCTTGATTCCAGCTTGTGCTTCTTCCAGCCCACAGTTTCTCATGATGTACTCTGCATATAAGTTAAATAAGCAGGGTGACAATATACAGGCTTGACGTACTCCTTTTCCTATTTGGGACCAGTTTGTTGTTCCATGTCCAGTTCTAACTGTTGCTTCCTGACCTGCATACAGATTTCTCAAGAGGCAGATCAGGTGGTCTGGTATTCCCATCTCTTTCAGAATTTTCCACAGTTTATTGTGATCCACACAGTCAAAGACTTTGGCATAGTCAATAAAGCAGAAATAGATGTTTGTCTGGAACTCTCTTGCTTTTTCCATGATCCAGCAGATGTTGGCATTTTGGTCTCTGGTTCCTCTGCCTTTTCTAAAACCAGCTTGAACATCTGGAAGTTCACGGTTCTCATATTGCTGAAGCCTGGCTTGGAGAATTTTGAGCAGTACTTTACTAGCATGTGAGATGAGTGCAATTGTGCGGTAGTTTGAACATTCTTTGGCATTGCCTTTCTTTGGGATTGGAATGAAAACTGACCCTTTCCAGTCCTGTGGCCACTGCTGAGTTTTCCAAATTTGCTGGCATATTGAGTGCAGCACTTTCACAACATCATCTTTCAAGATTTGGAATAGCTCAACTGGAATTCCATCACCTCCACTAGCTTTGTTCGTAGTGATGCTTTCTAAGGCCCACTTGACTTCACATTCCAGGATGTCTGGCTCTAGGTCAGTGATTACACCATTGTGATTATCTGGGTCGTGAAGATCTTTTTTGTATAATTCTTCTGTGTATTCTTGCCACCTCTTCTTAGTATCTTCTGCTTGTGTTAGCTCCATACCATTTCTGTCCTTTATCGAGCCCATCTTTGCATGAAATATTCCCTTGGTTTCTCTAATTTTCTTGAAGAGATCTCTAGTCTTTCCCATTCTGTTGTTTTCCTCTATTTCTTTGCATTGATCACAAAGAAAGGCTTTCTTATCTCTTCTTGCTATTCTTTGGAACTCTGCATTCAGATGCTTATATCTTTCCTTTTCTCCTTTGCTTTTCACTTCTCTTCTTTTCACAGTTATTTGTAAGGTCTTGCCAGACAGCCATTTTGCTTTTTGCGTTTATTTTCCATGGGGATGGTCTTGATCCCTGTCTCCTGTACAATGTCATGAACCTCAGTCCATAGTTCATCAGGCACTCTATCAATCAGATCTAGTCCCTTAAATCTATTTCTCACTTCCACTGTATAATCATAAGGGATTTGATTTAGGTCATACCTGAATGATCTAGTGGTTTTCCCTACTTTCTTCAATTTAAGTCTGAATTTATATATTAGGTATATGTAAACAGTTTTTGGCCACCTGATGCAAAGAACTGACTCATTGGAGTAGACCCTGAACCTGGAAAAGATTGAAGGAAGGAGGAGAATCACCAACTGGATGGCATCACCCACTCAGTGGACATTAGTTTGAGCAAGTTCTGGGAGCTGGTGAAGGACAGAGAAGTCTGGCATGCTGCAGTCCATGGAGTCGCAAAGAAATGGACACAACTGAGTGACTGAACTGAACTGAACTGAGACATATATCCCCTACTTTGTGGCTCTCCCTTTCACTATCACCCCCATCTCACCCATCTAGTTCACCAGAGGGCACCAGGCTGAGCTCCTTGCACTCACTATATAGTAGGGTCCCATTAACTATCTGTTTTACACATGGCAGTGCACATATGGCAATCCCCATCTCACCATGTGCCCCCTCCTCTGTGCCCACATATCCATTCTCTATGTCTGCGTCTCTATTTCTGCCTGCAAATAGGTTCATCTGTACCATTTTTCTGGATGCTGTTTTTTATGTTAATGAAAGATAGACATTAGAGAAACTATTTCATTGAGGAAAATTATCAGTGTGTTCTTCTCCAGGTCAAGTGAGAGGGTCTTCTGAGAACAACCTAGAGAGCTGGAATTTGGGAGGCAAGTTATGCCATCTCAAATATCTGTGAGAATATACTAAAGGAGATAAGATAAAACAATAAGGCATAGTAATAGTAGTAAAAAGATAGAGGTCCATTGTGAGGAGTTCTGCTACAAACCTTGCTTCTCTGTAGTGGGCTTTGCATATGCCAGAGTATCTCACCTTGAAATGAACAGTATAAGGTGATAATAAGCAAGATGACCAAGCATGAGGGTTTGTGTGTGGGGTTAATAAGGAGCCATATGAGAAACTGCAGTTGGAATTTGCATATGAGCTAGGGAGATTCTAAGAACCGCCCCCCCAAATAATTTACCTTAAAGTGAACCAGAGTTTGGATGTTTGCCAAATTAAGAAATTTCCAATATCAATTATATGTGCTCATTCAGGGATGTTTTTAACATGTTCCCCGTATCTCAGCACTAGCCTAAAAGTATTTAACTGCAGAAAGTAGAAATAGGAGAAGGAAGTTGAAGAGTGAAAAAAAGGTGAGAAAACAGTTTAATAATAACAACAACAAAAGACAGAAAGAAAAAGAAACAGAAAAAATATATTGTGCTACTCCTAGCCTCCTCTCCAGTTGGCAGACTTTAGATTTGGGGCTAGATTTGAAAAAGTAGAAAGAAATAAGTTAGCAATTAAAATTCGTATTATGAAATCTCAATTTTTAGGAAAAAAACTTGTAAAAAATTCATTTTTAAAGTATTGAATATGTCAACACTAAGTAGATGAACAAAGTGTCAATAAAGCACATCCTTGAGCACCTTTGGTCTGTCAAGTTGTAGAGTCTGAATTAATATTTAGATTCTGGTTGACTTTCATTGCGGAGGTACACAGACTTTCTTTGTTTGAAAGTTCTTTGTTGAAACAGTGACTTTCTGGCTGTGAAAGACTATAATGCTGGTAAATAGAATAGAAGGGCACCAGGGTTATGCTCCCCTCTCTTCTATATTATCTTAGATATTCTGAATTATCCTCCAACTTGAAAACCAGTCCTAAAGTTTAATAGGTAGTAGAACTATTTGTGTGATTTATCTTTTTAAAATTGCAGTGGCATTTTTACTTTTTTTGCAGAACCGTTTTACTTTGCCCTTGGGTGCCAACACAATGTGTCCTTTAGATATATAAATTTGACAAACTGGTTAAATAGAACATTTCTTTCTCCATAAAATAATGGCTTCTATATTAACCACTTAAACCTCCAGGCAAGTAACAGATCTTCATTTCTTTAAAAATGTGGGGCTTCCCTGGCAGATAGATGTCAAATATCAAACATTCTCTGTGAATAAACCTCCCACTGATGATGAAGTCAGATACCCAGAGATGGTATCATTCCTCCCTTTCTCTTTGGACTAGTTTGAAATGAGAGTGATTTCACTTTACAAGGGAAGAAACAAGTAAGAACATTTGCAATAGTAATAAACTTTCCCTGATGTTATCACAGCACCAGTAGGAAAGTTAAAAGAGTGCTGGCTTAGGAGTCAATTAATTTTGAATTTGAATACTACATTTGGTATTGAAAAGCTGTGTCACTTTGGGCAAGTCACCTATCTCACATTGGTTTGAAGCTATGCATTTATATGAGGAAAATTACCAAAAAAATGGTAGTTCACTGGCACATGTTAGGTTAAAATGAATTTATGGTTTCCTCTTCCTTTATTTTTAACTTTAATTGTATCAAAGTAGAGGCAACAGATACAAAAAGTTTAAAAAATAAATTAAAAAAGACATGTTGATGTATGGCAAAACCAGTATAATATTGTAAAGTAATTAACCTCCAATTAAAATAAATAAATTTATATATATTTTTTAAAAGGCAATAGCTGAAATTTTAAAATACTCTTTTCCAAAGATGAGATTCCTCATTGCCACTTTTCTATTGCCACAGGCACTTCATTCTTAAAAAGCTCAAGCAGTATTTACTGATCGCCTGGGAGGCATCACAGCACACAAGGGGACAACATGTGCTTTGTGTTTGTGTTCAGCTCTGCAAGCAGAAGCACATACATTTTACGTTTGAATTCACAGTATCTTGTTTTTTTTGTTTTAAATATTCCAAATACTGGTTTTATGAAGATGAAATAAAATAATAAGAGCAAGGTGGCCACAAAGCAAGCACTTAGTGATAATAATAACTTCCATTCATTAAATGCTAGGTAATGTGATAAAAATTGTCAACATTATTAATGAGGATTCATTTTGGTATCTGACAATTGGAAGTTTAAGGTAAAGTAAGACGATTAAAATAAATAGTTACGGTACAAAGAAGTTTGGCCTCACAGTGACTCTGTTTACTTGCACTGTCCATTTGATGGCTGACTTATCTGAGTCATCATTCCCTTATCTAGCAAAGAGGATCACAGAAATCCACTAGTTGGCAGTCAATAATACTGAATTGGATTTAATAACGTACATTCAACATATGCATTTTATTTAAATGGTTGCTAACAATATGTATTGATCATTCCATATATTCATGGCATAAAGTAACAACTCTTACTTTCCCATTAGGTTGAACCTCTAATGCCTTATAAGAAGAAAATTCAGTTTCCTTCTCTTGAGAGTCCTCCCTTTTAAACTGTCCCCAAATATTCTAGATTTGTTCTGTTCAAAGTTGGATTCCATTCTCTTCCAACAACAGGTTATAGAGAAAACCCAAGTCTGTTCAATTAATTACTGTCAACATTGTTTGCTATTACACAGGGTCACAATTGAATGCTGGTCCTGCACACTCTGATAGATGATGCTTGTCTGTTTGCTGGCCCAGATCCCTGTGCAGACCATGATGAATTCCCAAGAGATGATGATAACACGCCCTCACTACTGAGTCATGCCAAATGTTTCCCAAGACACTTGGCATGCCAAGGTTATAGTTCTTGGCAACCCTTTTTTTGTTATCATTTATATAGATAGCAGCCTTCCAGAACCAATGGGTCAAGGCGAGAGCTTCTATCTCATCTTATTCTTTCCAGTGACTTTCTCTTTCCAAGGACTAAGAGAGATACTCACAACAGAATTTACTGTACTCTTCAACTAAAGACCTATTTGCTTTAATTTTCCTTAGATAGGAAAGAAAAGAAAGCAGTATAAACAAACATTTTAGTTGACAGGTTGATGTACTCTGTCTAGTGCTATGTGAACTGTCATTTAAAGCAACCCACAGACTGGCACCTGGTTTATAATTTGCTTTGTCAGATACTCTATGAAATGGGCAAGTATTACAATGCACACATCAGATCAAAAACTGTGATAATTTACCACCTCAAAAAATGGAGGCCAATGCAAGAGGACTGTGAATTTTTTTCTTAAGACCATATTGCTTAGTAATAAGGAATATGTGCTTTCTGGCACGTCTGTTGTTGAAACCAGTTCTATTCAGTCAGTTACTGGGTGAATCAATGGAGAAAACCCCTGTCTTCAGTGAAGAACCAATGAAAAGTTCTAAGACTGCCAGTCCAGGTTCAATGCACGATACTGGATGCTTGGGGCTAGTGCACTGGGACGACCCAGAGGGATGGTATGGGGAGGGAGGAGGGAGAAGGGTTCAGGATGGGGAGCACATGTATACCTGTGATGGATTCATTTTGATATTTGGCAAAACTAATACAATTATGTAAAGTTTAAAAATAAAATTAAATTAAAAAAAAAAAAGAAAGAACATGGCTGGATTTGTCCTTTAGAACGCTCATTCTGGAAGTTGAATAGAAAACAGTAGTTCAGTTAAGAGGCTCTTTCAGGTAGATATCAGAAAAGCAAAGCTATGGCTAAATAGAGAACTCTCTTGTTGCTATGTAGGAAACTACAGAAACCTGAAATAATTTGGGGAAAAAAGCGAACTGTCTATAACCTTAAATAATACAACCAAAATTTTGAATAGGATTTGGGATATTCTAAAATCAGTGTAGAAGTAACAACAGAATATGCAATTCATTAGGAGTTGGCACCAGCATTTGAAATATAAAACACGGCTATCATTGGTTAAGTGGAGTCTACCTATCATTAGCAGAGGGAAAAATAAACTTTTGGAAAACAACAGAGCATGCAGCATGATAAAGATGATATTTCAGCATTTTGAACCTTTGAATAAGAGGTCAATAAATGGCTTCAGGAAATTTGCTAATTTTTTGATAAGAGTAGAGAATTTTGTTTCACACAATATTCAAAGAGTACCAGTATGGATTAAATAATGTAAAATAAAAATGAAGCCTAACAATATTAGAAATAATAGGTAAATATTTATATAATCATGGTACACAAGGTGTCTGACCAAGACACCAAAATCAGAAAGCACATGGAAAAAAATTGATAATTATTTAAAATACTTGTATTGATGTGTCTATTTATGTATATATAATGAGAAATGATAATAATGAACTTCATGTGTAAAAAAAGTTCTTTTTAAGTCAATAAAAATAATACAAACATCCAATAGCAAAATAAAATGAAGTAAATTTAAAAAGAAATGTAGTTAAAAAAACAAACAAACAAAAAAACACATGTAAAGTCCAGAATTTCTTCAGCACATGTAGTCTAAGATAGTTAGAGGAGGGTAGAAATTATTAAATAGCCCCTCAAAAAATTTAAATAATATTGTCCATTATTTAAATAGGTGAAGGGAAGTAATTTTACAAAATTTCAGAAGTTTTATAAATGGCAGTTTTCTACCAAGGTTAATTTGGTGTTACCTATAAAATTATATATAGATATACACATTGCATTGTAATTTAAATTTGAAGACAGAGATGGGGGGAGCCAGTTATCCAGGCAAGTAATGAAAAGAAGTTGAACTAAGCAGAGGCGACAGATTTGCAACCTAGTATCAGTTACAGGTATAATAGGACATTGCTGGATACTCATGGGAGCCATGGAGAAAGACTCCACTTCTCATCCACCCAAAGTAAATACAACTCTACAGCACTGATGAAGAATTATGAGTTTACTGCTCATTTCATGAACTGAGGGACAGGCTTTTATAATATAGTCACTTAATAAAAATCCTCTAGTTGGATATTTCGTTTGACTTCTATCCCAAAGAAGTTAAATTTATCCCCTTAAGTTGTTCCCAAACCTTCTAGGAGCAAGACTTTGTATCAGTTTTTCCATACCTCTTTCCCAGCTCTTATATGACCTCTGGCAATGTGGCAGTGACTCAGATCCTATATGCAAATGGAAACACGCCAAAGTGACTATCCTTTTCATCTTTGTATCCAGGAGCATTTAAACCCCTGACAGCTTATTAAACTTTTCACTTAAAAAGAAGGCTGCACTCTCCATTGAAGATGGTGAAGGGATTTTATTCTCAAAGAACATAATATTTTTGATCTATTATGTTGCTTAGAAATTTATTTTAAGAAACTACTCTGGAAGTACATTAGTATTTCTCTGTAAGACCTTTTTCCTTTTTTTCCTTTTTATTTCTGTGAGAAATAGCAGGGAAGTAAACATGTTGTACAAGGCCCTAGTAAGATAGTATATATATATATATATATATATAAATTATAGGTGTAACATATAATATGCCATCATTACTAATAATATTTTAGAATATATTTTACATATAACAAAGAAAAGGAAAGGGGTTATTATGAAGATTTTTATTTTCTGTTATTGTTTTTGATGTTATACGTGACTGATAATTTTAAAATCAGTTTTCTTCAGCCATGTATCATGATGTTGAGGGTGGTGATTTATTCCCAAATTCCAATCAGAAAAAAAATCAATTGCTTTTGAATTCTTCTTGACTTGAAGAATGCTGGGTTCCTGAATTCACACATACATATTGTGACAATCTTGCTGCTGCCACTGGCACTTTTCCTTCTATAGCCAATTGTAAAAATGCCCAGAGAGATCAATAATACATTATGATTTTGGTAATTCAGATTTTTTTTCAGTATAAATTACACTGTTACTTTCTTGCCAATGATACTTGAATAGTTCTTTGGTTTTTAGAAGGAGGAAAAAGATATAACACGTATACAGACTACTGTATGTCTCCTGCTTTGATTTTGTAGGAACTTTGATGTATAATTCAGAGGCATTTATCCTATAATTAAATAAGTCTAAATGTTAATGTCATTCTATCTGACTTATAATGCAATCCAGGGTTGAAGGAGGCAAATTACATCATTCAAGAGGATTGCAAACAGATGTGAGATTGCAGTTACAGGTAGAAATGTTGAGGCCAGAAAGACAAACTACGTGGCAGTGGTAGGAGAAGGTTCAGAGCCATCGGTTTCCAGTCCAGGGCCCAGTGCAGTGTTCCTTCTCCAAACTTTTTCAAAATGTCTAATGCCTTTGCTGTAGAGAACGGAAAAGAACCATAGTGCAGGTAACCACTTCCTTATCCATAAACTAGGTTTATACAGGTCACCTTGACCTCTTTTGTTTCTTAGTCTCTGTATTAGCTTTTCTGTACAAGTGCTTTACTAGGCATTCAATTTATAAGGTAAATTCAAAATTTCTGGAATACTCATATATGAAAATATAAATAAAACAAAATAATGAATGAGATTTAATTTTAACAACCCAACTTGGCTTGCAGACTTCATGTGGCTCTGGTAATTCAATAAGAGATTTCTAATTTCAAAGGACCCAATATGTAAAAGTTAAAAAAAAAAAGACATAAGGCAGGTAATCTTAGTAGTCATATTTTATACCTGTGGCATATTCATTTTGATATTTGGCAAAACTAATACAACTATGTAAAGTTTAAAAATAAAATAAAATTAAAAAAATAAAATAAAATAAAAATTGATTAGCTATGTCCAGTTTATTTTACAGGTGAACTTTTCCAATCACTTTGAAAAGACTCAGAAAAAAGATTCATAATATCATTTACTGGAGAAATGTATCAGTTTTTTTTTCAATTAACCAGGGAAGAATTGATACTTTTATAATACATTGTTCACATTTAGAATCATATAATATCTCTACAAGAACAGTCTTATGGACTCTGTGGGAGAGGGAGAGGGTGGGAAGATCTGGGAGAATGACATTGAAACATGTAAAATATCATGTAAGAAACGAGTTGCCAGTCCAGGTTTGATACACGATACTGGATGCTTGGGGCTACTGCACTGGGACGACCCAGAGGGATGGTATGGGGAGGGAGGAGGGAGGAGGGTTCAGGATGGGGAACACATGTATACCTGTGGTGGATTCATTTTGATATTTGGCAAAACTAATACAATTATGTAAAGTTTAAAAATAAAATAAAATTAAAAAAAAAAAAAGAAAACTGACCTTTTCCCCCAAAAAATAAATACATAAATAAAATAAAATTGACCTTTTATATTGCTTCATAAAGTCTAATTTTTTAGAACCAGATTATTAATTTTAATTAAGCTTATTACTAAGCATGTATTTTGAGGTTTTTATATTTTATGTGTCTTAGTGAATCTCATTATTATATATCTAGTTATTTATTTCAATGTGTAAAATGTTATACTTTAAGCAAACTTTCTTATTAATTTAATATTCTTTTCCCAGTAGAATGTCTGTGTTTCTGTTTGTGTGGTAGACAACTATATCATTAGCAAGCCATGTAAATATTGTTTCTGTCTTTCTAAAATCTACTTTAGTTCTTTTCTAGTCACTCTTGCAACAGAGTTAGTAAGCCCTGAATCTCAAGGAAGCCATTCTATTTAATGGTTACAAAGCAATCACCCTGAAAAAATAAAAAATAAGAGTTTTAGGGGTTTTTTTGGTCTATCCAAAGCCTTCTCAGTCAATTGAATATTGATAAGAGTTTTACTACATCAAGTTTGCATGCATGTGTGCTAAATCACTACAGTCATATCCAACTCTTTGCTACCCCATGAACTGTAGTCTGCCAGGCTCCTCTGTCCATGGTATTCTCCAGGCAAGAATACTGGAGTGGGTTGCCATGCCTTCTCCAGGATATCTTCCCAAGCCAGGGATGGAACCCATATCCCCTAAGTTCCCTGCATTGGCAGGCAGGTTCTTTACCACTAGTGCCACTTTGGAAGCCTACAACGTGCTTATCACCTATTGAAAATCTCACCCAAGAGCAAGACTTCTTCCCCCTTCTAAGGCATGATTGTAAGATAAATCGTTTCCAAGGAAGGATAAATGTCTAAAGTAATTTCCATTAAATCAGAACACATGCATATGTAGCCATTCATATGCTAAACATAGCATTTGTAAACCAGGTACTGTGTATGCACTGTAGCAGATATATGTTATGCAAAGACAAACACAAAATGCCTTCCGTAGCTTCAAGCTTGGCACACTTGTAACCTGTTAATACTATCCTGGAAGGATGATTGACAATAAGGTTTCTCAGTGTTGCTTCACAAAAGAATAACCCACCTAGTTTTAAAATAATTCTTACAAAATTTTACTGATTCTTGGGCCCCACTCCAAGGAGATAAGATTTAGTTGCTCTGATTTGGGGCCTGGATGTCCTAAGATTCATTATTCCTCAAAAAAATCAAGACTTTATTTATTTTTTGAGTAGTTTTGGGGATTTATAGAAAAATTGAGTGGAAAGTACAGATAACCATGTACCCCTCATCCCACATCTAAATTCATTATCTTTTAAGGAAGAATGATCAGGATTAAATGTAAGTTTCTTAATTTAAAACTGAACATCTAAGTTCCTCCCTTAGAAAATGTATACCTGTGGCGGATTCATTTTGATATTTGGCAAAACTAATACAATTATGTAAAGTTTAAAAATAAAACAAAATTTAAAAAAAAGAAAGAAAATGTAAACATATAGAAAAAAGTTATGATTTTTCAGTGTCATTTTCATGTTCTTACACATAAAACATCTTGGTAAGTCTAAAGGAGAGGTCAGTGAAATGCTAATTGTCTTATTTCCCCCTGCCACTGCATGACTGCATGTGAGAAAGAAAATATGCTAAGATACTAGCAAGTACTGGAATGTAGAACATATAAATAAGGTTGTTGATTTCTTTCCTCTTTATTTTTCTAATTTTAAGAATCCTTATGCTGTTGAAAATACTTGTGGCACTTGGCACTTGTTAAAAAAAAGGCACTTAATGTTAAAGTAGACAATACCTGGGGTTTAGCAGGAATAGTGTTAATCTTATATTTTAAGTTATTAGCCAAATTCTCCATCTTAGAAATAATATTTTTTGCTTTGGATCCAATAAAAACCATAAGAAGACAGTGCAAATGATTAGAATTAGTATAAAGATGAAAAAAGAAAAGACCAGAGGTAACAAACAATAATGGTTGACATTATCCCGCTGATTTTGTGGGAAAATGATTTTTTAAATTTATTTTAATTAGAGGCTAATTAGTTTACAATATTGTGGTGGTTTTGCCATACATTCACATGAATCAGCCATAGGTATACATGTGAACCCCCTCCCACTTCCCTCCCCATCCCATCCCTCAGTTTTATAGTTTTACTATACACCATACTGTCTCATTAAATTTAGGGTCAGAAGTAAGAGTTATACTTACTTTCTAAGATTGTGTATCCTAGATATATCCTAGATATCCTAGATATATCCTAGATATACTAGACATATCCTAGATATCCTATTAGTATCCTAAGGCTGCTGTAACAGATTACCACAAACTAGATGACTTAAAATCAAGATAATTCATTTTTTCTTAATCATGGCGGTTGGAAGTCTGAAATCAAGGTGTAATCAGAGCTATACTTTCTCTGAACACTCTAGGGGAGAATCTGTTGCATGACTTTCTCTTAGATGCTAGTATTTGCCAGTAGTCCTATAGAAGCATGGCTCTAATCTTTGCCTCCCTTGCATTATGCCATTCTCTGTGGGGTTGTCTATATTTTTGTTTCTTCTATTATAAAGAGGCAAATTAAATTGGATTAAAGGCTCATTGTATTCCAGTAGGACCTCATTTTAACAGATGGTATCTTTATGTGCTTATTTCCAAACAAAGTCATATTCTGAGGTTCCAGAACAGAAACGATGCTAATTTTGAGGATACATATCCAACTCAGCACAGTGTCTTTAAATAAATGCATCCTTAATGTTTCACGAATTGTTCTGGGTGGAATGCTGTATCCCTCCCCATATCCATATATTGAAGACCTAACCCCAATGTAATTAACAGTAATTTGAGCAGAGACCTTCAGGAGGTAATTAGGGTTTGATAGCATATTAAAAAGCAGAGACATTACTTTGCCAACAAAAGTCCATCTAGTCAAGGCTATGGTTTTTCCAGTGGTCATGCATGGATGTGAGAGTTGGACTGTGAAGAAGGCTGAGTGCTGAAGAATTGATGCTTCTGAACTGTGGTCTTGGAGAAGACTCTTGAGAGTCACTTGGACTGCAAGGAGATCCAACCAGTCCATTCTAAAGGAGATCAGTCCTGGGTGTTCTTTGGAAGAACTGATACTAAAGCTGAAACTCCAATACTTTGGCCACCTCGTGCGAAGAGTTGACTCATTGGAAAAGACCCTGATGCTGGGAAGGATTGGGGGCAGTAGAAGAAGGGGACAACAGAGGATGAGATGGCTGGATGGCATCACCGACTCGATGGACGTGAGTTTGAGTAAACTCTGGGAGTTGGTGATGGACAGGGAGGCCTGGCATGCTGCGGTTCATGGGATCACAAAGAGTTGGACATGACTGAGAGACTGAACTGAACTGAATGAAGGTCATGAGGGTTAGACTACACATATGAATGGAGAAAGGGCCATGGGATCACACTGCAAGGTGTCCATCTGCAGGCAAGAGGGATGCTTCCCAGAACCCAACCTTGGAACAGAACTCTAACCTCAGACTCTCAGCCTCAATAATGTAAGAAAATAAATGTGTTCTTTATATTTTATTGTGGAAGTCTCAGCTAAGATATGTATTTTCCATATTTTATATAAGAGAAAACGATCCTTCCTATCTTTAGGATTGTTGGGGATAGCATAAAATAAACATAGGCTTGTTAAACAGAATCTATAGAAGTAATGAGGACATCAGAGAAAGGAGGTCAGTTCAGTTCAGTCGCTCAGTCGTTTCTGACTCTTTACAGCTCCATGGACTGCAGCATGCCACACTTCCTGTTCATCACCAACTCCTGAAGCCTACTCAAACTCATGTCCATCGCATCAGCGATGCCATCCAACCATCTCATCCTATGTCATCCCCTTCTCCTCCCACCTTCAATCTTTCCCAGCATCAGAGTCTCTTCAAATGAGTAAGTTCTTTGCATTAAGTAGCCAAAATATTGGAGTTTCAGCTTCAGTATCAGACCTTTCAAGGAATATTCAGGACTGATTTTATTTAGGATGGACTGGTTGTATCTCCTTGCAGTCCAGGGGACTCTCAAGAGTCTTCTCCAACACTGGAGTTTAAAAGAATTAATTCTTTGGTGCTGAGCTTTCTTTATAGTCCAACTCTCACATCCATACATGACTACTGGAAAAACCATAGCTTTAACTAGACAGAACTTTGTTGGGAAAATAATGTCTCTGCTTTTTAATATGCTGTCTAGGTTGGTCATAGTTTTTCTTCCAAGGAGCAGCATCTTTTAATTTCATGGTTGCAGTCACCATCTTCAGTGTTTTTGGAGACCAAAAAAATAAAGTCTGCCACTGTTTCCATTGTTTCCCCATCTGTCATGAAGTGATGGGACTGGATGCCATGATCTTAGTTTTCTGAATATTGAGTTTTAGGCCAACTTTTTCACTCTCCTCTTTTACTTTCATTGAGACTCTAGTTCTTCACTTTCTGCCATAAGGGTGGCGTCATCTGCATAGCTGAGGTTATTGATATTTCTCCTTGAAATCTTGGTTCCAGCTTTTGCTTCATCTAGCCTGGCATTTCACATGATGTACTCTGCATATAAGTTAAATAAGCAGGGTTATGATATACAGCCTTGACATACTCCTTTCCTGACTTGGAACCAGTCTGTTGTTCCATGTCCAGTTCTAACTGTTGCTTCTTGACCTTCATACAGATTTCTCAGGAGGCAGGTCAGATGGTCTGATATTCCCATCTCTTGAAGAATTTTCCATAGCTTCTTGTGATCCACACAGTCAAAGACTTTGGCATAGTCAATAAAACAGAAATAGATGTTTTTCTGGAACTCTCTTGCTTTTTTGATGATCCAGTGGATGTTGGCTATTTGATTTCTGATGCCTCTGCCTTTTCTAAATCCATCTTGAACATCTGGACTCTCATGGGTCATGTATTGTTGAAGCTTGGATTGGAGAATTTGAGCATTTCTTTGCTAGCAAAGGGTGGGACAAATTGAGAGAGTACCACTGAAGTATACTCTGCTGCTGCTGCTAAGTCACTTCAGTCATGTCTGACTTTGTGCGACCCCATATATGGCAGCCCACCAGGCTCCCCTGTCCCTGGGATTCTCCAGGCAAGAACACCGGAGTGGGTTGCCATTTCCTTCTCCAATGCATGAAAGTGAAAAGTGAAAGTGAAGTCTCTCAGTCGTGTCCGACTCTCAGCGACCCCATGGACTGCAGCCTACCAGGCTCCTCCGCCCATGGGACTTTACAGGCAAGAGTATTGGAGTGGGTTGAGGTATACACTACCGTGTATAAAATAGATAGCCAGTGGGAAGCTGCTGTATAGCACAAGGAGCTCAGCCCAGTGCTCTGTGATAACCTAGATTGAGTGGGATGGTGGTAGGGAGGGGTTTGTGAAGGAAGCTCAAGAGGGAGGAAATATCTGTATACTAGTGGTTGACTCACGTTGTTATACAATAGAGACCAACACAACATTGTAACACAATTATCCACCAATTTAAAAAAAGAAAAAGAAAACGTAATGAGGGATCATTTTATAACTAGCTCTATGATGTGCTCTAGGCATTTGAAGATAAGGAATAAAAAAGTCCTACACTTAAAGAAGTTGGAGGTTAGTTTTCACAACCTCATCAGTGTCCCCATATTAAAAAAGAGACAAAGTGTATTGCCCCAGAGAGGAATAATGAACATTAAAGAGACAATATATTATAAAGTACCTGTCATTAGTGGGTACTCCTTGCATGTGTGTGTGCTAAGTTGCTTCAGTCGTATCTGACTCTTTTCAGTGCTATAGACTGTAGCCAGCCAGGCTCCTCTGTCCATGGATTTTCTTTATATATATCAGATCAGATCAGATCAGTCGCTCAGTCGTGTCTGACTCTTTGCGACCCCATGAATCGCAGCACGCCAGGCCTCCCTGTCCATCACCAACTCCCGGAGTTCACTCAGATTCACGTCCATCGAGTCAGTGATGCCATCCAGCC
>NW_011495034.1:14365822-14366405 GCF_000754665.1 Bison bison bison | reverse complement strand
ACTGTTTCCCCATCTATTTCCCATGAAGTGATGGGACCGGATGCCATCATGATCTTTGTTTTCTGAATGTTGAGCTTTAAGCCAACTTTTTTCACTCTCCACTTTCACTTTCATCAAGAGGCTTTTGAGTTCCTCTTCACTTTCTGCCATAAGAGTGGTGTCATCTGCATATCTGAGGTTATTGATATTTCTCCCGGCAATCTTGATTCCAGCTTGTGTTTCTTCCAGTCCAGCATTTCTCATGATGTACTCTGCATAGAAGTTAAATAAGCAGGGTGACAATATACAGCCTTGAACGTACTCCTTTTCCTATTTGGAACCAGTCTGTTGTTCCATGTCCAGTTAGAACTGTTGCTTCTTGACTTGCATACAGATTTCTCAAGAGGCAGGTCAGGTGGTCTGATATTCCCATCTCTTTCAGAATTTTCCACAGTTTATTGTGATCTACACAGTCAAAGGCTTTGGCATAGTCAATAAAGCAGAAATAGATGTTTTTCTGGAACTCTCTTGCTTTTTCCATGATCCAGCGGATGTTGGCAATTTGATCTCTGGTTCCTCTGCCTTTTCTAAAACCAGCTTGAAC
>NW_011495034.1:14365300-14365722 GCF_000754665.1 Bison bison bison | reverse complement strand
ACCAACTCCCGGAGTTCACTCAGATTCACGTCCATCGAGTCAGTGATGCCATCCAGCCATCTCATCCTCTGTCGTCCCCTTCTGCTCCTGCCCCAATCCCTCCCAGCATCAGAGTCTTTTCCAATGAGTCAACTCTTCACATGAGGTGGACAAAGTACTGGAGTTTCAGCTTTAGCATCATTCCCTCAGAAGAAATCCCAGGGCTGATCTTCAGAATGGACTGGTTGGATCTCCTTGCAGTCCAAGGGACTCTCAAGAGTCTTCTCCAACACCACAGTTCAAAAGCATCAATTCTTCGGCGCTCAGCCTTCTTCACAGTCCAACTCTCACATCCATACATGACCACAGGAAAAACCATAGCCTTGACTAGACAGACCTTTGTTGGCAAAGTAATGTCTCTGCTTTTGAATATGCTATCTAGG
>NW_011495034.1:14360831-14365200 GCF_000754665.1 Bison bison bison | reverse complement strand
TTCTCAAGAGGCAGGTCAGGTGGTCTGATATTCCCATCTCTTTCAGAATTTTCCACAGTTTATTGTGATCTACACAGTCAAAGGCTTTGGCATAGTCAATAAAGCAGAAATAGATGTTTTTCTGGAACTCTCTTGCTTTTTCCATGATCCAGCGGATGTTGGCAATTTGATCTCTGGTTCCTCTGCCTTTTCTAAAACCAGCTTGAACATCAGGAAGTTCACGGTTCACGTATTGCTGAAGCCTGGCTTGGAGAATTTTGAGCATTACTTTGCTAGCATGTGAGATGAGTGCAATTAGCCATCTGTATGTCTTCTTTGGAGAAATGTCTATTTAGTTCTTTGGCCCATTTTTTGATTGGGTCATTTAGTTTTCTGGAATTGAGCTGCAGGAGTTGCTTGTATGTTTTTGAGATTAATTCTTTCTCAGTTGCTTCATTTGCTATTATTTTCTCCCATTCTGAATGCTATCTTTTCACCTTGCTTATAGTATCCTTTGTTGTGCAAAAGCTTTTAATTTTAATTAGGTCCCATTTGTTTGTTTTTGCTTTTAGAGCCATTACTCTGGGAGGTGGGTCATAGAGGATCCTGCTGTGATTTATGTTGGAGAGTGTTTGGGCTATGTTTTCCTCTAGGGGTTTTATAGTTTCTGGTCTTACATTTAGGTCTTTAATCCATTTTGAGTTTATTTTTCTGTATGGTGTTAGAAAGTGTTCTAGTTTCATTATTTTACAAATGGTTGACCAGTTTTCCCAGAACCACTTGTTAAAGAGATTCTCTTTTCTCCATTGTATATTCTTGCCTCCTTTGTCAAAGATAAGGTGTCCATGCTGCTGCTAAGTCGCGTCAGTCGTGTCCTACTCTGTGCGACCCCATAGACAGCAGCCCACCAGGCGCTCCAGTCCCTGAGATTCTCCAGGCAAGAACACTGGAGTGGGTTGCCATTTCCTTCTCCAATGCAGGAAAGTGAAAAGTGAGAGTGAAGTCACTCAGTCATGTCTGACTCTTAGCGACCCCATGGACTGCAGCCTACCAGGCTCCTCCGTCCATGGGATTTTCCAGGCAAGAGTACTGGAGTGGGTTGCTGTTGCCTTCTCCAAAGGTGTCCATAGGTGCACGAATTTATCTCTGGGCTTTCTATTTTGTTCCATTGATCTATATTTCTGTCTGTGCCAGTACCATACTGTCTTGATGACTGTAGCTTTGTAATAGAGCCTGAAGTCAGGCAGGTTGATTCCTCCAGTTCCATTCTTCTTCCTCAAGATTGCTTTGGTATTCAAGGTTTTTTGTATTTCCATACAAATTGTGAAATTATTTGTTCTAATTCTGTGAAAAATACCATTGGTACCTTGATAGCGATTGCATTGAATCTGTAGATTGCTCTGGGTAGTATACTTATTTTCACTATATTGATTCTTCCAGTCCATGAACATGGTATATTTCTCCATTTATTTGTGTCCTCTTTGATCTCTTTCAAAAGTGTTTTATAGTTTTCTATATATTGGTCTTTTGTTTCTTTAGGTAGATATATTCCTAAGTATTTTATTCTTTTCATTGCAATGGTGTGTGGAATTGTTTCCTTAATTTCTCTTTCTGTTTCCTCATTGTTAGTGTATAGGAGTGCAAGGGATTTCTGTGTGTTAATTTTATATCCTGCAACTTTACTATATTCATTGATTAGCTCTAGAAATTTTCTGGTGGAGTCTCAGAGGAATTAAACTTCCAAACTCATTCTATGAGACCACCATCACCCTAATACCAAAACCAAACAAAGATGCCACAAAAAAAAGAAAACTACAGGCCAATATCACTGATGAACATAGATGCAAAAAACCTTAACAAAATTCTAGCAAACAGAATACAACAACATATTGAAAAGATCATACATCATGACCAAGTGGGCTTTTTCCCAGGGATGCAAGGATTCTTCAATATCCATAAATCAATCAACATAATACACCACATTAACAAATTGAAAGATAAAATCCATATGATTATCTAAATAGATGCAAAGAAAGCCTTTGACAAAATTTAACATCCATTTATGATAAAACCCTCCAGAAAGCAGGAATAGAAGGGACATACCTCAACATAATAAAAGCTATATATGACAAACCCACAGCAAACATCCTCAGTGGTGAAAAATTGAAAGCATTTCCCCTAAAGTCAGGATCAATACAAGGGTGCCCACTCTCACCACTACTATTCAACATAGTTTTGGAAGTTTTGGCCACAGCAGTCAGAGCAGAAAAAGAAATAAAAGGAATCCAGATTGGGAAAGAAGAAGTAAAACTCTCACTGTTTGCAGATGACATGATCTTCTACATAGAAAGCCCTAAAGTGTCCATGGGATTTTCCAGGCAAGAATACTGGAGTGTGTTGCCATGCCCTCTTCCAGGGGATCTTCTCAGCCCAGGGATCAAACCCACATCTCTTATATCTCCTGCATTGGCAGGTGAGTTCTTTACCACTAGTGCCACCTGGGAATCCCAGTGGGTTCTTCATTCTAATTTCCTCTCCTTTCTAGGTATTACTATGAATGCAAATTTTTTGTTTAGTATGTATTTTATTTTCCGATGTTCTATCCATGTATGCATCAAATGCAACATGTTAATGGCTCTAGTTCTTGAATTTCAGAACACATTGTCCAGTCTGATGATATTCAGTAGTATTCCACTCACTTTAAATTCAAATATAATCTAACCCTGAGGTAACTTTTACACATTAACTTTTAAAGTCTCTTGATCCAGAAAATCTAAGATTCTTATGATTCCTCTGTACTTCCTAGAATACTCCTTAATCCCTTACTTTCATTACATCCTCCCCTCCACCTGAAATGCATAGCATTCACTGTAGGATTCAACACTGAGCAAGATGACCAGTGTGCCTTTTCTGGGACTTTAGGAAACTCAGATAATTAAACAAGGAATTATAATGTTATGAGGCCAGAATAAGGGAAGTACAGTAGTCTGGGAGTTAAAATAGGGCATCTTATCAAGGTTTTGTGGAGACCATATTTGATTTCTTATCTCAAGGAAGAGGACATAGTGGGAGATAGATGGAAAAATGAGGATGAATCATACAAAGAGTACAACATGTATACAAGCTTCCAAGGAGACAGTTGGATTTTTTAAATAAAACTGAAAGAAATTTTTTCCAACTGGAGCATAGAATTTGGGGGAGAAAAAGTGTAATAGTCATAAGTGATGAGACTGAAAAGCAAATGAGTCACTGGATTATAAAAATCATAGTGAGTCAAATTAAAGGGTTTACTACTCTGTATTATAGATCAATGAGAAGCTGTTTTTCCTCTGACTAATTAGGAAATAAATTAGCCAGTGCCCTACTTACTGAGGCTCTGATTATGTTATACTCTTTTCCTCAATTTTCTGTTCTCACGGATATGCTGACTTCTACATTCCACAGTAAATACTTGCTAGATGGTGTTATGGTATCAATAAATGACAAACTATTCCAAAAAGGAATTGTAGCCAGTCACTTAGGTGATCATTACCCATAGACTTAAGTGGTAAAAACTCAAAGTCAGCACATATTCTCTACACTATATAACAATGCTCTTATAAAATTTTGTTGAATTGTCGAATTGAACTGGCCGAATACATTTGTCTTTCTTTTCACTGAAGAAGGGCAGCTAAAGAGTTGAAATCCTGAAACATTTAAAGCAGCAATTTGAACCAGCTTTGTTCACCTTTCAATTAAGGTTCCCATTTGATAAATAAAAACACACTATCTGATTTGCAAGGAAGAGAAATCCATAAATCTCAGTGATATGGATACCAGTGCATCAACTCTGAGAAAATGGTGCTTGCGTAAATAGACTAACATCAAAATAAAGCCTCAATAATAATTCAAATAGAAAAATAAACCTAAACAAACAAAAAATAAAAGATAATAAAATATAATATCACTTTTCTCAGAGCAATGAAAAAAGCTAAACTGAATTAAAATGAAGGATATGATTGAAGGTTTGTGTTAGAATTAATAAAAGGAAAACACCAATATCCAAAGTTGTATATGCTATCATAAACTTCTTTATATCTATGGTACTTTGATTTTATTTGCTCTCTATGCCTGCATTTCTTCCTGAGATATTTTCCCTGAGTTCAGTTATATTGGAAAGTAAGATTATATTGCTATTGAGTTCATTTTCCTAGTATATAATACCAAACTGGGTTGCAATATCTGACAGATTTATGACTATTTGCTGAGACATATTTTATAAAATGGCAGAATAGGAGGCTTTTTTTCCCCCCAATCTGCTCTCTATAGCAAACCTTCATAGAAAAAATAGTTTTTAAGGTGGAATATATTACAATTTTTTTCAGTCTTTTTTTTTTTTTTTGTCTATGGC
>NW_011495034.1:14356788-14360731 GCF_000754665.1 Bison bison bison | reverse complement strand
ATAATATGTTGTAAAATAATGTATTTCAGATGAAACACACAATTCATTGCTTATCCTGTAGAGAAAGACTTCTTCCTGTCACTGCTAAATGTGTGAGTTCATGGGTATATAAAAATAGAATGTACTTGGCAATGAAAGTTACAGGCTGATTGATGACACCCCATTGTCAAACAATTGATAGCTAGTGAGGAATTATAGCGACCTTGTAGTAGAGCACAAATAATTCAACAGCCCCTGAAATGTGGTAAGCATACTCGTTTCCCTCTTCTGGGTGCCTGGGTCACTTAACTGGGGGAAATGTATCTCTTTAATTTCTTTGTGAAAAATTGTAATCGCCTCCAGGCAAAAAGGACATTGGATAATTTCAACACACTTTCTTATGTTACCTGTTAAAATAGTTATTAATTCAAAATTATTGCATATATTTTCAGTTCAGTTGCTCAGTCACATTCGACTCTGAGACCCCATGGACTACCTCATGCCAAGCTTCCTTGTCCATCACCAGCTCCTGGAGCTTGCTCAAACTCATGTGCATCAAGTTGATGATGACATCCAACCATGTAAATATATTATAGATAACCTTAAATCATCAGCCAGAGTAATATAGGGATAGAACTGTAAATTTATTTATTTATTGCTTTTGGTCGTGCTATGTCTTTGTTGCTGTATATGGGCTTTCTCTAATTGCAGCAAGCCAGGACTACTCTTCTTTGTGCTCTGAGGGCTTCTCATTGTGGTGGCTTCTCTTGTTGCAGAGCAGGGGTGTTAGTTGTGTGGGCTTCATTTAGTTGTGGTGCACAAGCTAAATTGCTCTATGGCATATGAGATCTTCCCAGACCAGAGATCGAACCTGTGTTCCATGCATTGGCAGGTGAATTCTTAATCACTGGACCACCAGGGAAGTTCCCAAACCGGAAATTTTTAAATTTCATCTTCTTAATAAAAGAATGGTGGTAAGGAAGCATATTGGATTATATCAGTTATGGTTTCAGCCAGACTTAAAATCAAATTGTGAGTTTACCACTTACTAGCCTAAGGAGCTCAGACACACTTCAATTTTCTCATTGATAAGGGAATGCAAATGCATCTTTCACAGATTTATTGCAAGGAATGGACATAATGTTGTATGTGACTAGATAACAAACTCATAACACTGAAATGTGCTTCAGATGTAGATCCAACAGAACTCAACCAACAGAGTGGAAAGGGCATAAGGATCAAATGGGGAAGAGCCACTGAGGTTCATTCAAAAACCTATGGTTCTGCTACCTGTTGATGACCTTGAGAATTATTTTCAGATTCAACAAAAACTATATTTTTAGCCATCTTGACCATTTCTAGAAGAAGACTCCTGTTTGGTAAATGGTGAATTTGGAGATGGATTTTTATGCATATGTGACTCTATTGCTTAGGAGACTAGAAAGTGAGTGATAGGAGGATAAAACTATGAGTCATCAGCTTCCAGATGGTACTGGAAACCACAGGAGTTTTTAAAAGCTTTCTGGGTGAGAGATGGCATGCTGTGAGAGGTAGACTGAAACAGGGAATCAATGGAGGGAACTAAGTGAGTCTGAAAGCTTATAATTTTGTATTTGAAAATTCTAGGACCTTGTTAGCATTCAGTCCTTTGGCAATCTTCATCATAAGAAGAAGTTACTAATAAGTGGAATATTACATTGAGTTTTCAGGGAGGGCAGGGTGAGAAGGATGGAGGCTGGCCAAGCCATCCAGTCATACTCAGCCAAAGCAAATCGTTAGTAAGGAATGGATATGACACCCAGAAAGGTAACAGATATCATTACACAGAAGCCTTCATCTTCAAAGGATGTGATCTATGCTTATAAATCAGCTATATAAGAAATGCACTGAGAAATTTATTTTTTGGTTATTTACTGTGGGCAATGAAAGACACATTTTACATTTTTGAAAAACTCACATCTAATAAGTTATCAACAAAATAGACTGTATAATTGGAACAAATTGATTTTATCATGCTTGGCAGTAGGAGAGGACAAATAAAACCCAAGTGAGAGCTCATTACAGACCTTTTAAGGGGCCTTGAGACCTACGTGGTCCATATGACTCATGACATAGAGTTTGATAAAAGCTGTTTTAGGACTAGTCTTTTACTCTATTAATGATTGCTTACGAACATGTGTTGTGACGTGAATTCAGCCTGATTCTGAAAATACAGAGATTAGTCAGATTCTTAAGAAACTAGAGATATTTTTAAAAAAAGAAAGAAAGAAGTGGGTATGTAAGAGAAATTCAGGTGATTCCAACAGGATAACAAGTTTGTCTTTATAGAGAAAGTTGCAAAAACTGTCTGAGTAAGAGGCAGCTGTATAAGACCTATGAGATTATTATTCTCTGATGCTCCCTCATTTAGAAAATGGTATATATGATGTATGTTTTCAATAAACTAACCAAGATCAACACATACTCTGGCAACAACACTACCACTGAGGAAATTGAAACGAAAAAGGCATTTTGCCATAAAAATGTTTGCTGAAAAAAAGAAATCCAATTGACTTCCAAAAATGCTATTCAGAAAAATAGTTTACACTCTTTTTTTTTTGTTTGTTTAATGAAAGATAGTTTGCTCCAGGAAAGAGATATTTTACTACCTCTTTTATGGATAAAATAATCTTTTTCTCCTAGGTAAAAATTTTCAAGAATCCTTCCAAATCCTTCTCTTCTACAAGGACAAAGATAACCAATGATTATTTAATCAATGACTGCAAGTTTATTTTACTTTCATTATGATCAGAAATGAATGTCTTGCTGAAAGAACTGTAACTAGAGTATTTAGTTGAGTATTTAGTATGACTATTTAGATTCTACTGGAACTTTGCTCTACATTGAATATGCAATATCTATTTGGTAGGCTGTCATAAAGTTCAGTTGGGATTTAATTACTATTCCCATTTTAGAAAGGAGACTATGGAAGCTCAAATGAATAGACAAATCTCCCACATTTTCTAGCTTGTAAAAGAGATGTATAATCATAAGATATTTGATTTAGGTCATACCTGAATGGTCTAGTAGTTTTCCCTACTTTCTTCACTTTAAGTTGGAATTAAGCCACAATCAGCTCCTGGTCTTGTTTTTGCTGACTGTATAGAGCTTCTCCATCATTGGCTGCAAAGAATATAATCAATCTGATTTCAGTGGTAATATCCACTGAAATTCAGTGACTATCTGGTGATATCCAAGTGTAGAGTCATTTCTTGTGTTTTGGAAGTGAGTGTTTGCTATGACCAGTGCATTCTCTTGGCAAAACTCTGTTAGCCTTTTCCTGCTCCATTTTGCACTTCAAGGCCAATCTTGCCTATTACTCCAGGTATCTCTTGGTATTCTATATTTGCATTCCAGTCCCATATGATTCTCCAAGTTATATTTCAACAGTACATGAACTGAGAGCTTTCAGATGTTCAAGCTGGATTTAGGGAAGGCAGAGGAACCAGAGATCAAATTGCCAATATTCACTGGATCATAGAAAAAACAAGAAAGTTCCAGAAAAACTTCTGCTTCATTGACTATGTCAAAGCCTTTGACTGTGTGGATCACAACAAACTATGGAAAATTCTGAAAAAGATGGGAATACTGGACCACCTGACCTGCCTCCTGAGAAATCTGTATGCAGGTCAAGAAGCAACAGTTAGAACTGGACATGGAACAATGGACTGGTTCCAAATAGGGAAAGGAGTACATCAAGGCTGCATATTGTCACCCTGCTTATTTAACTTATATGCACAGTACATAATGTGAAATGCCAGGCTGGATGAAGCACAAGCTGGAATCAAGATTGCTGGGAGAAATATCAATAAACTCAGCTATGCAGATGACACCACCCTTATGGCAGAAAGCAAAGAGGAACTAAAGAGCTCTTGATGAAAGTGAAAGAGGAGAGTGAAAAAGTTGGCTTAAAACTCAATCTTCA
>NW_011495034.1:14354439-14356371 GCF_000754665.1 Bison bison bison | reverse complement strand
GCCTGGAAAATCCCATGGACGGAGGAGCCTGGAAGGCTGCAGTCCGTGGGGTCGCTGAGGGTCGGACACGACTGAGCGACTTCATTTTCACTTTTCACTTTCATGCATTGGAGAAGGAAATGGCAACCCACTCCAGTGTTCTTGCCTGGAGAATCCCAGGGACAGAGGAGCCTGGTGGGCTTCCGTCTATGGGGTTGCACAGGGTTGGACACGACTGATGCAACTTAGCAGCAGCAGCAGAGATGAGGACAGTCACAGAAAGGATAAGTAAGTAGCTTGTCCAGGGTCACCCAGCATGGTGGGCTGGCCGGCAGGTTTCTGCTGCCTACCACAGGCTTTCTGTGTGCTATAAAGCCCAAAAGGGAGGCGTTGGAGTGAGTGATGCTTGAACTGGGTCCCAGCACAGGAGTGACAATTGGCAGGTGAGGAGGCAAAGAGGAACATTTCAGGCAGAGGAAATATGGCCAAGGCAAGGACCAAGAGATAAGAAATAGCACCTGGATCTGCTGGGTATCAAGCAGAAGGTGGGGAATGGCAGGAGAAGATACTGGAGATGGCAGTGGTATTTGCATGGTGGGTCACTGAGTGCCTCATGGGCATATTTAGTAAGTGCAGTGTGCTGTGTGCTAGGTCGCCTCAGTCATGTCCGATTCTTTGTGACCCTATCGACCATAGCCCACCAGGCTCCTCTGTCCTTGGAATTCTCCAGGCAAGAGTACTGGAGTGGGTTGCCACGCCCTCCCTCCAGGGGATCTTCCCTACCCAGGGATTGAACCAGAGTCTCTGTGTCTCCTGCAGTGGCAGGTGGGTTCTTTACCACTAGCGCCACCTGGAAAGCCATTTAATAAGTGCAGAGTGTTATGCCAGTGTGGAACTGGGTGCGTCACCTCAACAGGGGCTCAGGAAAAGCATCCGGGAAATGATGACACCTGTGTTGTCCTGGAGTTTCAGACTCAGGAGTGTTCGGGGCCAGGCAGTTAACCTGAATGTGCGACGGGGAATGTGGGGGTCTCTGGCAGCCAGGAGAATGAACATACACAGCTGTGCTCATCTGCCAGCATTTGCCATGGGGCGTAGAGGCTCAGTCTTGCCAGATCTGATTCTCTCAAGGCAAGTTAGAAATCGAAGCTTGTGTGAGAAGTCTGTCAGTTTTTTTCAGTGCCAACTCATTTTCAAAACAGCAGAATTATGGGGTCGCCAGATATAGCGAAGAAAAACTCAGGACATCCGGTTCAATTTGAGTTTCAAAGAACAAAAACATTTTTAGTGTATGTGTGTTCCAACTATCTCATGGGATATGCTTATATTAAAAAATTACTTGCTATTTAGCCGAAAATCCAATTGACCTAGGAGTTTCATATTTTACCTGGCATCCTTCAGTGGGAACCAGATATAATTTGTGGTCTGCCTACAACCCGCAGGGCACCAGTTTGCAACCGCTGGGGATTCTGCATGATCATTAGTCAGGTGAGACTGTTGGGAAAGTAAGTTAGCAGCTAAGACCGGGAGAGGAAGGGGTGGGTGGTGGAGGCCCTATGCCATGAGGGCTTCTGGGGTGAGTCAACATTAACGTAAGGAAAAGGTTCAAGGGCCAAGGGCTTAGGACTGAAGAGGGCTTTCAAAGACACAGCCTTCCCTGTGTTTCTCAGCACTGCTCTTCTCTGCTTCTCCATACACATTGACCCCATTCTCTCCTATTATAGAACCTTCTCCTCCAAATACAGCTGTGGGCACCCCCATAGGCAGCCCTATTGGAAAGGGCTCTTTGCCTTGGGAAGGAATCTGACCTTATTAGAATCACGTATCCGTGTCTTGATCAATATTGCCAAAGGGTGAGAAATTCCAGTTGTCCAAGGCTGAAAATACTTACCTTGATCAGAGGCAAGTCTAATGGTGTGCAGTAACCATTGGTAGCTTGAAACGGGCCATGGT
>NW_011495034.1:14323752-14354339 GCF_000754665.1 Bison bison bison | reverse complement strand
ATGGGGAAACAATGGAAACAGTGACAGGCTTTATTTTCTTGGGCTCCAAAATCACTGCAGATGGTGACTTCAGCCATGAAATTAAAAGATGCTGCTCCTTGGAAGAAAACTATGACCAACCTAGACAGCATATTAAAAAGTAGAGACATTACTTTGCCAACACAGGTCCGTCTAGTCAAAGCTATGGTCGCCAGTAATCATGTATGATTGTGAGAGTTGGACCATAAAGAAAGCTGAGTGCTGACGAATTGATGCTTTTGTACTCCAGTGTTGGAAAAGACTCTTGAGAATCCCCTGGACTGCAAGGAGATCAAACCAGTCAATCTTAAAGAAATCAGTCCTGAATATACATTGGAAGGTCTGATGCTGGAGCTGAAGCTCCAATACTTTGGCCACCTGCTGCGAAGAACTGACTTATTAGAAAAGACCCTGATGCTGGGAAAGAATATAATTTAGCATGTAACATTTTTGGTTACATATACATATTTTGAAAGGAATATATTCCCTGGAATACATTTTTTTCAATGAACTATTTTCTGAATTTTCCCTTTTATTATGCCAAATATTAACTTCATAGTCACCAATTTACACAGAATGAATTAAATAATCATCCAAAGGGCTTTGGGAAATTTAACCTGTCAGAACCACCATTTCCTCATCTATAAAACGGAGGTGAGAGCAGAACTCTTCCTTTAAATCTGTACCTGGGATTAAGCAAGTTGACCAATGTAAATCCAGTGTTGGAGACATTATAGATGGCAAATAATGTTGGATTTGTTATTTTTTCAAGTGAAAAAATGAAAGAATAAACAGTTCAGGAGCTTAATTAGTGCCAACCAATTTTTTGGTAACATATCACCAGATTGTTTGGTGAATGTTTCATATATGTTATTGTATTTCATTCTCCCAGGGCCCAAATGAGGTTGAAATGTTGTGCGCTTGATGAGAAGGTGCTGAGGTCCAGTGAGGTTAACCCCAAATCCTATGACTGCTCTGTGCCAGAGCTGGGGTATGAACTTCAGCTCCAGAAGCATATCAGTTAGGATGCTTTCTGATTTAAGTAGTAGAAAACCCAAAGCAGTAGGCCTACACCATAAGAAAATATATTGGTACCTGTCACTGGAATTCTAGAGGTATCACAGCTTTACTATATTGGCTGTCCAGGTTACTCTGGCTCCATTTATCTGCTCATGTCTCCTCTTGGTGATCTCCCTGGTATCAGTGCCATCATTGGTCAGTAAGTATTGATTATAGGGGTTCAAGGCTTTCTATTTAGATGTGACATGTAAAGAGAGAGAACATGCCTCTCCTAGCCTTTCAAGCAGTAGTCACTCAAATTAGACCTACTGGTTCCTTGCCTCTCCCTGCACCATGATTATAATCCAGGAAAACAAAATTTGTTGATGAGCTTAAGGTTAGGACCATAAGAAGAAGTTCAGCTTCATAGACACAAATGCACACAGGCAAACAAAAATTAAAATCCCACTTACAAATCTAAGAGATGAGTTCCATTCTTACTTCTTTTTAATAGATGAGCAGATCACCTCTATAGATGGTTCAGAGACGTTAAATTCCCAAAGTCCTTAGGATGATTATTTAATAATTTTGTGTAAACTGTTTACTGTGAAAATAGTACTTGGCATAAATAATGGGAATTTTTTTCCCTTTTGCAAGAGGAGTTACTTTTCATTCTAAAATTGATTTTAAATAAAGTATCAACGAAGTCTTTGTGATAGGTTCTTGCATTATAAAAGGAATACAGGAAGACAAGTTAGTGTTTAGAGTAAAGAAGGGCACAGTTTTTCAACTACCTGGACCTTTTTTCACTGCTATTCATTGCATGACTTTAGTGAAATGGCTTAAACTTTGAGCTTCTGTTTCTTCATTCATGAAATGGTTTTCTGTTAGGACTGATTCAGACAATCAAAGCTGCTTAGCAAATGTACATTGTTATCAGGGAACAGAAGTAGAACATAGAGGTTTTGCTGGGCTGAAATCAGGTCTACAGTCTATCATGTGCTGGTCATAGGATCTTGTACATTTTCCTAAACTTCTCTGTGGCATCTGCAAAATAAATCAATAAAGAAAGAAAGAATGGAAAGCAAGCAAAAAAACAAAACTGAAGTTTGTTGTGAGGAAATTATGACATAAACAAAAAGCATTTAGTCTAGTGTCTGGCTTAGAGAATGCAATCTATAGATATTTGTGTTATTATTGTTATTAATGTTTATGACCAAGGGGCATTTTCCGTTACTGAACACTTTACTGTCTAAGAGGAGAAAGAGATAGTAACAAAATGCATTACAAGAATATTATGAGCATTAAAAGGTATGATTTTGCAGGTCCAAGAGAAGTCGTATTTTCTCCTTGAGGGGTCAGACATTTCACAGAGGAGCTGGAAATAAGTTGTACATGGTTCTTCTTTCACAGGTGCAGCATGCAGAAAGCCTCTGAGGTGTGGAGAAACAAGACGATTAAGTTATACAACTCATAGCACAAATGAGTACACTGGCTTTCATAGTAAGTCTTCACCTTCTTAACCAAAGCAAAGATGTTCTGGTGCAGACTCAGCCTGAGAAAGAAAAAGTGACAGAGAAAACAGATTTCCTCCTTATAATGTGTCAGGGAAGTTGGAGTAGATTAAATCCTTGTAGGAAGGCAATAGAGAGGCTTGGCAACTATTTTGACAGAGCTAAAATAGAGCCAGAAGCCCATTACTTTAATACTCAGGGAAACCAGACTGATCGGCATCAGAGCCATTCGGAAAGGTAGGTAGATTGATGATATGGTCTCAGGTGACATCTTAGAGCAACAACAAGCTTTCAGTCCTGGGCAGACTTCCAACTGACACCCAAATTGTTTTCAATACGATAAGTTCCTCAGGCTCCTAGCAGATATATACACACATGCATATGCATGTATATATGTACAATGGCACCCCACTCCAGTCCTCTTGCCTGGAAAATCCCATGGACGGAGGAGCCTGGAAGGCTGCAGTCCGTGGGGTCGCTGAGGGTCGGACACGACTGAGCGACTTCATTTTCACTTTTCACTTTCATGCATTGGAGAAGGAAATGGCAACCCACTCCAGTGTTCTTGCCTGGAGAATCCCAGGGACGGGGGAGCCTAGTGGGCTGCCGTCTATGGGGTCGCACAGAGTTGGACACGACTGAAGTGGCTTAGCAGCAGCAGCAGCAGCAGCCACCCTGTCCTGAAGGCTTGGAATTTCTGGGTGGTTTTAAGAACTATCACCTGTGGTTCTGACTCACCTCCAGGGTTGAGGACTGTTTGTACATAGTGTTGACTTAATGTAACTCTGAACAACTGACCTGGATCAGGGTCTCATTGTGTGGGGTACACGTATAAGCCATTTTCATTAGCTTTATGACAGGAAACAGCTCTATTTGACCAGGAGCCTTTGCTTTCTCTGTACTCATCTCCTGACACTCATAACCCCAATCCGCAACTTGAGCTGTGTGAGCTGTGTGTCCCCTGGACTTGCATGGCCCTCTCCCCGATGGATTCACCCAGCTAACTGCTCTGTCCTGCAGGAGTCAGTGTGGACATCACTCCCTCAGGGAGGCCTTCTACTCTTGCTGCTGTATCTATTCCCACTTCCCCTCTGTGCCATTCCAGTGCTATTGAAACCTGTCATGGGCTAACATCTGCAGAAGAAGGGTCAGGATACTCTGTGTGTCCTCTTGGACACTGTTCACTCTCAAAAAACCTGGAGTTTTGTTGTTGAGAATGAAATCTGTCGACAGTCAGAAGAGCGTTTACTTTTATGCTTGCTTCCAGAGGGTTTTTTTTTTTTTCTTTCCCCTCAGCTTTTCTTACAATGGATAAAAGGAGAGAGTCCCTGTGTCTGATGAAGGTGCCGTTGATTCCTCCTGTAGATTACCTGCCTGGTCCTCGTGTGTATTTCTCTTTGAGATTCCCCTATAGAAGAAAGAAATCGTGCCCAATTCTTTGTGACCCCATGGACTATACAGTCCATGGAATTCTCCAGGCCAGGATACTGGAGTGGGTAGCCTATCCCTTCTCCAGGGGACTTCCCAACTCAGGGATCAAACCTAGGTCTCCCACATTGCAGGCAGATTCTTTGTCAGCTGAGCCACAAGGGAGATTCCCCTGTGTCAAACGACAAAACTAAAAGTAGTAATGAATTGGATGTTCCTTCATTCAGAGAAAACGTTTCCTGGATTGGGGGAGTGCAGTGGCCCCACAAGCAGTGGGGCACTCTTCCCCAGAGATTTTGGGCATGACCGTGTTTTATAGTGTTAGATGAGGCAATGCAAAAACAGGGTCTGATTGGCTAGGAGGTTGGAAATTTCCTAATAGGGACTGAGGGTCCTGTTCTCCAGGGAGAAGTAAGGGAGGTAAAGCTGACACGGCAGATTGTGATTGGTGTGTGTTAGGTTTCCTTGACAGGGATTTTCTATAAGTGCACACTGATTTAGGTTTAGATTGTGCCAAGGTCTGGGCCAGTGGGGTGGCCTCTACTGTTTGGGGCTCAAGTACATAAAATAGCGTTATCAGCTGTCATGGGGCCTTCTGGAAAGGATGGACGGGGTGGATGTAGAGTGGTCAGTATGTTTATCATCTGGTGAATTGTTAAATCAATTTACAAAGCTTTGTCGTCTTAATGATCTCCAACCCTCTAGGCTTCAGGAGTAGGATTAATAATTGTCCTTGGTTGTGTAATTGTACACTGATAGTGTAAAAAAGACAGCAGCTACCTGGGGCTCGCAGGAGTGCATAAATTCCTGGGAAGGAATGTTAACCCGCCAAGCTTCACAATTAACAGGTAATACAGATTCCTTCCCAGCTATCTCGTGGCTTATTCCATTAGGTCTTCAGGCCTGTGAAGTTAAGAAGGCATAGTGAAATTTACATTTAATCTCTTTTCCTTTCTGTTACCAGCTCATTTATAATAGCTTTGCTCAGTTCCTGGTCAAGGAGAAAGGGTATGACAAGGGATTGCTCACGGTGACCCCAGAGGATTGGGATTTCTGGTAAGCAGCTTTTTTTTAAAGGTCTGTACATTCCCTCTGGTTTTTAATTATTGTGGATAAAATTTTAATGCTTCTTCTTCCATGGAGACAGAAGGTGAAATGTGAAGTTGAGCCAAAGGACAGAATGCCTTCTGTACTAAAAGTTTTATATTTGATGGATTAAAGTCCTTTCTATTTTTAGGCTTGCTTAGTTAAGTATGAAAATTAAGCTAAGAGCGAATGTGACTAATTTGGATATTTTTGCATGGGTTAAGTCTGTCATTATTAAGAGTTTCAGAGATTAAGAACTGTCTCTAAAATGTACATCTTTTGTTAAAAAAATTATTTTATTGCCCTTCCTGTACAGAACTGTGTGAAAAGAGGTGGAAATCATCATGTTTTGAATGCGTGTGTGTGTGCACATGTGCATGTTCTGTTGTGTCCAACTCTTTTCAACCCTGTGGACGATAGCCTGTCAAGCTTCTCTGTCCTGGAATTTTCCAGGCAAGAATACTGGAGCAGGTTGCTATTTCCTGCTCCAAGAGATCTTCCCGACCCAGGGATCCAACCTGTATCTCTGGTGTCTCCTGCGTTGGCAGGCAGAGTCGTTACCATCGTGCCACCTGGGAATTCCCATGTTTTTAATAAGTGTCTGAATTAGGACATCTGTTTTTGTGTAATTTGGGTAGATATTCCTATAACAGAGGCTCTTGACAGCTTACTCCTTCCTGGCTTAGGAGTCTCAACTTCCCAAGGTTTCCTTTGTCTTTCTTCCTCATTTAACCAATAAAATCAAACAAAAGTCCTATTAAACCACTTTAAATTGTTCAGTTAAAAATTAACAGTTGTCCTGAAACACATGAAAAATACATCCAGAAGTAATTCTTCAGCAACGGTGTTCATCTATTATGCATTCTTCCAGTGTTTGGTTAGTCCTTTTTGATTTCTCCCTTTCTGAAAAGGAAGAAACAGAAACATTTTGCTATATGAAACTCTTATGGAAATGTTACTGTGGACCAAAGTAAATAATGTTTGTAAAGTACCCTGTCCTTTTCTTTTCATTCTGTTGGTATTTGGTGGCCATTATGCCTTCTTGTTTTTATTACTCATAATAATGACTCTGAACCCACTTTTCTTCCCAAATCCCATAAGTCTTTTGCAGTGAAGAACCTAAAACTTAGTGTTTGACTTTCTTTTAGTGGTTTTCAATAATATGCCTAGCCCAGAGGGCTAGTTCTTATAGCCTGACCTAAATTGAGGCAGAGTCTAAAGAGTACAGAAAAGATTCTGGCTAAGATCTTAACTTGTAAAATATGAATGTGTGTTTGTGTGTGTTTTATTTAATGAAAAACATTTGTACATTTTAGCAGAGGCATACAATGGTGCTCATTTTTTGTTCTGAGTTTTTTTTTCTCAGCTCAAAGAGTTTAGACACTAAATATGCTGTCCTTTGCCCACATAGCAGTTTGCCTCATGTACTTGCTCTGAGGATATTTAATTTTAGAATTCAAGAGCTTACTTGTTTGATTAACATGTTATTCACCTGGGTGGGAGAGTCTTTTTTTAGCATTATGACTTTTTGAAAATATAAGTTACTATTTCTTGATTAAGTGTTAATAAGTATGTGAACTGACTGGTAACCAGACTTTTCTGTTTCAGTTGCAAGGGCTTGGCACTGGATCTGGAAGATGGGAACTTCATTAAACTTGCAGATAACGGCACCGTGCTCAGGTAATAGAATTTAGTTGTGGTGTCGAAACTTTACTCTTTTATTACCATGTAGGATTAGACTGTTAAGGTATGGATTAAACAAGATTATTACTTGAGTCAGTCAGATGAGAGATTGTCTGTGTGCCTGCGGGTCTTTGTAGGACTCGTTTGAGCCATTTAAATATAAATCTGGGAGCATTAGATTGAAAGGTCTAATTCTTTAAATTTAGCTTATCAGAAATATTTGCACAGGAAATACAGTAGAATGTTAACTTGCTTTTTGACCACCTCTACTGCAAAAGAGCCTGGGAATTTTATCATGTTAACCTGGAGTAAAATTGAAGCTCTCTTTATTAAGGAAGAAGGAAAGAATGGACATGGGGTAGAATTGGTGGTCTAGGCACACCTCTCTTTCTTCCACTTGTCCAAATTTGCCCCCATCATACAGGACTCATGTTGTGTCTCAGCTTCTAGAAGTGTTTCTAGATTCTTCCAGCCTTCATCAGTGTCTCCCCGTCCCAAGCTTAGTGCTGACTCCCTTTCCTCCCCTCTTCTTAGTTAGTTAGTGTTAGTTGCTTAGTTGTGTCTGACTCTTTGCAACCCCATGAACTACAGCCCACCAGGTTCCTCTGTCTATGGGATTCTCCAGGCAAGGATACTGGAGTGGGTTGCTATTCCCTTCTCCAGGGGATCTTCCTGACCCAGCGATTGAACCTGGGTCTCCTGCATCACAGGCAGATTCTTTGCCATCTGAGCCACCAGGGAAGGTGAGTTCAACACTTTGAGTGTTAATAAGAGTAGGGCAAGCATGGACGGAGGAGCCTGACAGGCTACAGTCCGTAAGGTCGCAAAGAGTTGCACACAACTGAAGCGACTTAGCACAGCACGGAACAGGCAATGGAAAAGCAGCTGCCATCACTGCTTTGTGTTTTACAGAAGGTACCATGGGGTAAGCGTCTATTTTCCTTCCACTACTGACAGTACAGGCAAGTTAACAGGGCCGTGCAGTTGTGTGATTTATTATTTATGCTGACTCAGTTGGAGTCCAAGAAGAGGATGCTCGTTGCTTTGGGTACATCATTCCTTTTGTACAGTACAGGCTCACACTCTACCCAGACTGTCCCCTAAGGTGGAGCTAGCTAGAGCAGATGTCGTTCCACTTCTGATAATTTTGTAATTCATTTACATCTTTTTTTCTCAGGCAGCTAGAGATATGAGTGTATGTATTCATTTGTATGTATAAATAAACATAGATATATATATGCAGACACGTATATACATACATACACACAATGCAGCTTTGACCATGACCTTTAATGTCCCTTTCCGATTCTTACAATGTACTTGGCTATCTTCAGTCATGGTTAAAAGAATAGAAATCATTCTGCAACTTTGCTTCTTTTCTTTGTTCTGTCTGTCTGTCTGTCCCCATTCCCAACATCATTTCTCCAAGGTCTGACCATCTCCATTCAAGTTTGGCTAACCGACCGGCCAGCTCCTCCTGAGTTTATAAGCTTATGTCCTTGATGCCTGCTTTCAAACAATGTAGTAGATACCTTTTCGTACTTCCTGCTCAAGATTCCTCCACCTTTAATATAGCTTTTATTATATAAATGTTAACCTCTCTATAAAAAGGATCCTAATTGTGATTTTCTTCCATTTGCCTTTCTTATTTCATTTCCATTTTCTTCATTTTGCTTTGCTACCACAGTCTAGCATTATAATTTCTCATAGTAAACTACATGAAATATTAACTGTTTTTCTATAGGGTAAGATTCTCTTAACCAGGCCCAGCCAATGTAAAAGCAGTATTTTGAGCACAAAAAATAGCTACTTTCTTGTCTTCCTGTTCCGGGTTTTGCCACGTTCATCTTACTGTTTCCCATTGTGTTTTTAGCTACCTTATGTCCTTGAGTGGCACATTACTACCCTGTCTTCATCTTCATAGTCCCTGTGCTTGCGCAGCCCTGGGTACCAGGCACATCTTTCCTCCTGCAGGCCTCAGCTCTTGCTCTGACTTGGACTCCCTCCTCCCCACAGGCCAGCTTCCCACCTAGTCCCTGCAGCTGTTTCCTCTTTGTTCCGTTAGGGAAGTCTTATCTGCATGGTTAATGGACAACTTCTTAGGCAAGGCTTGTCCTATTTCTCCCAGAGAAGTTGTAGTTTATAGATTGGTCTGGGATACCAACACAGCATTGACCTCAGAGTGTGCTTCTCCTGATCACTTGCTGGTTGAGGGGTGAAATGGAGGAAGAAAAAGAGCCTTTTTCAGAGAAATGCCTTTCAAAAAAGAGGGGATATATGTTTATGTATCCCATCGCTGATTCACTTTGCAGTACAGTAGACACTAACACAACATTGTCAAACAACTATACTCCAATAAAAATTTTAAAAATAAAAATTTAAGAAATAACAACAAAAAAGAGAAATACCTTATAGGATCCTAAATAGGGAAGTCATCCCGTTGAAAACCTTTTTCTTAAAAAAAAAAAAAAAAAAACCCTTTAGTAGTATTAGGGTGAATTAATAAGTTAATAATAGCAAGGCTGGAGGAGGGAGTGTTCAAGGGAACCACCGATGAACCGCGTACCTCATCTCTTCAAACCAGGGCCAGCCACGGCACGAAGATGCTGTCTGCGGAGGCGCTGGTGGAGGAGTTCGGCAGGAAGGAGTGGAAGCACTTCATGCCAGACACGGGAATGGCCTTCCGGTCAGGTACGGTTCCTGTGTGGGGCAGCGCCGCCATTCCCTCTTCTGTTGTTTTTAACCCCGAACCTGTGACATCAAGACACAGAGCAGTCTTGAGGGGTGGGCTTCCTCCATTTCACCCCTCAACCCAGCATCCTGCTGGGCAGGATGCACAAGACCACAGTTGTGGTTTCATAGAAACTATTATTTCCCATGTGTGTCTGGTTTTTCTTAGGCAGTTGGTTCTGTTTTATTTAACGTTTTTATTGATTCACCTTTTACTTGTTCTGGAGTAACGAAGACTTAGCACTTAGGAATAATACATTACTTATTCTGTATTTTTATTAATTCGTTACCTGCACAATCCTTTTATTTCTCTGTTCCCCGCTTCTCCCCACATTCATATTCCTCACCTCTCCTGTTTTCTAGAATTCTTTTCTTTACTGCCATTTCTGGTATCTTCTACCATCATCTTTTTGCCACCCTTTACTGCGAGTGATTTTACACAACTTTTTCCCACTCTCCTTAAAGAGTTTTACCATGAGTAAACATGAAAAGATTTTTCAAAAATTATTTATAGACAAAAGATGTCATTAATAAAGAATGATTAAAACACTTATAAATAGACCTCATTAAAAGTCTTAATTGTTAGTTTTTCATTTGTTCTAGGTTTTTTTGGTCATTTTCTCCCATACTGTAGTTTTGAATACACCTATTTTCCTTTCGAAAATATAGTAACTGGAAAATAGTTGGAGTTATTCCTTATTGCTATCGTGTTTTTATTTGTCATATTTGTTTTTGGGTGGTTTGTTTTCTCATAGAAGAAAACGTCAGGAAGTATGTGTTAATAATAAAATAAGTTGATAGGAAAAACAGAGTTCACCTTGGGGTTAGGTGTAGAATGCTTTCACACTCAACTTACAATAGCTAGGAAGTTAAATGGATAGATTTACTTTTTATTCAAGTGATAAGGAAGACTCCTGTAGTCTGTCCAGATGTATGTGTACAAGCGTGCATGCGTATTCACGTCCATCTCTTTTAGACTGTGAGCTGTAGCCCGCCAGTCTCCTCTGTCCATGGAATTTACTGGAGCGGGTTGCCATTTCCTAGTCCAGGGTATCTTCCCGACCTAGGGATCAAACCTGCGTCTCTTGTGCCTGTTACATGGGCGGACGGGTTCTTTACCACTGTCCCACCTGTCCAGATGTAGGCAGTTGTAAATAGAGGTGAACAACATGGGTTTGAACTGGGCAGGTCCACTTACACCAGCTGGCTGGCTCAGGCAGGTCTCCCTGGTATCATAGACCGAGAGATCAGATGCATTACGGGTAGTGAGCCTTGGGAATCTGTGTCCACTGTCCTGGTCCCTGCAGCCCTGGTGTGTCATGTGGTCTGACAGCATAGCAGGGTGGGCAGAGATGTATGTGGGCCGTCTTCTCCCTTTTCTCCAAATTCTTGCTTTTCCTCATACTGACAAAGACATCCTAGCCTTTCTTAAGAATGAAAACTAGTCTGAGATGTTCCCCCCAACAATTTCAGCTGTGAAAAAGTTAAAAAACAAGAAGACTGTGACAACCATAATATTCTTAACCGAGGAAAAGGGCATACAAACCTATACAACCAGTTTGTGAATTAATAGAACTTGACTTTATTTCTTTTATATTCTTGGTAATTTGACATGAAGATATGAGGGCGTTAAGTAACATTTAAAGGGATAAGCATCTGGACCTTAGAGTTTTCTCTTAATTTACTGTGACGCTTCTTCTTTCCAACATACAGCTAACTCTTGAACAACTCAGGAATTAGGGACACTTACCTCAAGAAGTTGAAAATCTTGAGTATAACTTAATTGTCAGCCCTCCCTACTTGGAGTTCCTCCCTGTCTCAGTTTCTGCATTTGTGGGTTCAACTCACTGCAGGTCACAGATCGTCTACTGCTATAGTATTTATTGTATTTATTTACGTGTTGAAAAAAATACATGTAAAAGTGGACTTGTGCAGTTCACACCTGTGTTGTTCAAAGGTTGACTGTAACCCATTCAATTTTTGGATCATTCAACAAGCATTTATTGAGTGCCTACAATATACTGGAAATTGTGCATAGTAGACACTGAGACACAAGACCGCTATGTTCAATAACCTCATACATAGCTTGCAAATGGAGGAAGGGGGCGGGCAGTTACAATAATCTGCACAAAAGTAATTGTGACCATTTGAAAAGTACTCCCTTACATTAAACTGAAATCCGACTCCACCTGTTGATCCTGCCTGATTCCTCTTTGTACCAGGAGTTCTCAGGAGAGAGGACTCTGTGAGGTTTGTGCTCAAAGCAGAGTGGTAGCTCCTGCTTGCAGTCTGCAGGAGTGAGATAGCAGTGAGAGTGTGACATGAAAGGAAAGAACAGAGAAGGGCCCTGGATTCCACCAGGACTTCTGAGGAGAAGCACAGAGAGCACTTCCCAGAATTGTCAACCTGCGGGATAGGAAGTTGGGACCTGCATTCACTGATTCCTGACCTGTCCATTGAGGCTTGCCACATGGGCTCTAGAGGCTTCCAGAGAGAGGGAATGACACAGATGTGGCTTGAGGAAGGACAGTGGTGTTCAACACAGCTGTGGCTGGGGTCAGCCGTGGACCAAGGCGGTGTGACGTGCATCCTCAAAAGGTTCTGCCCAGGGACAGCAGATTCAAAAGTGCTGTCAGTGCCAAGGAAGGGCTCCACTTGAACTCTAGCCTCAGGCCAAGGAGGATAAATCAAACCCTCTGCTCTCCAAGATCTAGAGTGTGCCTGTGCTGTGCTTCCAAGTTTTTCTAAGATAAGTACACACTGTGTCCTCGCGTGATGTGAGGACACATTGTTTTTTTTATTCCTTTTCTCACCCTGGCTGTTCTTACATTGTACTGAAATTTGTCTGAAGTTGCATAAAGATTGAATGTGAGACTCCAGGGGATCAACCAACACAGATTAGTGAACGGACTTCGTGGTACTCCAGCGTTAGGTTGATAGTTTTGAAATTCAGTGACACTGATAATACAAATTGTGACTTTTCCATAATCTATTTCATGTTATGATATAGTCTTTAATTAAAATGTTTTTAATAAAATGCTTAACTTATGCATATCATATTTTATTATAAATAAAAGCCTTCTTTAAAAGACAATGGATGACAGGATGGAGTAGAGTGGTTCTGAATTGAAATAGAAGCCCCTTTAAGTAACTAAACCAAAATATAGCCTCTTTAGCTCAGTTTCCGTATGACATAAATGAGGCATTAATTTGATCCCAGTTTAAAATTGTGTTCTTTTTAGGAAAATACTACTTTTATGATAACTACTTTGACCTGCCCGGAGCTCTTCTGTGTGCCAGAGTGGTAGACTCTTTAACAAAGGTGAGTGGGGACTCATTTCTTAGAAACCATGGTATATTATTTGGCCATGAATCGGAGGATTTTGAGCTTCCCTGGTAGCTCAAATGGTAAAGAAACTGTCTGCAATGCAGGAGAACTGGGTTGAGAAGATCCCCCGGAGGAGGGCATGGCAGCCCACCCCAGTATTCTTGCTTGGAGAATCCCCTTGGACAGAGGAGCCTACATGTACAGAGGGCTACAGTCCATGGCATCGCAGAGTCGGACATGACTGAGCAACTAAGCACACACACACACACAGAGGACTTAATTATATATGTCTTTTGAGTTGAGATTTTACTCCATTTCCTTTGTAGTTTCAGAGGTTACCAAGGAGGAAAGACGTAGAGAAATTGGTCAAAGCATTTTTGGAAAATTAAAAAACGACCATACCTAAGAATAATAAACCTGTTCTCCAGCAGGGGGTGCAAAAATCTAGAAAAAGAAAATACCAAACTTACATGTGGAGAAATATTTCTTGGTTTCATTAGCAGAGTTTTTAAAATAAATAAATGTAAAGAAATTCCACGTGTCTTTTTAAGCATTGTTAGATAGTACAAAACCAGAAAAAATGGGATGAAATGTTAAAAATGATCATTTTGAGCATAGTTTAATGTATATAGATTTTTGTCTTTGTCCTAGGTATCAGGTTTAAATAGATCTCTGGTTATATCAGTTTATACTTAGAGCTTAAGAACTATGAACATAAATTGGTTTTATGCCAGAATCCCTTTCCTTTTTGCCTATGTTGTCTTTCAGAATGACAGTGATGTTTCTGATAGGCCTCAATTCAGTCCAGTTCAGTCGCTTAGTCATGTCTGACTTTGTGATCCCATGGACTGCAGTACTTCAGGCCTCCCTGTCCATCACCAGCTCCCAGAGTTCAATCAGACTCATGTTCATTGAGTCAGTGATGCCATCCAACCATCTCATACTCTGTCGTCCCCTTCTCCTCCCACCTTCAGTCTTTCCCAGCATCAGGATCTTTTCAAATGAGTCAGTTCTTCAAGTCAAGTGGCCAAAGTATTGAAGTTTCAGCTTCAGCATCAGTCCTTCCAATGAATATTCAGGACTGATTTCCTTTAGGATGGACTGGTTGGATCTCCTTGCAGTCCAAGGGACTCTCAAGAGTCTTCTCCAACACCACAGTTGGAAAGCATCAATTCTTAGGCGCTTAGCTTTCTCTATAGTCCAACTCTCATGTCCATACATGACTACTGGAAAAATCACAGCTTTGACAATATGGACCTTTGCTGGCAAAGTAATGTCTCTGCTTTTTAATATCCTGTCTAGGTTGGTCCTAACTTTTCTTCCAAGGAGCAAGTGTCTTTTAATTTCATGGCTGCAGTCACCATCTGCAGTGATCTTGGAGCCCAAAACAATAAAGTCTGTCACTGTTTCCATCGTTTTCCCATCTATTTGCCTTGAAGTAATGGGACCAGATGCCATGATCTTAGTTTTCTGAATGTTGAGCTTTAAGCCAACTTTTTCACTCTCCTCTTTCACTTTCAACAAGAGGCTCCTTAGTTCTTCTTCGCCATAAGGGTGGTGTCATCTGCATATCTGAGGTTATTGATATTTCTCCCGGCAATCTTGATTCCAGCTTGTGCTTCTTCCAGTACAGCGTTTCTCATGATGTACTCTGCATAGAAGTTAAATAAGCAGGGTGACAATATACAGCCTTGACGTACTCCTTTTCCTGTTTGGAACCAGTCTGTTGTCCCATGTCCAGTTCTAACTGTTGCTTCCTGACCTGCCTGCAGATTTCTCAAGAGGCAGGTCAGGTGGTCTGGTATTCCCATTTCTTGAATAATTTTCCACAGTTTGTGGTGATCCACACAGTCAAAAGCTCTGTCATAGTCAATAAAGCAGAAATAGATGTTTTTCTGGAACACTCTTGCTTTTTTGATGATCCAGCGGATGTTGGCAATTTGATCTCTGGTTCCTTTGTCTTTTCTAAAATCAGCTTGAACATCTGGAAGTTCACGGTTCACATATTTTTGAAGCCTGGCTTGGAGAATTTTGGGCATTACTTGACTAGCATGTGAGATGAGTGCAATTGTGTGGTAGTTTGAGCATTCTTTGGCATTGCCTTTCTTTGAGATTGGAATGAAAACTGACCTTTTCCAGTCCTGTGGCCACTGCTGAGTTTCCCCAGTTTGCTGGCATATTGAGTGCAGCATTTTCACAGCATCATCTTTTAGCATTTGAAATAGCTCAACTAGAATCCCATCACCTCCACTAGCTTTGTTCTTAGTGATGCTTCCTAAGGGCCACTTGACTTCGCGTTCTAGGATGTCTGGTTCTAGGTGAATGATCACACCATCGTTATTATCTGGGTCATGAAGATCTTTTTTGTACAGTTCTTCTGTGTATTCTTGCCACCTCTTCTTAATATCTTCTGCTTCTGTCAGGTTCATACCATTTCTGTCCTTTATCGAGCCCATCTTTGCATGAAATGTTCCCTTGGTATCTCTGATTTTCTTGAAGAGATCTCTAGTCTTTCCCATTCTATTGTTTTCCTCTATTTCTTTGTATTGATCACTGAGGAAGGCTTTCTTATCCCTTTTTGCTATTCTTTGGAATTCTGCATTCTGATAGGACTAGATGCTGATTTATTTTTGAGTCAGAATTACAGTCATGTGTTTGTGAAAGTTTCTGTTGAGCCATAGTGCTGGCTTGTAGAAGTTGTTATTATGGGATGGAGTCAGCTTCTCATTTTATAGTGACTGTAACGAATGTACCAGTCTTTAAATATTTTGGGCTTGATATAATTTAAATACTATCTAGTAGTTGGTCTTTGTTTATATAGAAGGATACTGGTTAATATCTCCAAGGAAGCATGGGGCTATAGGGTTGTGTATATTCCTGTTTACTTGCTCTTGTATCCGGAACTCAGGTAAATATGCACAGAACTGTAAAGTAAGCAGCTTTTGCAGTTTTAAGGCTGCGGGCCTTTTAGCTCCATTGATGCCACGGTACAGGAAGTGACATATCCTGATATCTCCTAAGCTATAACATTGTAGATTTGTTATGTGTTAAAAGTAGTGTATATTTTTTAGACTTTATAATGCATGGAAATTTTTATTTTATTTGGGTTATATGGGTTACATTAATATTTAGTCATGTGTATATACATCTCTATAGCCATGATTTTCATGGAAGATATTTTTCTACAATTACATCTGGAAATATGAGAAGTTTATTGATCTATTTCCTCAAACACGAATCCCTGTTTTACAGTACAGTAATATTATAGTTGTTTGCCAAGTGTTTTCTACTATGCTTAAAAACACAATTATTACATGTGTCACATTTGGATTTGGTTTTTTTTTTTTTCTTTAGCAGAACAATGGTCAAAAACCATTTGATTTTTGGAAGGACATAGTTGCTGGTATACAACATAATTATAAAATGTCAGCTTTTAAAGGTGAGTAATGTGAAGAGAGACTTTATTTCTTTTACTTTTTTATTGGAAGATCATTGCTTCACAGTGTTGCAGTAGTTTCTGCCATACGTCAGCACGAATCAGTCATGATTATACATACATCCCCCTTCCTTGTTGGCCTCCCTCCCACCCCATCCAGCTCTCTAGTTATCACAGGGTGCAAGGCTGAGCTCTGTGTTTTGTGACAGCTTCCCACTAGTCATCTGTTCTACACGTGAGCGTGTATGTATGCCTGTGCTATGCTCTCAGCTTGTCCTGCCCTCTCCTTCCCCGCTGTGTCCACAAGTTCGTTCTCTATGTCTGTGTGTCCATTTCTTGGAGAGAGGCTTTAGATGTTTGTTCAATGCTGTGTGTCTAATGAATTACTTAGAAGGTACCTGTTCTTAATGTACCTTAATTAGGATTTAATTTGACCTAAGATATTGCTATAAAGTTGATACTGGTCATATTCTAAGAGCTTCTTTTCTTCATGTCTGTTTAATGGCCATCGTTGCCAGTATTCTAAGAGATGCTGTCTTTTACATGCTCACCGCTAGGAGCCTTTTGTGGATACCCCAGAATTTGGTCTCTCTTGGCTTGGAAATGAGTTTGGTGACAGCTGTAACCATTAGTTTAGTAATTACAGTCAGAGAGGAAGAGTGAAAATTCTGTTTGTAATGCTTAAAAGCAGGTTGAGCTCACACAGAGTGGGAGCAGAGATCACCAACCCAAGCCCAAGCTTTTACAGTTCCATCAACAGGTTTGCTTGAGTTACACACAAACATTGCTTCTAAGGCATTAAGAGATGCCTTTATAGTGTGGTACCTGAGTGACCTGAACCAGACTGTCCTAATTCAGCCAGTGGATTGATGGATGCTCACAGGCAGTGTTTTTCAGCTGAGAAAAATAAAAATGTTGCCATTTGATTGGCATAAAAATTCTTGCCTGCCTTTTAATGTCATTTAAGCCATCAAAATGATCCTAAATATTATGACTAAAAACATGTCAAGGCAGTGAATAACTGCATAATATTTGTTCAGACGACATGTTTCTCTGCTGCCTGCTTCTTTCCTTCCTAGAAGAATATCACTGACTTGGGTGATTGTCTTACTTTTCTGCTCCCAGTCACCAGCCCTTCACCCTGTAGATCACATGTGGTTCTGTTTGATGGCTTTTCAGTCCACAATGAGCACTTGGGTGTATGGAAATGCCCATCTCCAGTAGAAGGCTATATCCATGACCCTTGGAAAAGCTACCCACCAGTTTATCATTTTACTTTTTATTAACTTTGTAAAATGAAAACCCTTAAAAGAGTGGTTGAGAATGGCAAATTGCTGGTTTCAAATAAATTCGACATAATCATCTATTGATGTTATTTTATTGCATTGTAAATAAGGAGTGGATAAAACATTTCATGAGGCACAGCTTAAGAGTTTTAAACAGAAACATTAAAATACAGTACAGAGCAGAAATAAATAATATCTTTTCATTTCTAGTCAGATTTTGAAACCCTTGATATTACAATTTCACTGGAATGGGAGGCCCAAGGTACATATGCTAATACTCTATAAACCCACAAAATCATATTAAGATTATATAAGACTCAAGTAGTCATTAAAGCAAATTAATCACACTTGTGTCAAATAAATAAAATAGGTTAGACACCATTTCCAAGTTGTAAAGGGTATATAGAAAGCTTTCAGCAATCCACAGAAAAGTTTGAAGAGGTTCATGACAAAAGCACCTTGCATTTCAGATTAACTTTAGCATTAATATTTTGGGTTTCTTATGAGAGCTGTAAAAAGTCTATATGCACCTGTATACTTGAATAGATATTGACAAAAGGGGCCACTTAAACCTTTGAGTAATGCACCATCAGAAAGATCTCAGGGTATGTAGTGTTTTTTAAATTTGAATATTCAAGTATTTAAGTCCCATAAAGATATATGACATCTCCCGAATGTTTCCTGGAAATTTTCCTGTTAATTGTCAGAAACAGACTGATTTTTAAAAGGAAATGCTGAACTTCTGAAATCAAATTTGACATGATTTAGCATCACATTTCAGGGTTTTTTGCGATCGTTTTTTCAGCCTAGCAGGATGAAATTTTTAAATACTGAAGGAGTTCACAGAAGACTTTTAGGAGTTTTAGGATTGCTGACTAGAAACTCAAGAGGGCCTTCACATATGTTTACCGTATCTGAGAGCTCAGACCTGTATTTTGGAAAATTAGTCACATTTTTTTCAGCCTACCTCCATATGCATTTCGTGGGATGGGGTGGAGTTGGGGAATGCCTTTTCAAGCAGATTTGTGTTAGCTCGGTGAGAATATGCTCACATTGGAGCCACCAAGAATCCTGAGAAAGAGGAGTGGACGTACTCAGAGGAGTACAGCCCGTTCGAGCCTGCATTGGGCAGCTGGAGCCATACCTGGTCGTTCTCGGTGAGGTCGATCACGGCGCTCCCTGAAGCCTGATCCAGGTAGCCCTTGATGTACTCATCATAGGTGTACATTACAGGGGTGCCGTTCTTATACAGACCTACCCAAGCATGGGTCCCTTTCACGTGTATGTGGTAAGAGAAGTAATATATCCCTGGAATCTTACAGGTGAAGATTCCAGTTCTTGGGTCATAATGCTGTTGCTTGTTATATAAAATCTTATCGAATGGGATAGGAGTACCTATAGCTGGGTAAGCTTTGGAGAGGATAACAGTGAAAGCAGACACAGGCATTCCTGTTACTCCCTGATTGGCACTAACAAACGGCCTTTGGCCTGCCTTTACAAAGTCCTCGGGCAGGGCTGCTTGGCCTGGAGGGCCTGGGGGCCCTGGGGGCCCTGGGAGGCCAGGCTCCCCAGCATTGCCTCTTGGCCCCGGAGGCCCTGGTGGCCCAGTAGGTCCATTAAGGCCCTTGACTGCTATGCCAGCTGGGCCAGGAGGCCCTGGAGTTCCCGCATCGCCTTTGGATCCAGGGAATCCTGGAATGCCTGGTGGCCCAATGGGACCTCTAGTACCTGGTATTCCAGGGACACCTCTGGGCCCAGCTTCGCCATTGTGTCCAGGCACTCCCTTAGCTCCTGCTGGACCCACGGGGCCTGGGAGACCAGGGGATCCTGCAATTCCAGGGTCACCTTTTGGGCCTGGCAACCCTGGGTTACCCTTGGGACCATTGAGACCTGGTTCTCCTGGGTACCCTGGTTTTCCATCTAAGCCAGAGGAGCCCCTTTCTCCCTTCGCCCCAGGGTTTCCTGCAGGCCCCACTGGCCCCATCTCACCTTTAGGGCCTGGGAGCCCGGGGTTGCCTGGAATGCCTTTTGGTCCTTGGGGTCCCATATTCCCTGAGGGTCCGGGCAGACCTGCTTCCCCAGGATGACCTGCTGGGCCTTGTTCCCCTTTGGCACCTGGACTCCCTGGAAGGCCCACAGGTCCCCTTTGTCCCTTCAGGCCTGGCAAGCCTGGTTTCCCAAAGCCGGGAGCCCCCGGGAGCCCAGCTGTTCCTGGAGCCCCTGGCTGACCTTTCATCCCTGGGATCCCTGGCTGGCCTGGAGTTCCAGGGGCTCCTGGCTTTCCAATGCCTTCTGGTCCTTGTTCCCCAGGAGGGCCTTGAGGGCCTGGTGGGCCGGCTGCTCCCCTTTCCCCTGGAACACCCTGATCACCTTTGAGGCCTGGCTGTCCTGGTAACCCATTTTCACCTCTTTTCCCCACTCCAGGAGGGCCAGGTGGTCCCGTGGGACCCTGAGGACCTGGGAGGCCCCTCTCACCTGGGCGGCAAGGAGTACAATGCCCCATTTCCCCTTTCTGTCCATTCAGTCCAGGGACCCCTGACGTACCCTTTTCTCCAGGAAAGCCCCTGGGACCTGGTTCTCCTGTAGGTCCTTGTGGCCCAGGTTTTCCTGGAACAGAAATTCCAGCTGGGCCGGGGATTCCGGGTGGTCCTGGTGGGCCCCGTGGTCCTGGTAAACCAGCTGGTCCAATATCTCCTTTTGGTCCATTTAGTCCTCTCTCCCCTTGTTTTCCTGGGAGTCCTGGCAAACCTGGCTTCCCAGTGGCTGACGGTCCCGGTGGTCCTGGCAACCCTGGCTGTCCTTGGGGCCCAGGACTTCCGGTGCCAGGCTTTCCTGGTGGTCCTGACGGGCCTGGGTGCCCTCGAGGTCCAGCGGGGCCTGGTGGACCAGGGATGCCTTGCTCTCCTCTCAGTGACACACCTGAAGGACATGCACAGAACACACAAGGTGAGGGGTTAGTGATGCTCAGGAACCACTGCTTCTCAAAATATAAGTGAGGACAGGGTATTTACTGCAGTGGCAGTCAGACCATTTTGGCAGACTAGTCTTGAATGGTTTTAGACAATTTTATATTGTTTTCAGACATTTATATTGTTTTAAAACATACTGTTAGAGAAGATGGTTTCACAAGACTGTGGCTACCATCATACTTTCGTTATGTCCTAATGATCCATGAAAATAAGCTGGGATTGAAACATTCGTTTGGAATAAGAGTGCATTGGAGGTAAACTTTTTAGCGCATTTATTTTAGGAAAATCATCTACCAAGGAAAAGGAAAAAAATGGCATTTGATAGGAAAAGAGGAAAAAGGCAAGTACAGAATAAAAAAAGGAACAGGTTAAGAACTAAAACAACTTTCCTTCACAAAAGCTATCCTATAAGGTAAAGGAGAAACGCAGTCTGTTTTAATTTACACCTGCCATGACCCTGCTGTAAACAGTTTAGATTTTGGGTTTTCTTTTGTTTGGTTGTTTCTGACCTCAGTACAAAGCATGAGCTCTTTACATTCTCTGTTATTGACTTAAAATTGAGATAAGGAATTAGAGAATTAATGTGAAAGGTACATAAAATAGTATTAAAATGGTAAAATAAAATTTTCTTTGATTAATGCACCTGTTGTTAACTTCATAGATCGGTGGGTTCATTTGAGCTAAATACTTCTACTAGTATAGTAAATTTAAACTAAAAAATTATTCAGTGCCTGTGATGTGAAATCTGTTATTGAACTGTAAGTATAAGAAAAGTACAAAACACATCCTGTAAGAACTGTAGTCCCGAAGGGAATAAAACAAGTGTCCATGTGATAAGTGCTTTAAGAGGTGTCCAGAGTTTTGGTTTTAGTCATTCGAAGGTGGGGTGTAACAGAGCATGGCTGGCTTTGGGATACACTATTGGGGAAGTATCACCATGTCAAAGGATCTTTAGGCAGCGCTATCATATGCCTCTAGATAAAAGTCTTTTTTTCTCAGAAATTCTTCTATAGCTAGCAAAGATGGTAATGAAATTACTTACGTTTTTAAATATCTACTTGCAGGATTTATTTAAAATTAATTTTCTGTTTAATAAGTTCTCAGAAATATAGTTAGAATGTCTGTGTATACTATTAATATTCGATTCTTATGCTGTCAGAAAATGGTTCATAGTAATGGTAGATTTAGTAGATGTCAAAGTAGTTGAATAGTTTGGTCAAAACCCTGAAAATGACTTAGAACTGTCACTTTTGAGCTCCATCTTTTTTTGTAGAAAACATGTTAATATGCTTCAACTCCATTTAACTAAATCTTTAATGGCTTTAAATATCAAAATGAAGACTAAAATGAAATTGATATTAAATGAATTGAAAATTGCCTTTGAAAATATTTTTTTATGGGTATAATTTCTTTTAAATGTTAACTGGTACATTACTGTATTTTTAAAATCTTTCATATTAATTAACTGGCATGTAAGAAGTAGTCAGCCAACAGTAGTTGCTAGTGTATACTCTTGGGTAGATATGTTTCTGGTATTTGGAAAACATTTGATAATAAATGAAGTATAAAATACAGAGCATAGTCATTAAAACATATACTAAAATAGGAAAATCATTTGGGTATCTTTATATGTTGTACTAATTAGAAGTTATATTTCATTTTTCAAACAAATGTGTAGTTTTATTTACCCATTGATTTTCAGAAAATGACATGAGGAAAAAGACTGAGAAAAATTAATTTATGGAAAAGATTTCCATATATTAGCACATATTGTTGGTGATGTTACTATACATATGTGATACATCTAAATGAATGAGTGCTAATGCCTTGCAAATAGAATAAATGAATAAAGGATTTCTTAATGGTTTGCAGTAAAATGGGACATTTTTAAAATGCAAATCATATTAAATTGGGGTTTGCTTCAGAATCTTATAAAGATCATGTCTATATAAAAATGTCTTGGTCTGGTTGGAAATATGTTTAACTCGTAAAGTAGAGAGGAAAAGCAAGTCTTGCTGTGAATGACTGAATTGAGCCCAATTTGAGACTGAAACTCCAAAGACAGTGATCACTGTCACTTAGAATGTTACCCTGGTAGGTTCCAGAGGAGAAGTTTCTTAAATGTCCACAAAGTGGTTGATTGTGTCAGAGAATGGTTCCCGTGTACTCACCAGTAATGAAACCCTCTGCAGCATAATTTAGTGTGTTTTGAGAGTTCTCTTAACCTTTTTGAACAGATACGCCTAGCAACTGCACAGGAATTCCTTGTATATCTGTTAGCAGTTCAGTGCTTCACTATATAAATTGTGGGTTTTTGTCTTCATTTAATTGCTGGTAGATAATAATGTATTTGTTTCTACTGTGTATTACCAAGTAGACTAAAGTGGATTTAATAGTTAAAATATGGCTTCTAAATTTTTCATTTGTTAACAAGATATATTTTCACTTTTTCTACAAAAGAAAAACCAAAATGATACAGTGTATTATGGTGAAAAGATAGAAAATATTTTGAACTTCTAATAGTGGTGGTGCATTTTATTTTAATTCACAACTGTTTGTTATGATCTTGTAAGCTACAAAGAGTCTGAATTTGTGATCATACAGAGTATAATTCAGTGCTGCTTGTCATAGCATTTCCAATTGCATTTGTTGCTTCAAGCAAAGTATCAGATTTTCCTGTCTTTTATTCTTTCCCTAACTTTTTTCTTTCTCATACTGTGTTTGTATTTGAGCATCGAAAGTATCTATTGAGGACTTGCATTTATGCATTTATTTCTGATCATTAAGCTACCTTTCATGAAACATTTAAAATTTCATCTTTCTTCTTAAAAAGACAATCCTATACATTCAGTTTGCTAAAAATAGTCATCTCCAGAAGCATAATTTTTAAATTTTATGACAACTGTTCATAGCTTCATAGGATAAAATATGTAAGCATAATGGAAAAATACTATGGAAAAGAAATTTGAGTCCTACAGTCAGTTCATATTACTCAGTGTAATTCGGTAATGTAGCAGGCAGTTTGTGCCAGATAGCTATTAAATGAAATTGGTGAATATGAACCTAAAAGTTGCCCTTGCTTGAGGATTTGTTAGTACTTTATATACATGATATCAGTACCCTTCATAATAGTCAAGAAAGCTCAGCAGAAGAACAGATGCAAGAACAGAGTTAAAACTTACCTAAGGCTACACCACCAGTACTAGAGTAGGAAGAGGAAGAGGAGGAGAGAAGTAATAATAGGAGTAGAAATAATGGAAGTAGTATGAAAAATAGAAGCAGTAGTGGTAATAGCTAACCCTTAAGCACTTTGCGTATTAACTAATTTAAGTCTCAGAACAGCCCTTTGAAATAGATGTGCCTTGTTTTACAGATGAGTGAGCTAAAGCATGGAGAGGATAACTAACTAACTCAGGGTTGCATAAAGCAGTTAGGTGTGTGCACTTAACTACTAAACTAAACCAAAATGCATTGAAAAAATTATGAGAATTGCTACTTCATTTGCCTTTAAATTTCTCTTGAGGGGATCTCATGTTATTTGAGAGCTAAGACTCAATTTTGTTTGGATTTGTAAGCTAGAAAAATAAGCTGTAAAAAGAAATGTGTGTATGCATGTAGATATATAAACCTGCTACTCTTTTTGTGTACAATGGACATTTTTAGTTAAAACAATTTAAACATGACTAATTTGGTTGGATTAATATGTCCAGGTTATGGGAATTATTTGTGCAAAAAGCACACATTTGAGGGAAAAAATTCTATACCTAAAATTTCCTAATATTCTTTAGGTATGTCTTTCTCCTATTCTTATGTAAAGGATATGAATGTTCTTGAATAGACCTACTTTTACCATAAATCATTTTGGGCTATTTAAGGAGTTTGAAGGTAATTTAATGCCAAAATTTAAAAAAACATTTTGCTAAAGAGATGGTTAAGATTATATAAAGCAACAACCCACTAGTTAATAGAGCAAGATAGGTAGTTCAGTTTACCTTTACCCTTTGTGGCATACGGGATGAAGAACTGTGTCTTGGTGTTGGATGGTGGGCCTTTTATGCCTGTAGGTGTTTGGTATCGCTCAGTATAAAACACTCCATGAACCAAGTTCAAGGACATTAGCAGCAAAAGTGCTGTTTGTGGCAGCATGATCTCAGCTGGATTCTGAAAAACAGAAAAGAATAATTTCATATAGCTTCATTATTGACCTGCTTTATTTTTCTAATGTTGCGTAGATGAATTCTTCATCTACTTTTTTAACCTTATTCTGTATATCCTGAATATATTCCATAAATTGAGAGTTATAATTGTTAATCATGTAAATATATGTCTTCGTCGGTTTTGAAAACCGTATCCAGATAATCAAGTGAAAATAAAATGATTTCAATAAAAGAAACACAGAAACTGTAGTTGTATGTCTGTATTAAATAACTCAAGATCTTTGATACAGGCTGAAATTACCAGTAGTCTCAAAAACACTGAAATTCAGATTACAACATGTTTTTGCAAATATAGTTTAATTAAGACTATATTTTACAGACAGCTACAAATTAAACTTTCTGAGTGATTTTAGTGGAAAGCCATTATTTTAAATCACAAAATAACAAATAACTGAGACTTTTTTCCAAACACGCTGACATGGAGGTCTACCAGTGGACTTACCCGGACTCTCGGAGATCCTGGAGGGGGTTTCTTACCAGTGCTCTGTGCCTTGCCCTGTGCCCAGGTGAGCACTGCAGAAGATGCCCTCTCCAGAGCTGCCCTGCAGCATTTATACTGTTTTTCCCTTGCTCCATGAGGTCACCCTGAGTTTAAGCTCCTCCCCCTGCCCCAGAGGTGGAAAGCACTAATTATGGTGGAAAGTTCTATTGGGCAGGCATACAAGATCAGGTTGGGTTTTCTTTGCCTTGTTTCCTTATTGAAAAATAAACTCTTTGTCTTAAATTTTATTAATAGTTTTAGCAATGTACCATCTTTTTCTGTGATTTTATTTTAGAAGTTATTACTCAGATGTTTAGGTTGTTAGTTCATGATGGGGTGATCCTAGCCCCTTTATATTTTTAGAAAGCACGTTCTTGTGTTACTTGGTTGAAAATACTTGGGAGTATGTAAAAGTAGGGAAAGAAGTCTTTTGGAGGGGAGTGTGGGTTTAAACCATCACCTAAATTCTTCACTTATTACATAAAGCCATCAAGTGTCCATGAATGTTTCTAAATTTTTATGAAAATAGCATACCTCAATTCTTATTTTTAGGCTTGGAAGAAGCACAATGGTGAAAATGTAGGTATGCTGTCTTGTATTTCAGGATTTTAATGTAAGCCCTCAGATGTTAATAAGAGAAATGTAAAATATGTTAGCATATAAACATTTTAGTTTTTGCATTTAAATATTTAAAAATTTTCAAACAGAAGCAAGACATCCATAAATTTAAAGAGCTGCAAGTGTAATTAGCCTGAAGGATTTAAATTCATTGTTCACAACACTCTACTTACTGTGTTCGGTAGATGGCTTCAGATTTTATTGCTTAATTTTGGGTTTTATTTTAGAGTTGCAGTGGAGGAGGTACAAAAACCCTTAACTTGATAATATCATATCATATCATATCATGTCCATTTAAATAAGGTTGCTGTGTTCATTTCAGAAGACTAATCTTCAGACTTTGCTTTCAGCTTTTTGGAAGCATTATCTGTTTGCCTTGCAGATTCCTTCTAGGATCTTGAATCAGCTCAGTTAGAAACATTTTTTCCCCCCAAAAGATGAAAGTAAATGTTATCGTTGTGATTTTCAGTAGTTGGTATTCTCTTTAACAATAATAGGAGACTCTTAAAATCAGTTTTCAGGATCCTAAAGAATCTAATAACAGCAAGTTGAGAGGCCAAATTCTGATTCTTATTTCATTTTGTCATTTTGGAACTAAATCACATCAACTTTACAGATGAAGTAGGTGAGAAGGAAAATTCCATAATAGGCATAGATACGTCTTTTTAAAAAAAATCTCTGTAGAATTAAAGTGGTATGGATTCAAGATTGACCAGTAATTGAAATTAAATGTTTGACCAGTGGATGAAATACGGGTTTGTTCTTTTTCTTCCCTTCTTCCTCCCCTGCATGTAATTTTCTGCATATATTTTGAACTAAGCCTTGCATAGCACCTTGTAGAAATATAAACGGATAACTCATCTCACTGCCTTCCTTTCTCTTAACTCTCACTTTCAAAGCTTTTATTGGTTGCTATATTTAGAAACTTACCATGTCTCTATATAATATTCACAGATTCATATGAAATATGACTTTTATATCAGTTCTGAGTAACAGGAGAATTGAAAAGTTTATATTGTATTTTCTATTCAGTCATTTTTATGGAAGTATAACTGATTTACAGTGTTATATTAATTTCTGCTGTACAACAATGTGATTCAGTTATATATACATACACACATTCTGTCTTTATTCTCTTCCATTATGGCTTCACATAGGATGTTGAATATAGTTCCCTTCGCTTACTCCTTGGAAGGAAGGTTATGACCAACCTAGATAGCATATTCAAAAGCAGAGACATTACTTTGCCAACAAAGGTTCGTCTAGTCAAGGCTATGGTTTTTCCTGTGGTCACGTATGGATGTGAGAGTTGGACTGTGAAGAAAGAGCGCCGAAGAATTAATGCTTTTGAACTGTGGTGTTGGAGAAGACTCTTGAGAGTCCCTGGGACTGCAAGGAGATCCAGCCAGTCCATTCTGAAGGAGATCAGCCCTGGGATTTCTTTGGAGGGAATGATGCTAAAGCTGAAACTCCAGTACTTTGGCCACCTCATGCGAAGAGTTGACTCATTGGCAAAGACTCTGATGCTGGGAGGGATTGGGGGCAGGAGAAGAAGGGGACGACAGAGGATGAGATGGCTGGATGGCATCACTGACTCGATGGACGTGAGTCTGAGTGAACTCCAGGAGTTGGTGATGGACAGGGAGGCCTGGCATGCTGCAATTCATGAGGTCGCAAAGAGTCGGACACGACTGAGCGACTGATCTGATCTGATCTGATCTTGCTATGCAATAGGGCCTTGTTGTTTATCTGTTCTATATATTCTGATCATTCTTTCATCACTTGAAAATTATCTGTGGAATAATACTTTTTGTAATTATACTATGTCCTCTACTACATCTATAAGAGACCACAAAAGATGAGAGAGAGAAATGGCTGCCTTCCAGGTACTGTGGTTCTCTTGGGAAAGATTTTGAAGAAGTAAGTGGGGTAACGTTATGGATGCCCTTGAATACTAGGTTATAGGCTTTGTTTTAAAAGGATTTATTAGAAATGTATATTCCAGTATTTTTATGTGTATATATGGTGACACATACTTACTTGTTTATAATCAAGACTGATACCTTGTTCGTTATTACTCACATAAAATTCAAAGATTAATTCTCAGCTCTTCATTCTGTGCACCTGTGTAGACAAGGTGTTTATCTGTGGTTGCTCCAACTATTTCCAGAACTTTTCACCTTAACCTCTCCAGGTGTTTGTTTTTTCATCAACACAATGAAAAGTTTGGATTAGCTTCTAAACTCCTCCCAACTTTAAAATTAGGTAATTCTTGTGCTTGAGGTATTTTGCTGTTTTCTGCGGTAAGACAGTGGGCTTGGCTCCATTTTGTAATTATTAGAGACAAAATCCATACCAAGTGGTCATATGTCTTCTTTGGGGGATATGTAAATATATGTGGGTATTTGTCATTCTATATTCCCATTTAATTTTGGGAAATGTGTCTTTATTGAATAAGCCTTGTACGTTCAACCCTTTTGGCAAATAGTGTGTTTATTTCAGTACAGGGAATCTGACTACTGTTTGCTTTGTTAGTCACATAAAAAGCACTGTCTTGTCCAAAACAGATTGTAGAATCAGAATATTTTCTAGCTTCACCCCACCCAATTGTGTATTTAAAACTATTTTTATTCTAGGAGTTTACCTGTAGCTGTTGAAAGTGACTAGACTGTGGCTTTATAATGAAAACCTATTCTACTTAAAGAACAGAAAGTCATGCTCTTTAAACTCAGCAACCAAAATGGTTTTTTCAGTATCAAATATGAAGATGTTTTTTGCACACTAGCATTTAGCTGCTATTAAGCTTACATGTTCATTTTCACTTCCCAGGTTATCATTAATTCACCAAGTATTTCTTGAGTACCTTCTACATGTCAAGTATGGTGGTAAAAGAGCTGGATGAATGATGTACAGCCCCCACCCTTATGGTGTTTAAACACTGTAGGTGGTTCTCAACCTTCTTTCCACACTCCCACAGTCCTGAGGGACACAACACCGTTCCTTCTGTATTTGGGATTCATTAAGATAATGGTGGTTCAGAAACTGTATTTTGAAAAAGCTCCTCAGGTGCGCTCCTAAGTTAGAATGTCTTAGTCTGATATCCGGAGAAGGCAATGGCACCCCACTCCAGTACTCTTGCCTGGAAAATCCCATGGACGGAGGAGCCTGATAGGCTGCAGTCCGTGGGGTCGCTAAGAGTTGGACACGACTGAGCGACTTCACTTTCACTTTTCACTTTCATGCATTGCAGAAGGAAATGGCAACCCACTCCAGTGTTCTTGCCTGGAGAATCCCAGGGACGGTGGAGCCTGGTGGGCTGCCGTCTATGGGGTCACACAGAGTCGGACCCTACTGAAGCGACTTAGCAGTCTGATATCAGTGTTCTATTACCAGCTTGTTAGTATTAGATACATAAATTTTGTTGTTTTTGTTCATGTGGCTTTTAGATTTACTGTAAAAAAATTTAGTCTTATCCATAGAAGCAGAGAGAATGGTAACCATGAATGTACCCACTACCCAACTTAAACTAATCTCGTCATTGTCACTCAATCCTTCCTCTATTCACCCCCACATTTTTAACAAATCCCATGAAAGAAAGGGAAAGCGAAGTCACTCAGTCGTGTCTGACTCTTTGTGACCCCATGCACTGTAGCCTTCTAGGTTCCTCCATCCATGGGATTTCCCAGACAAGAATACTGGAGTGGGCTGCCATTTCCTTCTCCAGGAGATCTTCCCAACCCAGGGATTGACCCGGGTATTCCGCATTGTAGGCAGACGCTTTACTGTCTGAGCCACCAGGGACTATATTCTACCAATTCACCTGTGAAATTTTAGTATATTTTTCCTGAAAGTAAGTTCTTCTTCTTTAAAATAGTGTTTTCAGCATACACCCAAAATTAAGTTTCTTAATATTATCAGATGCTTTAGTTCACTTCAGATTTCTTCAGTTATGTGTGTATACGCCCACATACACATGCATATATATGTATGGATATGGATATACATACATACTTAAAATGTACATAGAGATATACAAACATATATGTAGTATGTGTGCTTAGTCACTCAGCTGTGTCTGATTCTCTCGGTGGCTGCAAGGACTGAAGCCCGCCAGGCTCCTCTCCGTGGTTTTCCAGGGAAGAATACTGGAACAGGTTGCCTTTTCCTACCCAGGGGATCTTCCTGACCAGGGATTGAACCTCTGTCTCTCTTGGATCTCCTGTATTGGCAGGCAGATTCTTTTATCACTAGCATCACCTTCAGTTCAGTTCAGTCACTCAGTCGTGTCCGACTCTTTGCAACCCCATGAATCTCAAAGGCTTCCCTGTCCATCACCAACTCCCGGAGTTTACTCAAACTCATGTCCATCAAATCGGTAATGCCATCCAGGCTTCCCTGTCCATCACCAACTCCCGGAGTTTACTCAAACTCATGTCCATCAAGTCGGTAATGCCATCCAGGCTTCCCTGTCCATCACCAACTCCCGGAGTTTACTCAAACTCATGTCCATCAAATCAGTGATACCATCCAGCCATCTCATCCTGTGTCATCCCCTTCTCCTCCTGCACCCAATCCCTCCCAGCATCAGGGTCTTTTCCAGTGAGTCAGCTCTTCGCATGAGGTGGCCAAAGTACTGGAGTTTCAGCTTCAGCATAAGTCCTTCCAATGAACACCCAGGACTGATCTCCTTTAGAATGGACTGGCTGGATCTCCTTGCAGTCCAAGGGACTCTCAAGGGTCTTCTCCAACACCACAGTTCAAAAGCATCAATTCTTTGGCACTCAGCTTTCTTTA
>NW_011495034.1:14306808-14323652 GCF_000754665.1 Bison bison bison | reverse complement strand
CACTGGAAAAACCATAGCCTTGACTAGACAGACCTTTGTTGGCAAAGTAATGTCTCTGCTTTTGAATATGCTATCTAGGTTGGTCATAACTTTCCTTCCAAGGAGTAAGCGTCTTTTAATTTCACGGCTGCAGTCACCATCTGCAGTGATTTTGGAGCCCAAAAAAATAAAGTCTGACACTGTTTCCACTGTTTCCCCATCTATTTCCCATGAAGTGATGGGACCAGATACCATGATCTTAGTTTTCTGAATGTTGAGCTTTAAGCCAACTTTTTCACTCTCCACTTTCACTTTCATCAAGAGGCTTTTTCATTCCTCTTCACTTTCTGCCATAAGGGTGGTGTCATCTGCATATCTGAGGTTATTGATATTTCTCCCGGCAATCTTGATTCCAGCTTGTGCTTCTTCCAGTCCAGCGTTTCTCATGATGTACTCTGCATATAAGTTAAATAAGCAGGATGACAGTATACAGCCTTGACGTACTCCTTTTCCTGGGAAGTCCATATGTAGTATACATACATACATATTCATAGTTTTTTATTGATTGTTTGTTCAACTCAGATTCATGAATTTCCCTGAATTGATACGCCGCGTTCATGTAGGTTTCTTATCAACATCTCTTTTTTCCCTTTACAGCTTATTTGCTGAGAAACTGGGTCCTCTTGCCTGTACAGTTTCCTACACCTTGGATTTTGCTGTCACTTAACATGCTTCTCTGTATGCTTCATTTCCTGAAAAATTGGTAGTTAGATCCAGAGATTCAATCGGATTTAGGTTTCAGATGTACACACACAAATACTTTTTGGCCAAGGGTACTTTGTAGATCCAGTGGGTGTTGTGTATTTTAATCAGGAAACCTTTCATTGCTGGTTGTGTGTGATGTTGCTAGGAATGAGCATGACCTAGATATCCTAATTCTATCTTTCCTTCTTTGCTTATTAGCTTGAATACATATATATGTGTGTGTGTATATATAATCCATGTATATAATACTTAAAGTCCATATACATATATATTTGAGTTTCCAGGTGGTGTGGAGAAGGCAATGGCACCCCACTCCAGTACTCTTGCCTGGAAAATCCCATGGACGGAGGAGCCTGGTGGGCTACAGTCCATGGGGTCTCTAGGAATTGGGACACGACTGAGCGACTTCACTCTCACTTTTCACTTTCATGCATTGGAGAAGGAAATGGTAACCCACTACAGTGTTCTTGCCTGGAGAATCCCCATGGACAGAGGAGCCTGGCAAACTACAGTCTATAGGGTTGCAAAGACTCGGATATGACTAAAGTGACATAGCATGCACGCATATAAGTATATATTTACATATGGATACATGAGCCCAAAGGTAAATACCTGTGTAATTTTGTTGACTATTATGATGTCCCCCTCCATAGGTATTGTATCATTTTCCATTTCCACCAGCACTGTGTGAGAGTTCCTGTTTCTCCACAGCCTCGCCAGTAGGATGTGTTATTTAGATTTTGTTGAACTTCTCGATATTTCCTCATTTTAGAAATGAAAATTGGAGTCTTGGCCTAGTAATTTCCATTCTTCTTACTAAGTGTGTGACTGAGCACCTTTTCATATAGTTAAGACCATATTTCTAGCATACTCCTAAAAGTGGTCTGTTTCCTATAAACAAACCTCTTTTTATAATACAGCTTGCATATGTTTTTTCCCAGTTTATCTTTTTAGTTTGCTCATAAAGGTTTTTGTAACATTTAAACTTTTCACATAAACTTTTGATGCAGAATATTATTGTTCTTTCAGAGTCTCAGAGCTATAAGGAACATTAAAAGTTATCTAGATCAGTCATTTTATTCTTCAGAGGAGAAAACTAGCTCTTTCTTATGAATGGCATGTTCCCTGATGTTCAGTCGAGTTGAGTTTCTGAAGTAAAGGGCTTTGGACGAGGGAGCCCATTGAGGGAAAACGCCACAGATGAAGCTCATGTGTTCATGTCATTACCCAAGCAGGATACTGACTTTCCTGTTCCTCTAATCCTTCAGTCTTTTAAGCCGTGGAAATGAGGAAAGTGCCCAGAAGTTTAGTGAAGGCACTTGGAGACCCACAGCTTCCACCACCACCTAGCTGTACCTCATTCCTCTTGAAAACGTTTTAAAAGAACGTTTGTCTTATCCTATTACGGAACCCAAGAGCTAAAAATGATCTATTTGTGTAAATGACCTAATGTGGTTTAGTGGTTAGATAGCTGCTGAGGGCTTGAAAGAAGAAATTCACGTATAAAGACAGGTGTTGATGAAAACCCCTGAAACTTCAGGCCAGGTCAAGAAAAACAGAGTCACTTGGAAAGTTTGAACAAAGGCTTTGTATTCTATTTTCTATGGTGCATAAATTGCCACATTATTTAAAGAACTCATAGTTTTATGTCTCAGGTGCTTAATGAGATCACCATCTTTTCATAGTAACCTGCTGAGTTTAAAATATAGAGCTTCTTGGCTCCTTGACCTAAAATCTTCAAGGATCTCGGCCACCTGACAGGTTCTCCTCCATTCAAGTGTGTTCCTATTTTATTTACAAGTTCAACTTCTCATGTGCAGTCTGCTAAGTTGGAAGGAGAAAGTAGAGAATTAAAGTATTAATTGGAGAAATCATGGGGTGATGCTTTTTTATTTATATGTTTTTGTGCTCCCCTCCCCCTGGTTTATTATCATACATAGAACAGCTCCATGATCACTATCCATCAGAGGATGTGAAGCACAGCTTCTGTAGGTGGCAACACAGACCACCAGGAAACCTGCCTTCAAGACTGATGCTCCTTGCAGCAGTAATGTGTTCATATAAACAATTAAAATACACCCTGGAGTTTTCAGCTGAAGGAATGCTGAGCCTTAGTCAGACAACTTTGTTACCTGGCCGGAAGACCTCCCCGCTCCGTGTAGACTCATGCTAAGGGACTGCTCTTCCTGACGTCTCTGGCTCCCGACTTCTTGCACCCAGGTTCCCTCTTTAGTAAAATCCCTCAAGTCTGCTTACTTCCTTTCAGATTTTTGAAGTAATTACTATTTAGAGAAAACGTAGAAAATCTAAAATAAAATTTATACACCATAGGGATATAAAAGCTATTAATGGTGGTATCTCCTCTCCACACCCGCCTCCCCATGACCTATTTAGTTCTAAGCTTCTGTCAGTCATATTTAATCACCTGTGTCAAAGTATATCTTGCCACTTCTGATCCTAGTAAGGCTGAAATGTAGAAACTCTATGGTCCTATCCTGTTTTCTCTTTTTATTTGTTAGGAACTTTTAAAGGTGAAGAAAGATGTGTGTGAAGTGGTAGAACGATGTCTGGGGAATGCTCAGTAAACGTGAATGATGATGGTGTCCACCCTGATGTTGAAGAATTAAATACCTCTGACATTATATTTGAACCTCTTCATACTGCTAATCTTCCCCAATGTTTGTTGAACTTTGAATCTCTACTTTGTGCCAGTTGCTAGATTAGATGCTGCTAACCTGGCTTCCCTGGTGGCTCAGCGGTAAAGAATCTGCCTGCAGTGCAGGAGCTGCAGGAGATGCGGGTTTGATTCCTGAGTAGGGAAGATCCCCTGGAGGAGGGCATGGCAACCCACTCCAGTATTCTTGCCTGGAGAATCCCATGGTCAGAGGAGCCTGGTGGGCTACAGTCCAGAGGGCACAAAGAGTTGGACATGATTGAAGTGACCTGGCACGCATGCAACCTGCTAGGGTGATCTTACTCTTGTGAAAGAGACAGATACCAAACACAGCCTCTTACAGCCTTTGCTCTGGCTTTTTTATAATCCAGATTTCATGGATTCTGATGTGAAACCATCTTCCAGATCATCACACTTTTTAATTGTTTATGAATGTAATTCAAGGACTGTTGGTTATTTACCACTGAAGCTCCATTCTGCACAGATAGTGCCTGGTACAGAACATGGACCTTGTAAATATTTGCTGAATGAAGGAATTAAGAGCTTTAGGAGACCAGATTTCAGTGTTTAATGAGTGTGGGCATTTTGTCTCATATTTGTGGGCACTCGGGTGGATCCTTCTGCATAGTGTTGGTTTGAATCTGAGTCTTTTCAGTCTCTGTTTTACCTTAAAATAACTCTCAATTCTTATGGAAGTCACAGTTTCCCACATGGCTTCCCAAAGCCATTTTGCAAAAGAAAGTAACTGTGGCTTCTGTTCTACAGACTGTGTACCTTCAACCCTCCTACTGGTAATCAAGTTAGAATTTCAGAGTAAGATCTTCCAAAGACAGTATTCCTCTAGGTAGCCATGGTTGGGAGTGTAAAGGGTGTAGTTGTAGGAAAGGGGCTGAATAGAGAGAGAAAGAAGAGGAGCCCATACTCTTGGGAACTTACAGGGATTTCTTTAAATGCCTCAGAAACCTGAACTGTATAATTTTAGAGCAACAGATAACTTTTAGACTAGCCTGTGCTTTATTTTCCAAATTTTTTCACCCATCCATACCTCATGTACTTGTTGATATACCGATTAATTCAAATCCTCAATGTATTAAACACATATGCCAGGAAATAAAAAAAGGTTCATAGACTACTGACAGCATTTATTCTTTGCCTACCTAGACTACCTGTTAGCATCTTCTTTCCTGAATGTGACCCTTAAAGGGAAAATAAGTTATTGTTTGGGGGTTGAGTTATAGATAATCTTAGAACATTAAAATTTGTAAGATGAAGAATTTGAGACATTGAGTACCATCAAAAAATGAATATTTGAGCTGTAAGAAATACCAGTCCTATTAAGTACTAGAAACTGATACTTACATTTTGTCTGAAGCAGACATAAACCCATTTTTTATGACTCATTAAGTCTTCTAGATAATAATAATTACACATATATACACATACATGTATTTATTAGCAAACTTATGTTTGAGCAGAATTAACTTTTTTCCATGAAAACCACAGGTAATACATCACTTCGTTATTTAATGAACAACATAATAGAATTTTGATAATTTAACTTATATTACCAAAAATATTTTCCTTCAGTTCAGTTCAGTCGCTCAGTCGTGTCCGTCTCTTTGCGACCCCATGAATCACAGCACGCCAGGCCTCCCTGTCCATCACCAACTCCCGGAGTTCACTCAGACTCACGTCCATCGAGTCAATGATGCCATCCAGCCATCTCATCCTCTGTCGTCCCCTTCTCCTCCTGCCCCCAATCCCTCCCAGCATCAGTCTTTTCCAATGAGTCAACTCTTCGCATGAGGTGGCCAAAGTACTGGAGTTTCAGCTTTAGCATCATTCCTTCAAAGAAATCCCAGGGCTGATCTCCTTCAGAATGGACTGGTTGGATCTCCTTGCAGTCCAAGGGACTCCATAAGTTATACTTAATATTTACTCTAGCTTCATTAAATTTTAATTCAATCAAAAGATACTTCTTAGCCAAACCTCGGGCGCTACTGTAGCTATGGATCATCCCTGGTCCCTGGTCATGTTTTGACAAATACTCTTATTTACTATACCTAAAATTTTTATGGAGAATCAAGTGTCTTTAGAGTTTTGAAATCCATTAGAAAATGTCCACCGCATAGCTTATATGTATTAAGCTTGTATCACGTGCTAGATACAATTCTAAGAACTTTGCATTATTATTTCATTTATTCCTTGTAGCAGCCACATGAATCAGGTACTGTTATTATACCCATCTTTAGACATGAAGAATTGAGGCTCAGAGAGGTTACGCAGTCTAGCCAAGATCACACCGTCAGTGATGATACAGTTACTGCTTTCTGTAGATATCTCTCTCGAGGATTTACACAGGACCCAGTATAATTTTAAGTGTAGTACTATTTAATTTAAAACTGTGTTGGCCGTTCTTTGTCAAGAATGTGTATGAAAGTGTAATCCCAATACACTTGCTTTCCAGATCAGCTTCTCAGATTTCCTTGCCATTGAAAGAGCTGTGTTGTTTCAGTTCTAGATTGGGTTAGTTTAGAATTTGCTAATTTAAAAAGAAGCTAACTAAAAAGCAAATGGTGCTAATGTTGTTATGTTTGCTTTTATCCTGAGGAAGTGTTTTTTACAGTTATTTTTAGCCCATCATGGTCTTTTAAAATCATTGAAAGGCAAGGTGGCATTACTAAAAGATTCTGTGTTTCAGCAGATGTTTAAATTATTAACTTATATTTTAATCCTAACAATGGCTAAACTGTTGCAAAAGTCATGAAGCATTTTTCATCTGTAATAAGAGATCTCTAAGTGGGGAAACCTTAATGTGGGATTTTCAACTTCAGAGAGATTGATGGTTTTTAAAAGAAAAGGCAGAGAGCTTTTTATAAATTGATTTATTATTTGAATTCTCTTGCTAATATATCCTGGGTGACCTTTGTTTGACCTACCTCTTCAAATGTTATTATTTCTTTAAATTTAATATCCTCAAAACAACTCAACTCTGAACAAAAGGTTAACCAAAGTCCTATCTTTAGTTCACTCCTGCCCTTCAAATGGAAAAATCATTTTTGAGTATCAAATACAACATAAAGGACTCTCTCCTCCTGTGATTGTATTGGTGCCAGAAACCTAAAATACGTTTTTAATTAGTATCACCCTATTTTGAACTGGGACCAATTACATGCTTATCAAAGAACTTTTTTCTTCAAATTTAGGAAAAGCGCCTAAAAATTAATTTAGCAAAAGGCATATTGATCATATTGTTGTTTAGTTGCTAAGTTGTATTTGACCCTTTTGTGACCCCATGGACTGTAGGTCTCCAGGCTCATCTGTCCACAGAATTTCCCAGGCAAGAATACTGGAGTGGGTTGCAGTTTCAAGAGGGAATTTTTAAAGAGTTTTGTAGCCTGTGGGGAACAGGCAACCTTACCAAATATGTTTTATTTTTGGTGGGGGAAAGCACTCTAGTTTCAACAATTTGTGACTATTAACTTACTGACTTAAAATTCTGTTATTTGGTACAAATGTTGATTAAACTCGTGTGGATTTGAGGTAATAAAACTATGTTTTGAATAATACCATTTAAAAGTTAACTTCACGGTAATATTGAGAAATAATTGTATTTGAGAACCATCTATGTTAGGGTAAATTCTGAGAAATAATTGTATTTGAGAACCATTTATACTTAGACTTTATTTTACTCTCAGAATTGATACATCAAAATTCTTGTCCGTTTTAATGCATATTGTATGCTACAGTAAAACAGTGTTGAACTGCTTTTAAAATGCACTTGACTTGCAGTACTGATAAATTCATGAGAGTTTTTTAAAACATTTTGTATGATAGTAAAGAGCTCTTATGTCTTTTTACATTTAACTTTTATAGCACTTTAGGGTCTTATTTTTCAGCTGAAAAGTGCATATGTGGGGCGCTTTAATGAGCTATGGTTCTTTAGGTATTTTTTTCTTGAGAGGAAAGTAAGAAATAGGAATTTAATTGTGTTTTTCTTAACAGACATTATAAATACTAAGTCGTCGTCTTCAAGGTAAGGGCCATTTGTGTAGAAGTTGTCTGTCTTTAAGACCCTAGTGAAACCCTTGAGTTTGTCAAGCCAGTAGGTGGCAGAGCGGAGAGTTTAGATGCCAGGGTCAAATGCTACACTGGTGTTTTCCACAAGAGCATACAGTTAGGTATTTTTAAATATTCCTCTTTTGTGTAGTTTCCTCTTCACTGAATCAACTTAGGCTGGAGTTCCATCCCTTACAAACTAGTTGAAACGCTGACGTCCCAGTTTTACATCATTTGGCTGCTGTACTTTCTCAGGGTAGAAGCAACTCTTCTGCTCTTCGGGCCACATTATGCCAGTCTCCTTTTTCTGCCTTAGCTCATTGCTTTTGACAGTTTTCAAGAACAAGGAATCCCTTTTTAATATTTAAAATTGATTTATAGTATATATAATTCTTTATAACTGTGTAATTCTTTTCTACAAAAAGTGAACATATATGTATCTGCCACCCACCTAAAAGACACCTATATTATCACTACTTTTGAAGCCCCTGTGCCCACCTCCCTGGCTTATTCCCTGTGTTCCCCCTATAGGTAACTGCTGAATTTGTGTGTATGTTATTCATCTGTCATCATAGAAAGGATACCCCACCCCTAAAACACATACATAGCCCACTACAACATTTTTCATTGATGTTTAAAATTCTGTTTAAAAGGAACTATACCATGTGTCGGAGAAGGCAATGGCACCCCACTCCAGTACTCTTGCCTGGAAAATCCCATGGACAGAGGAGCCTGGTGGGCTGCCGTCTATGGGGTCGCACAGAGTCGAACACGACTGACGTGACTTAGTAGTAGTAGTACAGCATGTGTGAGCCTCTGCACCTTGACTTTCTGATGCGACATTAGACTTTTGAGATTGGTCTGTATTATGTATGTGGCTTTTTGTTCATGTTCTTCTGCTATATAGTTTCCCATCGTATATCAGAATTTATTCGTTCATCTGCTGATGGATATTTAGCTTATTTTTGTTTGCTCTTAAAAATTATGCTGCTTTAAACATTCTTTTACATGTTTCCTATCTATCCACAAAAGAATTTTTCAAGTAAGATACCTGTAAGTGGAATATTGAAGATACATATTTTGGGTTTTACTGGATTGTTTGCTGCAGCTATTTTATGTTTTACTAGCAGAGCATGAGAATTACGTGGTTTTGCCTAAATTTTAAGGTTTATCAGTCTTAAAGATGGCTATAAAGATGTTATCTCATTAGATTCTTATTTACATGTTTCTGATTTCTAATGAGAGTGAGCATCTTTTCATATATTCATTGGCCAGTTGTGTTTATTCCTCTCTCAAACACCTGTTTGTATCTTTGCCATATTTTTTGAATCATCTTCTCTTGTTGTCGTCATTGTTTTTCGAGCATTCCTTCTGTGTTTTGAACATTGATTTTCATTAGTTAGTATTTTGCAAATATATGGCATCTTATGTGTTGTCTGCACCTGTCTAGCCAAGGAAGACCCTATTTTTAAAATTGACTCATTGAGATCCAGTAAGTTATTGTTGTTATTCTTTTCCCAACTTTCAAGTGGGACTCTATGCCACTGTATATTCAAAGAACACCTCTTTGAATGATGATAGAGAATGTTTCACTAAATTTTACTTTTGTTGACTTTCTTTCCTATAGTAGAGATAGGTGAGCATTCTTTTTACAGAGTTTGAAATTCTAGGTTTACTTGAAAAAGTTCTACGTAAATCGTCAATGGAAGTTTATATTTGACATTTGAATTTAAGGAAATGTTATTTTCATACAATAATAAAGCCCCACATTTTCTTTATTAGAGTTTCCAACAGGAAAATGTTTCCATATGAGCATTTTTTGATCAGCATTTAATTAATGAAAATTCTCTTACAAGGTTCTAATTGTTTTAGTAAGTGATTTTGTGAGAAAAGTATGTAAATATGGTATGTTTCTAATCTGGAAAAATAAAGAGAAATTCCTTTTATGGGAAAAATTTGAAGTTGCTTGGATTAAAAAACTAAAAAAAAAATACTTGTTACCTTATTTTCACTTCATGGCTGATTTCTAATGTGTGATACAAATGGAATTATTGCTAGAATAATTCCTTTTGTTACTCATATTTATATGAAAAGTAAATTTTTTACTTTCATATTTATAAAACTTTAAGGGGGTCAATAGATTCTCATTCTAAAATATGAAACTAATGTTAATACAATTCACAGGTGTTCCATTTTATTTTTTAGTATTTAGGGGGTCAGTTTTAGGAATTTAATTTTAAAAGATAATCCCACAAACTCAGTTTTATTAAACATCATTTTTGCTTTTTTTTAACCTAAAAAAGTCATTACCTGGCAAATTCTTAGGAAACAGTAGTAGAGATTGCATTGAGTTGAAAAAAAATAATGTAGTAACATAAACATCAAAGCCACAGACAGCCTAATTCGTCAACTAACAAGAGTATCTTATGTGTCATCAGTGTCAGTTCCACTCTCAAAGTCATGTTTTTTACCCTTAAAATATGTTACATGAACTTGTAACTTGTGTCTGATAATTTTGTTGAAATCTGAAAATAAACATGCACAGGAAAATGAGAGGATAGTGTGTGGTGGAAACTTTGTGCTTGCATAAGGGCTGTCTGTAGCAATCCGGGCATCTTAATAGAACGGTAACTGAGAGAGGCTCATGGCAGTGGCTCTGAATAAGCAGGAAGCAGTCAGTGAATTTGTAGTGCTCTTCAAACCTTGAACAGTAATTTGGCACTGCCTTTCTTGTTGCTTTTCATTTCTCATTAACTGTATTCTTCAGACTGCCAAATGCAAGGTGCTGTGTTTACTAGCTCTGGGAGTCTCAGCTCTACGTCAGTCTGATGTGGAAATCAGGTGGATGCCTCACAAAATCTGGGTTAAAACTATTCTCTTTTATGTTTTACGGTGGGAAGAATTCATGGATAAAAACATAGATGTTATGGTTTATATCTTATTTGGAAGAAGGCTCTAGTTCTGTCATACATATTTTGCTATCACTATGAAATTCCCAGAGACATGATTTTTGTTATTTTGGGGTAATATCAAAATGCCTGACATTTTACTCATACTGTGATAATTAAAGGAATTTGCACTGACATAAGTAACGTTAGGAAGAATAGTACTATATTTTTCTGCCTTTTTATTTTGATTTCTTTTTTCAGAATGAATTAAACCTACTACTTATAGTTTTTTTTTCCTCTTTATGAAAACTGCCAACAAATTACACTGTCCTTGTTAGCCATATGTAAAGAATGTGAGTGTGCCCTTTTTTTTTTTTTTTAAGACAAGTGATCATTTTATGGATAAGCCTATAAGGAAATAAGTCATTTCCTCAAAAAATTAACTATAATGATTTGTTTTATTGTACTCAAGTCAAGAAAGGTTATTGCTGTGTGTTATTAATTGCAGTTGGCTGAATTTGTAGCAGTGTTTGGTTGTGATATATTTTCTCTATTAGATTTTAGTCTATAACTAAGATGTTTACAACCCTTTATAAAAGTGCTGATGTGAAAGGGATGGCCTTAAATGTTTTGACAACTTGGGGGAAGATTTAGAGAGATTGGAGTTTTTTCATTATGATTTTTCAGTCATTAAGTATTGTAATAGTATTTGATTATTTCACAGATAAGTATGGTCACTGATTTCTGAATAATGATGACATTCAGGACTGATTTATTACTGGTGTTGGCCATTCTGCACTCGAACATTATATATGGACTTCTAGGGTTTTATGCTTCCCCGGTGGTGCTGGTGGTAAAGAACCCGCCTGCCAAAGCAGGAGATGTCAGAGACACAGGTTCGATTCCTGGGTCAGGAAGATCCCTGGAGGAGGACATGGCGACCCACTCCAGTATTCTTGCCTGGAGAATCCCATGGACAGAGGAGCCTGGCAGGCTATAGTCTATAGGGTCACACAGAATGTGGGACAGGACTGACCTCACTTAGCATGCACACACTAGGGTTTTACATAATTAGAATCACTTTATAGCAAAATGTGAAACAACATTTGTTTTTGTTACAACGTTAAAATATAAACTTAACACAGTTTCCATTCACATGCACAAAACTGCTGAATATGTTTGTTGAAAGCATATCTTTTCTAGTTTTCTATATTACTTTAAGTAAAAGATTCTAAGTTTAGAACTCAGATATTTGAGTGTATTTAAGTTAATGTTGATTTCAAATCAGCTAGTCAATGGACTCTTAGAGCCTATTTACACACCCAACTATTTAAGACTTCCCAGCAGTAATACAATCTTTAAAGGGACTGGATGTGATAACAGGAAGGAAACCAATAATGAGCCAATGGCATTGGTCTCTGACAGCTTTGAGCTAATTCATCATAGCGCAGCCACAAATATGCATGATAGGAGAATGAGACCTCTCTTTGGCATGTAGTTCAAAACGAGACTTTTTTTTAACCAAAGCATCTTAGACTGACAGCACTGACTGTTGTCTGCACAACTCTGTTGAAAGTTACTGGATTTTAAAATGTGTTTGTTGCCAGCAGTGGGGGGACATGATCTGAGGAGCAAGAGTAAGGATTCAGCTAGAATATGATGTTGAAGTATTCTCAGAGTGAATGAACAAGAACAAGAATCTCAGGTTTGATTCTTACATCAGATCGACACATGAGAAATGGAGTGCCTTTTAAATCTAATATGTGAGCAAAGTAATGGAACATAAAACCTTCCTGTGGGTTTGAAGCTTTGTAATAGATTGGAAGCTTCTTTAGGATCTTCCCCTCCCTCTGCAAATTGTGTTATGATAACTGCTTACCATTAAATGTCTCCAGATGGTATTTGTTTTGAAAGATGAGGTGTGATAAAATCAGTCAGTTCAGTCGCTCAGCCGTGTCCGACTCTTTGAGACCCCATGGACTGCAGTACGCCAGGCCTCCCTGTCCATCATCAGCTCCCAGATATGTTTATTCAGTATTATTTATATGTTTATTCTGTATTATTTATACTCCCAATAAGTTTATTCAAACTTATGTCTGTTGAGTCAGTGATGCCATCCAGCCATCTCATCCTTTGTCATCCCCTTCTCCTCCTGCCTTCAATCTTGCCCAGCTTTAGGGTCTTCTCACATAAGTCAGTTCTTCACATTAGGTGGCCAAAATAGTGGAGTTTCAGCTTCAGCATCAGTCCTTCAATGAATATTCAGGATTGATCTCCTTTAGGATGGACTGGTTGGATCTCCTTGCAGTCCAAGGGACTCTCAAGAGTCTTTTCCAACACCACAGTTCAAAAGCATCAATTCTTAGGTGCTCAGCTTTCTTTATGGTCCAACACTCACATCCATACATGACCACTGGAAAAACCATAGCTATGACTAGATGGACCTTTGTTGGCAAAGTAATGTCTCTGCTTTTTAATATGCTATCTAGGTTGGTCATAGCTTTTCTTCCAAGGAGCGAGTATCTTTTAATTTCATGGCTGCAATCACCATCTGCAGTGATTTTGGAGCCCAAAAAAATATATGAAGTCTGTCACTGTTTCTATTTACCATTCTCATGATGTACCCTGCATATAAGTTAAATAAGCAGGGTGACAGTATACAGCCTGATGTACTCCTTTCCCGAGTTCACAGTAAAATATTTGGATTATCAACATCATAAGATCTGAGCTCAATAACTATCCATTGTGAAAGTCTAAAAAAATTAAATAATACTAAACTGATGATTAAAAGGGAATGCTGATTTTTAAAATGCAGTTTTCTGTGTTCTTTATTATTTCTTAGTAAAGAGATTGGTTGTATCATTGCTTGAGAATAAATCCATAAACTTCACATTCATTTAAGATATTAAATGGGTTCTTTGTTATATTATTATAAATCCTGCCATTGTCATCTTACTATTTTCTTTCCATCTCTTACCCAGTATTTATTTATTTACCATTTTATACATTCTCAGATGGTCAAGAGTCTGTCTGCAATGCAGGAGATCCAGGTTCAATTCCTGGGTCAGGAAGATCCTCTGGGTCTTTCTCTTAGGTATTGCCAGGGATCTAAAAATACATTTGTGTTTTCCATCCAATAAAATGTGAAAATGGTTTGTTTCATTTTCTCACTTTATATTTTATTAGCAGTTCATTCTGTTATTTACCAGTAGTTGTTACATGACTGAGTGGAAAATTGTATTTGCAAACTGACCAAATAGATATTTTTGGTACCTTCTCACCTTCTTTTAACATTTATGCAACAGTATTTAAAAGCAGTGAGCGGGTGCCCAGAATTTTGTTTTGTAATTACGTTAATTTAGCATGCAGTCTAGGCTTCACTCACTAGGCTTTCCACAGAACACTACTCCCAGGCAGAAGTCTCCCCTGACTTGTTTCTGGAGATCAGCACAGAAAAAGAGAGAAGTCCTTCTCCTTCTCCTAACTCAGCAGAGGTGCCAGCCACATGGCACACAGCCCAACTTGCTGGTTATGGTTATAGATAGTGCTGATTAGGAAAAACGTCATACTTTGTGGTGGACAGAAGTTGAGGTGAGTGAAAGGATTTGGGGCAGAGAGTCCCTGAGGTATTGATAAAAAAGCAGTGTGAATTTTCTGAGATTCCAGTCCAGTATATGATTAAAAAGGAATAAAGCAAATAAGAAGTTATCCAGGCTGTAGAAAAACATTTTTGATTATGTGGCATCATCCTGTAATTCTAGATAGCTTACAAAATGGACTTGATCATACTTTGACGTTTCAAGTTCAAATAAAAGGGGGAAGACTCTCTCTACAGGCATATGGCGTAAGTAAATTATTGGAGTTACTTCACTCAAGATGGGAAAAGAAATCCCTTTGGGTTGAAATCAGGAAAATTCTGAGATGGCCACTTGGAAATGTTCTTCTTAAAGAATTGCCAGGGAGAGGGGAAAGATAAATGAATTAACAAGTAAGTATTAAGGCTAGGAAGAATATTTATATTATCTACATCTTATAGTTTCCTGTAATTATGATACAATGTAGCATATTTCTTAAGCTTCAGTGTACTGTGAATTCTTCCTGATCTGTTTTTTATTCTTCCTGATCTGTAATTCTTCCTGATTATGAAGGTGAAAGTCTCTCAGTCGTGTCCGACTCTTTGCAACCCATGGACTATACAATCCGTAGAAGTCTCCAGGCCAGAATACTGGAGTGGGTAGCCATTCCCTTCTCCATCAGTGGAAAATGGATTATTCTAGAAGTTTTGTTTAACTTATGGGTAGCTTTTTGAACAATAAAGTTGTGCCCTGCCTAACACCAAAATAAATTCCAGATATCAAAGTTCTGACCATTAAAAAGAAGTCATTAAGTTGCTGCTAAAAAATGTAAGACAAATATGTAATTTTTTAAATCTTGGGATCAGAAAACCTTTCTAAGTATAATCTCAAACCAAAAAACCTTTAAAGAAAAGATGTATGAGTCTGACAACATTTTAAAAGTGTTCTGCATATAAAGAAAAATAAAAGCAAAATTAAAGACAAATGACAAACCAAGAGTAAAGTTTCCAGCTCATGTAATGGACAAGGAGATAATAGTCTTTAAAATATTAAAGTTTTTTTAAAACATACTAAAAAACAATTACCCCATTGAATAATAGACAAAGGATATAAACAATTAACAGAAAAGGAAGTATGACTTTAAACTTGTGCAAAGATATTCTGTTTCATTCATAATAAGTTGCAAATAGAAGCTGCTGCAGAAAGTGTAAATTAATACAAATTTAAATATTTTAAATGCACATGATCTTTACTTAAGAATTCCATCTCTGAAAATTTATTTTATAGATAAAATTGTATATGTACAGAAGATATGTGTGTGAGAGAGAGAGAATGTGTACACACACATGTGTGTGTATTTATAGGATTGCTCATTACATCTTTGTTTATAATAGCAAAAGAGGGAAACTACTCAAATATTCATTAATAAATACTAGCTACAATTTCATTCATCTGTGCAGTAGAACATTAAGTAGTGATTAAAAAGGTGGGGCTACCTTATTAGAGACTGATTTGAAAGAACCTCCAGAAATTAGCTGGTAGAAAAAAAAATGTGTATAGAATAGAGTATGTATTAAAACAGTCCTTTTGTAAAATACATGGAACTGTATATGTAACACAAACTGTCACACACTTTATGTAAGATGGACCAAAAAACTCGTGAGAGGGATTGTCTTTTGTGAGGGAAACTGGATGGTGTGGGAGAAAGACTGACTTTCCATTGTATGCCCATTTACCTTTTGAATGTTTTAACATGTTAATCTATTCCAAATCCTATAAAAAGACAAAAAGTAAAGGAGAAAAAAGAATGTATGATTTGTTTTCATTGAGTTTACTATACGTGCCTTCCAAAAAAGCAGGAAAAGAAAAGATTTTCTGCTTTTTTGAGTATTTAAATACAGTAGTAAATAACTATAATACTAAAGCTTAATTTTTTCTTTTACTAATATTACTGAATCTTAAACATTGCCTTAGGATCATCATTGTGAATATCAGTTTTCATTGTACTCTTAAAATATGGACATGTTAGTAGAAGTATTAATGAGTACATATGTATTTTTTTTGTTAAGGAAGAAGTAGCTAAAAGTCAAATGGTTTTCCTGTAACAAAATCATTATTTAGTAAATTTTGAGGGCTTTTTGTGTTTCTCTGTGGGAAAACTGAGCAAAATAATGTTACTATTAAGATATACTTAAATGTACTTTTTAAAATCATATTTTGAGTGGTTACCTTTGTAGGCAGTCATTTCTGTTAAGTAAATCAAATTGGAAGCATAAAGGGAAAATAAAAATCTAGTCAAAGAAATATCTTCAATAAATATGTATTACCTGACACTGATTTATTACAGTTTATTTGAAGGAGCTGATCATCCTTTTTATTACTAGAACATAGTGAAAATTTAAATAATGGAAACTGACCATTCTTCTCAGATTTTCCTACTCATTTGAATTTTCAGTCTTTTTCACAAGTTCCTTGAATTTTTCTTTATTATAAGAAAAGTGCATAGCCCATGGATAACACATGCATGCATGCTAAATCGCTTTAGACGTGTCTGACTCTTGTGACCCTACAGACCCTATGGACTGTAGGCTACCAGGCTCCTCTGTCCATGGGATTCTCCAGGCAAGAATACTGGAATGGGTTGCCATGCCCTTCTCCAGGGGATCTTCCCGACTCAGGGATCAAACCTGCATCTCTTACATCTTCCACGTTGGCAGGCGGGTTCTTTACCACTAGCGCCACATGGATAAACACAGGTGGACAGCAAACCAACAAAGTTCTCAAAATATTTTTTACTGGCAGGCCATTTTAGGGTAATTACACATTTGAGTCAGAATTTGAAGTTGGAAGTGGTATTATTAGCAAATTCAACACAATTTTACCCAGTGACTTCTAAAATTTTAA
>NW_011495034.1:14305988-14306708 GCF_000754665.1 Bison bison bison | reverse complement strand
CAAGGCTTGAAGAATCTTTGCAGAAAAGTGACCTATTAAATATGTGTTTTTGACTTCCTGGACCTGCCACCCTCCAACCTCTCTGATTTCTGATGCTGCAAAGGTTCTGGAGGTAGAAAGTCACTCAGGTGAAAATCAGAAGAACCGAGGCTGAAGGAATTAGAGGGCTAAAGAAGTAACTTGCCCAAGATGACACGACAAGTACATGATGAGGACAGAACTCCATACCAGGTGCTGGTATTGCAAGAGCAGCCGCCTAAAGATGTCCTGCACTCTAATCTCTGTCTCAGAGTCTGTTCCTGGGACACCCAGGCTGCCACATTCATGAAATTCTAAAGAAAAAAAAAATTTATATATGTGACAGCTCACCAACACTGTAAGAGCTTTTCTTTTTGAAGTTTTAGAAAGGAGTTGAAAATTAATATACAAATGTAAGGAACTCAGAAAAAAACAAAATAATTTTGGCAAAAAAAGAACAAAGTTGGAGGACTCATATTCTCGATTTCAAAAGTTACTGCAAAACAACAGTTATTGAGACAGTATGGTAGCAGAGTATGGATGGCCGTACTGATCAATGGAATGGAAATGAGAGCCCAGAAAGAAACCTACGTATCTACAGTCAACTGGTTTTTGGGGAAAAAATGCCAACACCATTCAATAGAAAAAGAATAGGCCCAACAAATGGACAGCCATTCTTCATGCAAAAGAATGAAGTTGAAT
>NW_011495034.1:14291742-14305888 GCF_000754665.1 Bison bison bison | reverse complement strand
TAAAATTTTAAATTCAGAACTTTTCATAATTAATAGCGTAAATAGCTGTTTTCGTCACTGTACAGCTTCGGAGCATTGTAAGCCATTTCTGCATACTAACTTACGCTTCTTCCTACTCTGTGTGACAGGAAATAGAGTAGACAGTGTGTTTCTATACTAGACTGACTTTGCATTTTAAGATTATAATCCTCTAGGTTATTTCCTTACCAATATTAACACGACACTGACCTATTCTACTCTAGTAAGATAAATAAGGTGAGTCTGAGATGGAGTCTCCAAACAAACTGCTGTTTGAATAGTGACATCTATAAGCACTGTTGCTTTTAACAAAGGTGAACCAAAGACAGCTGTTGAAAAGGGTAGCTAGACTGGAAATTGCAGAGAGCTGTTTTCCAAGAGTCCCATTGCTTAGTACAGTCACTGAATTAAAAAGGAAATAGTTGAATTTAATCTCTGATTTATACACCAAATCAGTGTAGATTATTGGTATAGAACCCTTGAGGCTGCAATATCTGTAAAATAAGTCGTGAAAGAGTTATAGAATTGGAGAGCTTGAAAATTCTTAGAGATCCTTCTGACCAGTGCTCTTTCTTTAGAGATGAGGAAATTCAGAAGGAATTTGAGTTATACTAAGAATCAGAATTAGGACTCATGGCTTTTTATCTAAGTCTGATATCCCCCTCACATGTAGGTAGAAGAGACTGTCTTAGTACAACATTTGATCTTTATTTCCTAGGGTAGCTCTTTTTGAGGATTTCCCCCAAGCTGCTGTTCAGGACCTGAAAGAAGGCTTGTGGGCCATGAAGGATGAGACCAAAAGCACAGGAGCTAGATCTTGTAGCTGTGCAGACCCAGTCGAAGAGTCTGACCTTCAACAGAGGCCATGAGGCCAAGGCTTGAAGAATCTTTGCAGAAAAGTGACCTATTAAATATGTGTTTTTTAAAATTTTACACTGGCTACAATATGCAGAACTTTGGGGAGTCAGTGGTCACTGGGAGGTCATTAGGAAGATGGTGTCTTAGAATGGTGTGGTGTATCTGGAGTGAAGTAGCTGGGTAAAAGTGATATTTAAAAGCTAGTTTTGAGAGATTGGGACATCATCTTGCAATATTTGATACGCTAATTTTTATTCATGTTGCTTCCTGTTGTAGCTCTCTGTCATATATTCTCGTCATATTGTATGATAACAGGGGAACTGGAGAATTTTGGAATATTGTAAGTGGTAAATATCGAATGTGGTGAGTTTGGAAATATCAAAACACTTAAAATTGTGTGTAATGGATACAGAGCTTATATTTAAATATTATATAAATTGATTTAGGTACTACGATTGGCGTTTAAACTTCATGAATAGAAATAATTTCAGGTTATATGTGGTTTTAGGATTTTTGATAAGATGACATTTGACAACTTCTTATGGCATTTAAAAATGTTATGTTTTGTTGATCGAAATCTTCTCATTTCTGGACTTTATCTCTGAATTTGAACAGGAAGTAGGGTTTGCATCTCCTAATTGCATCCCTTACTCATCCCTTTTTTGCTTCGGTACAGAGCCCTGCCCATCTTCCTGTGTCCTCAGCGGCTGCACCAGCCTCTTCTCTTCTCCCTCCCCCTGTGCAGTGAAGGCTTCTCAGTGTGCCCCTTTCAGTGAGTGTGGCGGCCATCCTAAACCCATTTCATATGTGCAAATATGCTCTTATTGTACAGGGCCTATTTTTCCTGGCTAATTTTTTCTCAAAATAAGTTACACGAGAAGGAGAATCCTAAATGTTTTCAATGTATATTGATTTTGGCCTATGCCCTCCAGAATTATCATATGATTAGGAGCCTTGTAAAACAGGTTTTTATTCCCTTCACTCATTCATTTATTCACTTGAAACATTGAGCACTGCAAGTTTCTTTCTTTCTATATATACTGATATGGTGTCCTTCCTTTATCTTTCTTCATAGCCTTTGTTTTCAAGTCTGTTTTGTCTCATGAATATTGTGACCCCAGTTTCTTATTTCCATTTGCATAAGACATCTTTTTCCAAACCCTTTCTTTTATGCTGTTCCTTGTTTAAATTTGTTAGTATAGGGCCATGGAATGTAAATAATTTATATGTGGCCTCTTGGTATGCTTCTAGAATTCAGTGTTGTCAGGAAAATTGTACACATAAATATTGAAAAATGTGGCATTAGGTTGTTAAATTTAGGGTTAGATATATAGATAGTATAAATGTTAGCATTACTTTTTATTTCTACTTCCCATTTATAATAGGAATAAGTTCTGGCCTTTTTATTTTTTTCTGTAATAAATACCAGTTTAGCACAGCAAGTAAAACTTTAATAATAATAATAATAAACAGCAACAAAATAGTTCACTGTAGCCTGTGAATAATAACAGCTCTTCTTGATTATTGAAACACTCATAATCTGATCATTTTGTCTCATCAGATCCTCTTTTGTTGCTAGAGCATCAAGGCATTTATTTTGGCTTCTGAAGCTTAATAAGGACATGTGTTATTTGGGGAGTAGTTGATGCCAACTTGATTGAAAGCACCTATTTCATTTTACTGAGCTACTTCACTGACTGATATGCAGGGTTACAGTGACCTGGTTTATTTTGATACGCTATTCCTTACAAAAGAGAGGGGGAAATGGAAATTTTGAAGGATATAAGTTTGTGAGGTTTGTCTTCCATAGTCTTCTTTAAAATGAAACACTGTCTTCATTTTACTTCAATAAACTTTCAGTTCAGTTAACTTCTGAAATGCGAATGTTAAACCAGTTTGAAGATTCCAAATTCGAAATTGGCATATATGATTGGCAAATGTAGGAGCTGTTTGAGTCTTTTCTGTTAATGATTTGGGTTTTATCACCTTAAAATTACAACAGTTGACTGTTCAACTTCTTTTATGACTTCCATGTCTTTCATCCTGGCCCCTGCTTCTTCACCGTAAGGTAGATCCCTTTGCCTCTTGTCTGACAAGAGGCAAAGAATTATTATTTCTCAAAGGTAAGAGAAAATATTAGGTAACAACTTTTCCAGCTCCTCTCCCATCTACCTTTAATTTTTTCTGTTAATTATCCATGCTACCATGTCAGAGAATGAGGTGCCTTGCTTTTTTCTCCAGGGCAGTCCAACTCTTGTATACGCTATTCATCCCCCTCTATCTCACATGGGACTTTTCTTTTACATGTATTCTTTGCATTCTTATGTAAGCCCCTTAACATATTCAGGACTTTGAATGCTTTGAAAGAAGAGGAACCTTCCTATAGCCTACAGTTCCTTCTCTTCTCTTTCCTTCTCTCCTTTCACAGCCATACTTATTAGGTCATTGTTCTAGACTTGCCTCTTTCCTTACAACGCATACAGTTCTTGGCACCATTCCACTGTTCTTAATAAAGTCAGCCAGAAAGTCCCACTGCTCAAGCCCAGTGATGTATTTTCAGTAATAATACTGCCATTCTTCTAAACGCCTGGCTTTGTGTAAATCACTCTCAAAACTCTGTCCGCTTGGTTTTCTTCCTTCCTCTTTCCCTGGTTCCCCTGTCAGCTCTGAATTTCTTCTTTACTGTATTCCATAATTTCTTTCTTATTCTTTGCTCCTCCCATGAATGGGATTCCTAAAGATTCTGTGTGTAGCCCTCCTCTTTATACTGCAGGGCCTACCTGGATGGCCACAGTCATTGTCATAACTTCACCATTTATTCAAATGCTTATTTCTCCCTTTTCTGGTCTCTACATAAGACATCTGGCCTCTTCTTCAGACTCACATTTCCAACATCCTATTGGAAATTTACTAGGTACAGAAGAGTTAGGAATCTGAAGGTTGTTGTAATTATCCCAATAAAGGATGTTATGAAACAAAACTGAGGGGTCTCAGAGGATACAGAAGTGAGATATTTACAGAATATAGTAAGGAGGGTGGAATCTACAGGATCTTACATTCCATTTGATAGGGATGGTGGGAGTGAGGAATGACGTTGAGGTTTTTGACTTAAACACTTAAAGGTTTGTGACTCCATCCATTAAGATTTGGAGTATGAGAAAATGAGCAAAGCTTTCAAAGATGATCATTTTATCTTTGAACATGTAGGGTTGGAAGTATCTATTTGGCTTCAGTTATTCACTTGATTGTGTGAATATGGCATTCCAGAGATAGATCTGATATGGGGATAATGGCCTTGGAAGGAACCCATCTGTAGGCGGAAATTGAAGACATGAGAAGAGGATATGGAGCCAAGAGGATGGAAGAGGATGCTAATGCCACATGTGCCCATCAAGTGAATTCTCTTTTTTTAGCCTCCAAAATTTAGCTCAGACAACCTCTCCTCAAGGAAACTGTGGTCAAGCTTAAAATAATTTCTCTCTCTGCTCCTACAGAGCCTTACATTAGCACTTACTGTATTTCCTGTGACTTATACATATGTCCTATTCCCAATGGACTCTATCTCCTGTAGCTTTAAGTCTTGTGTCAGCAAATTTAGAGCCCAATCTGTTTATTTGTCAAAATAATCAATTTTTGGTAGAATGTTTTATAATGGTATAGCTCATTACAGTACAATAAAAAATAAAAACTGATGCTTTGCCATGTTAATATTTAAACATACATTTTAAAGATCCACAAAGAAAGTGCTTCTGACTTCTTGATTAGGCTATGTGGTCTCACCAGAGGGGAAAAAACAGCAAATCTAAATAACGTATAATCCCCCTCCATACTGCTAGTCTTATTTTCATAGCATAATAAAATACAGAGATGATTGCTTTATACTTTACCACTAGATGGCTGAATTACATTGCTTTTGGAAAAGGAAGGAACTCCTAATCCCTTGAAATAGCCTGGTGTATAACATTTTACAAAATGTCTGGTATATAAGTATGTATATGCCTTTACACATATGCACACATACATGCATATATAAACATATAAATAACTTAATCTTGAATAGTCAAGCTAGTTAGAATTGTTTCTTAAAAACTTTTAAAAATTATGACCTTGTATGATTTTAGCTGTAATTTATAAAATGTTGTATTTTGATAAGACATTTAAAAAGCCAATATATTTTAAAATCGTATTCTTGCACAGAATATAAACAGAAATCAGCTCTGAAAGTTTCACAAATACCTTGAAGGTGATTTTACATCTGTTAAAGAAATAATATCTATCGTCAGATGAGTACATACACTTTATATTTAAACACAGTGTTTTGTAGACTCTGTGTTCAGCTAGAGTTCAAAATGAAACAAAAATATTCCATGTCTTCATTTAAATTTTAAGTTGTAAAACATTTTGTTCCAGTTTCTTTTAAGTCTCCTTGAACTAAGTTTTGGTTATAAACACCATTCTTTCTGTTCAGGATTCAGAAATGTATTAAGTTGAACCGCATGAAATTACCATTTTTATCTATCAAAAACGGTCAAATATCAGTAGTTTCATGTAGTTCAACCTAATAATTTTCTTATTGTTTTAGTCGTTTTTATTTCTTACATTTCATTCAATGACCTGAATAGTGTTCCTGTCATTTGAGGGCTGTTGAGCTTTGGTAAGTGAAAGATTTGATCTTGACAGGATTATTTTTTCACCTTCTTTGTGAGACTTTGTGAAAGATACATGCCTAGAAATGCAATTTGGCAAAGTAACCTTCAGAGTGACAATGGAAAAAAAAGTGAAAGTGGTGGGCACTCAGTCATGTCCGACTCTGCAACCCCATGGACTGTAGCCTGACAGACTCCTCTGTCCATGGAATGCTCCAGACAACAATACTGGAGTCAGTAGCCATCTTTTCCAGGGGATCTTCCTGACCCAGGGATTGAACCCAGGTCCCCTGCATTGCAGGAAGATTCCTTACCATCAAAACCTCCAGGGAAGTCCCTCAGAATAAAGCTTATTAAATGCCAGAGAGTTTCCAAGGACCATTTTAGTGTAAAGTTATATGTACAGCACTCAGAAAGTGCAGGGTGAATCTTTGAAATTAGGACAGGCAATACGTGTCTCTAAAGGGAATATTTCTAGGTGTATTTTGTTTATGCGATAGTTGAAGTGATTGACCAAAAAGATGTTAAAGCATGGGTCTAAGGTCAATACATTGATTTGCAATGTATTTTCCCCCTTGGAATAGTAATAATATTCTAATGATTTTATTTTTGGTTACCAAGTGGGTAGTGTTAACAATATGTGAAATTTTAAAATAGTTGGTGAATAAATACATTTACTACTTTAACAGACCAGCAAAATGTCTGAAGTTCCTGTCACTGAGGCTTTGAATCTCTTCCCATCCCTATATCCTAACACTGTCCATGGTGACCCGGTCTCCTCACAGGGCAGGCATACTTATGACCTGTTTTCTTCCCTGAACTCTGTCAATAGATTCACCCAGACATGTTGTACTCCTTGCTACAGGTGATCTGACAGATATTTTGGAATTTTTCTGTAAACCTTATTTTTAAGTTTTCCAGCAAAATGTTGATTAACAAAATACAGAAGACCTTGTATTTGCTTTTTTTAAAAATGCTAGAACAGTGAGGTAGTGTTATAACCATTTAAAAGTACACTGTTCGTGGTGTTTATTTGGTAAACTTACAGGTTAATTTAATTATGAATGGACGAGAGCCTCCTTGAGAAGTATTTGGGATGTTTTTGATGATGAAATTAAATAATTCCTTATTTGTTCTGTTTTATTTCAGCCATGAAACAAAAAATAAAGCAATGTTTGATATGCTTTATTAAATCAGAATTAATAAAAGGTAGTATTTCTTAGCAGACGCATCTTATTACATTTCTTGACTGGGCTATAAACATCCTATAAATGAGGAAAAATCCTGAATTGTTTTGAGAATAAAATATATTTCTTCATGAGATAAAAATAGAAAGTCAGGACTACAAAAAGAGGGTGAACTTAAAATCACATCATTCTTCATCTGTTTTGTTTTTACTCCCTGTACAGATTTGAAATGAGGCTGTTATGGTAGAATAGAACTTTATTTAGGTAGGGAATATATAGACTTTATATGTGGCCAGCTGAATGCAATATGGCACTGAAATATTTCTCCATTTGGATAGTTAAGACTACAAGTATTTAACATGAAAACTTTAGTGTTACAGGAAACATACAGTCTTGATGGTTACATATTGTGCAGTTTCCTAACTTCTCTAAGTTTCCATACAATCTGGGACAATCTGAGAAAGATAACAATCTTTCATTTAGCACTTTATAGTAATAGTTTTCATTTTATAGTTCTTGTCTCTCATCAGCACAGACACCTCTTCTGGAAATCAGTGCCACTTGCTAGGTCATCTAAAAAACTATTGTAAATTAATCTTTGCCAAGACCATATTTGGGGATTAAATAATGTAATACATTAGGTCCAGTTAAAGAAGTTTGAATATGTCCTTTAGAGCCTAAAGTGAACAGTTTAAAATGATTTTGAGTCAGTCAAGGATTGCAGATGTATTTTCCTGCCAGTATTCTACACATCAATGAAAGGACACATGAATGAGGTTATCCATTATAACATTGGTCATAAAAGCAAAAGGTTAGAAGCAAGACTTCTATCCATGTAAAAGGAACTGGGTAAATAAGCTATAGTGTATCCACCCGGAGAAGGCAATGGCACCCCACTCCAGTACTCTTGCCTGGGAAATCCCATGGACAGAGGAGGCTACAGTCCATGGGGTTGCTAAGAGTTGGACACGACTGAGCGACTTCACTTTCACTTTTCACTTTCATGCATTGGAGAAGGAAATGGCAACCCACTCCAGTGTTCTTGTCTGGAGAATCTCAGGGATGGGGGAGCCTGGTGGCTTCCGTCTGTGGGGTTGCACAGAGTCAGACACGACTGACATGACTTAGCAGCAGCAGCAGCAGCAGCAGCAGCAGTGTATCCACACAGAGAAATCATACACTTCTCCTTTAAAAAAGAGGGGGGGGGGAGGAAAGAAGGAAGATGTTCTGCATGTGTTCAAATGGAAGGATTTCTAGGGTATATAAGTTTTTTGAAAGCCAGGTACAGAATTATATACATTTTATGCTATCTTTTGTATAAATAGAAGTGGAGGGTGGTTTTAAAAACAAAAAACTGGAAGAATATGCAAGTAACTAAAATAAGCAGTTAAAGGCATTTAGGATTGGGAATAGTCTGGGAAAAATTACATTGATTTAAATCATGTTCAGTAATGAACTATCTCCTGTAATGAAATATCATGCTAGTAGTCAAAAATGCTTTTCTGATTATACCATTGCATAAAATTCTTCAAGTTATGTTAAGGTCAATATTTCTTTACTTTGAAAAAATAATATTATTGGCCTTTTAGTCCCCATCATCCTTTATTTGGGGGAAGAATAAATAAAGAATGTTTCTGATTTGTCTCTTGTTTTCCTGTTTCACATTTACTTTCTGTAGTGTTGTCCTTGGTCCCTGTCCCTCTAAATTTCTGACAGAATTAATGAGCTTTAAGTATTTGGAAAGACCTATTATGTGCTCTCTGCTTTTTATCCCCAAAGTATTAAAATTAATACTGACAGACTATAATAAGTAGAAAGGAACCTGTCATAAAAATGATGTGGATAAAGTAAGGGACGGGGTGGGGGAATTATAGTTTCCTAACTGGGGATGAGGAGGAGAACATGAGGTATCCTTCCTGGAGGCAGGGTAATTTAAAGTTGCCTTGAGAGATGGATTTCATCAACTTGGGGGAGTCAGGAGGGATGACACTAAAAATATTCTAATGACCCTTTCATATTTGCTTCTGACATTCAGTATATCTTGAGTAAAAACTACATTTGAAATTGTTATCAAAGATACTTACGGATATGAAGATAATTAAGCTTAGATAACTGACTGTGCTTCCAGTCCTCACCCTACCTTACTCTCCAGTCACAACACAGTTCCTTGTGTTTTAAGGACCCCAGTCTGTGCATCTAGCCCCTGGTCCATGGAAGAACCGTTTACTCCTTAGGAAGAAGGATTGCTCCTCTCTCCTCATTACACCTTGTTATTTTGCTTTGTTTTGTTTTTTGTCTTAGCCTAACTATACTCACTTCATAATACCACTTCTCCTCTAACCAAACAAGACAGGGAAGGGAGGAGATTAACCTTGGGCTGCAATTACCTGAACTGTTTGGGGTGAGAAGGGGAAAACAAAGTGAAACTTTATTTGTATCCCGATATTTTACCCCCTTTCCCTTTGTCTCTTGGTTTCTTACTTAGGTTGGTCTAAGAATGAAGATCCTCCCATCCCATCTTTTGAATCAATTGCAGTGCTTTAAGTTTCTGTATAAGCGTCAGATTGTCTGAGACCAGTCAGTTGTTAGTGTACCTTGTGTAGGGGAACCCTAGACAAGCAACTTTTATGGGCATCCACACTCATTTTAGGCTGTTGCTGCTGCTGCTGCTAAGTTGCTTCAGTTGTGTCCGACTCTGTGCGACCCCATAGATGGCAGCCTGTCAGGCTCTACCGTTCCTGGGATTTTCCAGGCAAGAACACTGGAGTGGGTTGCCATTTCCTTCTCCAGTGCATGAAAGTGAAAAGTCAAAGGGAAGTCACTCAGTCATGTCTGACTCTTAGCAACCCCATGGACTGCAGCCCACCAGGCGCCCCCTCTGTGGGATTTTCCAGGCAAGAATATGTTAGCCACTGCTATCTTGGAAGCCCAGACTGTGGCATTGAACTATGGGGACAGGCTCAAAGAGTTGAAACTGTTGAAAAAGCTGTCTGCCAAAAACCAGCGTCAGTCTTAAAGCTAAATAGTTTTTTAAATTCGAAAAATATTGACATGAATTATTGCAGAGATTTGACTCCAAAGGGAAATAAAGTAAATGTGTAAATTGCAAGTTTTTTAAGTTCTTCTTTTTCAGTAGACCACCACCACAACAAAAAGCATAGTGAACCACAAGAGAAGGTATCTCCCTATCCTCCCCTTGTTAGGGCTCAGTTTTAAACAGAGTCAAATTGAATTAGAATGTTGGAGTGAGCAGAGATGGAGAGAAGAGAGGCACATTTCAGAGGCTTTCAGAGGGAAATTATAGATAATAAAGGTCAGTAGCTGACCTGACCCATCTATTAAGGCTCCTTCTGAAAGCCTTAGATCCTTGAGTTGTACTTCTTGTAGAAGCCCAAACAGAATAGTGAAACCATTATGTATAATACACAGATTTCTTTCAAAACCTTTCAGTTTTTACCTTAGAGCCGGCTTTTTTTCCACATTTGTTTTCTTGTTTCAAAATATTAATATATTAAAAGGAAGATTTATAAACAATTTTCCATTAAGCACTTAAGTACTTAGTAAACATCATTAGCTTCTCCATAGCAGTTGATAGTACATTGATAGGCAGTAACACAAACTGTGTTTTGCACTGTCCTACATTTAGTATATTTCTCCCTCTTAAACACCTCATTCTTCCCCAGTAATATTTCAGAAAGTTAATGGGAACTTTTATATGTAATTTTAATACAGTTTCTTATATTGAATTGAATACTGAGACATGTGGACTTAGAAAATGTCTAGAGTACCACAGCTAAAATCTGAAGTTCCCATTTAGAGTGCAATTTCTTTATGGTATAGTATATAGTTTTGACACAGATCCTCTCATAAAATGAATTCATGCACAAGACTCTAAAAATTAAGTTTTTATTACGTGAGCTTTCCATTTTCAACAAAGTCTCAGAACAGATAATTCAGTTTAGCCTCAAATTATGTTCTTTTGCTTTTTCTCTTCACTGTTTATAACATTCATGTCATACTTTTCAGTTAACTGTGTTTTTCATTCATGGGTGTTATAGACTTTAAGGAAGAAACTGAGTAGAGTATATCCAAAGACAAGCGCCACTGTAAGATCTAGACTTTATTATTTCTGTGATCGAAACTCACCATTCTTAAGTATTATAAATAACTTCCATCTGTTTTACTGTAAATTGGGTTTAAAATATTCATGAGCTTTCTTCTCTTTAATCATACAAATTTTCTAGTTAAGTGTGAACCTTATTGCTAAATTTAAAATGCGGCTTAGGTAAAGAAAATTATATGATAAAATGTATTTAGAAGTAAAGCAAGGGCTTTTTTGGTGGCTCGTTGGTAAAGAATCCACCTGCCAGTGCAGGAGATGCAAGTTTGATCCCTGAGTCAGGAAGATCCTCTGGAGGAGGAAATGGCAACCCACTCCAATATTCTTGCCTGGAGAAGCCTGTGGACAGAGGAGCTGGCCAGCTACAGTCCATAGAATCATAAGAGTCAGACATGACAGCTTCTAAACCATGTTTGCCTTTTAAACCTTTTTTGTGATTTCTTTGAATTGTCATAGTCAAGAACACTTTTTATTATTTTTACTGGATATAGTTATAGGAATAAAATAAGAATATATACAATAAAAAAGCAGACTCACAGGTGTAGAAACACCTAGTGGTCATCAAGAGAAGGCAATGGCACCCCACTCCAGGACTCTTGCCTGGAGAATCCATGGACGGAGGAGCCTGGGGGGCTGCAGTCCATGGGGTCGCACAGAGTCAGACATGACTGAGCAACTTCACTCTCACTTTTCACTTTCATGCATTGGAGGAGGAAATGGCAACCCACTCCAGTGTTCTTGCCTGGAGAATCCCAGGGACGGGGGAGCCTGGTGGGCTGCCGTCTATGGGGTCGCACAGAGTCAGACATGACTGAAGCGACTTAGCAGCGAGCAATAGTCATCAGTGGAGAGAGGGAAAGGGGGAGGGGTGGTGTAAGGGTAGGAGGCTAAGAAGTACAAACTGTTGTGTATAAAATAAACTGTAAGGTATATTGTACAACACGGAATATAGCCACTAAACCATCACCACCAAAGGACAGATCCAGAAAACCTGCCTCAACATCTTAACATAAAGCCTGCCTGCCTGATTCATGGAAGGGATAGAAGGAAGCCGTAGACATATCTGGATTTTCTGTCTAGGTATAGGAATCCAGAAATTGGGTGGTCAAAACACAGACAGGTGGTTGTCAGAGACCAGGTATGGGTGAGGGGAGTAGGCCAAAAAAAATGGGTGAAGGCAGTCAAAAGGACCATTCTAAAATAAAAAAGTCACAGGGATGTAATACACAGCTAAACAGTTAATACTGTGCTTTGTATTTGAAAGTTGCTAAGAGAGTAGATCTTCAAAGTTCTCACCTTAAGAAAAAAAATTTGTAACTGTATGGTGATAGGCATTAGCTGGACTTATTGTGGTGACCATTTAGCAATATATACAAATACAAATCATACATTGCACACCTGAAACTAGTATAATTATATTACATGTCAGTTACTCCTCAGTTAAAAAAGACTTTGGCCAGTTTCATTAAAAGGGATTTCTACAGTGAAGCAGAAAACTAACTCTCAGTCTTCTGTTGTTAAAGCAGGTATCACTAAGATAAGCTGGTGTGTGGAAGTCAAATTACCAAGAGCTCCACCTTCTCCTCTAAGGATTGAATATATCTAACCCAGTATAAAGAAGCATGATATTGGTGAAGACAGCTTTATTGAAAAGTCTAAAATTTTATTTCCTTTCTAGAAACATAGAACAGTTTCCCTCCAATGATAAAACTCCTTAACTGATCTCCCCCCAAAAAACGCAAGCTTGCCAGAATAGTGAAAACAAAACCAAAAACAACCCTTGGGCTTATTGACTTAGGTGAGAACCGAAAAAAGCCTCCGGCTTTTAACAAATTTGATGTTTGAGTGTTCACATTATAAACCATCATGCCCTAAACAACTCTTCCTTGACTCGATACACATTTCCAGATCTTCTGTGTTGTCTCTCATGGGTCTAAGGATACAATGCTAATTAGCAGTAGAAAGAAACAGTTTCCATAATCCTAATTTTTATCGTTACACAAATGACTAAGTCTTGACCCTAAAATAGTCAAGTTGAAAAATTGTAAAATAAAATATGTTTATCTTTTTGTAATGTATTTAGCATAATGAGATACTCACCTTGAGGTATTATGAGGGTAGGGATAGCTGTTTATTTCAGAAATAGAGTATAATAGGTATTCTTCCAGTATGTTTCACTATCACTGTCAAAATGCTTCTTGCCTCAATATTAAAATATAGAAATCTGAAAACTGCATCATGGCAGGAGTGTGTGAAAGTCTCACAGTCATATCCTTCTCTTTGTGACCCAATGGACTATACAGTCCATGGAATTCTCTAGGCCAGAATACTGGAGTGGGTAGCCTTTCCCTTCTCCAGGGGATCTTCCCAACCCAGGGATCAAACCCTGGACTCCCACACTGTAGACAGATTCTTTACCAGCTGAGCCACAAGGGAAGTTCAGGAATACTGGAGTCGGCAGCGTATCCCTTCTCCAGTGGATCTTCCTGATCCAGGAATTGAACTGGCTTCTGCAGTGCAGGTGGATTCTTTACCACCTGAGCTATCAGGGAAAGGATTTAGTTTACTTTTCTGATCAGGCAATAATACTTCTATTCAGAGAATTGTGGTTTTAGCGTTCTTTTTTCTCCTTGAATTTATCAATCACAAAGACTTTTTTTAAAAATTCACATACTATATTAAATTGTTTTAATCATCCTCGAGGCTGTTCAAAAACATTGCAGATTTTTGGTAACCATTTGGTAGCATGATTGGAATCTAAAGCAGCTTCAGTGATAACCCAGTATTATAAGATTTCATTGGATTAAGACACACCTCTTGGGCCCTGTTTTTTTCTGTTATTACTTGGAGTGATTTTTTTTCTCTCTCTCTTTTGGAAATGCACAAGAATGTACATAATGCTAGCTAAGATTCTTTATGTATACAAAAGCCCCTTATCGTAAATGATTTGTTAACCAGTGATTTCTCTGAAGCAAATTAACATTTGTTAGAACTTTAGAAAAGTGTCAGTAGGCATAAAATAGCAAGAAGTCATCATCACAGTAAAATCTTGGGTTTTTAGACTGACAGATAACCATCCAGTTTTCTATAAATTAGGAATTTAACCTAAGAGGATAAAGATTGCTATTTCTTTATTTCACATGATTATTATTTTAATTTTTTTAGTTAGTCTGAAAAAAGATGTATTTTACTTTATTCCCTAAAAGGAATAAAATGTTTTACTATTAATACATATTTTATACATATTATGGGCTTCCCTGGTGGCTCAGAGGTTAAAATGTCTGCCTGCAATGCGGGAGACCTGGGTTCGATCCCTG
>NW_011495034.1:14279685-14291642 GCF_000754665.1 Bison bison bison | reverse complement strand
CTCCAGTATTCTTGCCTGGAGAATCCCATGGACGGAGGAGCCTGGTGGGCTACAGTCCACAGGGTCTCAAAGAGTCAGACACAACTGAGTGACTTCATTAAGAGGATAAAGATTTCTATTTATTTCACATGGTTATTATTTTAATATTTTTAGTTATGTAGTCTGAAAAAAGATGTATTTTACTTTATTCCCTTAAAGAAATAAAATGTTTTATTATTAATATATATTATATACATGTTATAATTTATTATTATTTCATTGATTATTTTGAGGATACAAGGGAACTAGCTTTGAAAATAGTAAATAAATGGAAAAAATCAAAGAATTATCTCTTGTACATATTTTAATGCACAGTAACTAAATAGTTGATGCAGGAAAGCTTTTCTTTATAAAAAACTTTCAGCTTAAAAAAGGAAAAGGAATAGTAGAACTGATTACCACATTTTGCAGTTTCTGATGAGAAAATGGATCTGGGTAGTATACCTTTTCTACTTAAGTTTTGCTCTCTGTTTTTAGTTCCACTCGTGAGAAATTTTTTTAGGTGTAAATTGTGATCAGAGATTTACCTCGATTAACCAGAAGTTTCTCTCTCATAAAATGTTAGAGTTGTGTGACTGAGTGTGTGTATGTAATTTTCTCCATTTTGAGTACCAGTAAGTAAGCTCAGAGTTCAGTTGGTAACTTACATGCTGCTGCTGCTGCTAAGTCGCTTCAATTGTGTCCGACTCTGTGCGACCCCAAAGATGGCAGCCCACCAGGCTCCCCGGTCCCTGGGATTCTCCAGGCAAGAACACTGGAGTGGGTTGCCATTTCCTTCTCCAATGCATGAAAGTGAAAAGTGAAAGGGAAGTTGCTCAGTCATGTCCGACTCTTCGAGACCCCATGGACTGCAGCCCACCAGGCTCCTCTCTCCATGGGACTTTCCAGGCAAGAGTACTGGAGTGGGGTGCCATTGCCTTCTCCGGGTAACTTACATAGAGCCCCAGTATTGGCCGATGTGTGCATTTTATTTCTTGTCTTATATTGACATTTTACTCTTATTTCCTCTGGTTGTGATGTTTATTCTTTCTGTATCTTTATCTTTTCCTAAGCGTTTTGTGCAAGTAATTCAGATCCTTTGTACATGGAGAGGACACATGCATGTACATATAAACAGATGAGCCCAAGTTGGATGACACTGAGTTGTGTTCATGGGACTGCTGGTCCGCTATCATTCTCGTGGATGAAATAGAGTTCAGAAGTTTAAACCAGCTATGCAGACTGTTTTTCTTCCTTTAAAAAGACTCTTGCTTGTCAAGTGAGAGTAAATGTTTGTAGTTGGCTATGGTAAAATGTTTTGAGGGTGAATAAAATGATTTTAATAGAACTGTATCCTTAAGGAAAAGGATACAAAAATCTATTCAGATGCAGCAGGTAGGGAAGTGAAATAATGGTAGGCAGAGCAGATCCCTAAATAAATGCCAAGTTCATATTAGCATCACTTCAGAGCAAGTACATAATTATTTTATTGTACATTTTGCTATATCATGCATTTGCCTTTCAAGATGTTTAAACTGATTTCACAGGAGAAATAAAATATATGCTTTTCTTTTAATAAGTTTTCAGAGCATGTCGGAGTAATATGAACAGCATGATATAATGGAAACGGCACGGTCTCTGTTTAAATAATGGGCAAATTATTTTATCTCACTGAATTAACCTCAGGGCTTTTTTTCATCTGTGATAAGGGTATAACAATATCTATCACAAAGGCTGTAGTGACTGTTAAATAAGACAAGGCATATAAAGTGTTCGGCGTGTAGTAGATAATATGTGTTTATTTTCTTTTCCTAGCACTGTATTTTCACTGAGGCCTCCCTGAGTCAGAAGAGTATTTTTAAAAATTATCATGCTATGTTTTCTTTCATTATTAGGTGAAATACTGGGAATTTTTTTCCTTGAAAAGTGAAGTTATTGCTGCAAGATGAAAGGAAGTAATCTCTGATGGTTCTCAGGTTGGTAGATGTAGGGTGAAGGAGCTATGGACAGTTACTTGTTACTTGAATGCAGAATGAGAAGTGAGGGAGACAGTATAGTGTTGAGGAGCTAGGAGCATTGCATCTTGAGAAAACAAAGCAAACGCCCTCCCATCTCATTTGTTGCCCTTTTTGCCCAGCTAAATTTAAGTCAAGAGCAATAAAAGTGAGGGTGGGTATGGGGATAAAACACCCGGTGAAGAAAGCTTGTACTTTGGCACAACCTTTTGCTTTATTAGGTCTTGAATAAAATCAAACAGGAAATTTTAGACCTGTGAAGCTGCCAAAAATGTGTTGGTCTCTGGATTCTTGATAGCTGAACTGCCAGAATCATGTGGTATGGAAAGAATCATTCTTCTGCGGAGCAATTGACAGGTGTGCTGGATTTCAGTAATCTGAGTAGGTGCCAGAGGGCGGTCTTAGTTTCACTGGGTGGGGTTCTGTGTGGTGCTTCTGCAAGCATCCTCGTTAGTCACTTGTGTGTACTAAGTTGCTTCAGTCACGTCCCACCCTTTGTGACCCTATGGACATCATTGTCTGCCAGGTTCTTCTGTCCATGGGACTGTCCAGGCAAGAATACTGGAGTGGGTTGCCATGCCCTCCTCCAGGGGATCTTCCCCACCCAGGGATCAAACGCATGTTTTTTATGTTTCCTACATTGGGGAGGGGTCCTTTACCACTAAGCGCCACCTGACTTACCCCTATTTATAAAGACCATTACAAGGAAATCCTAGAATTATGAGCTGGGGTTGAGTTGAGAAATTATCCAACTCCAGTTCCTTATTTTAAATGAAGAAACTGGGGTTGAGAGGTCTAAGGTGACTTCCCCAAAGTTGCCTAGTGAGTGTTACAGTAGAACCAGGACCTGAGTCTCTGAACTCCTGGGCTCAGTGCTGTTAACAGGAGAAACCATTCCTTAGAAATGTAATATGTACTTCTACTTATTTAATAGTATTCAGCCTTGAACGTCAGTGTCTTAAAGGAAAAGAAAACAACAACAACAACAGTTTTTCCTTGGAATTTGTTACTTCTGACCTGAAACAAGACATATTGCTTCAAGATGCAAAACAAGGAACAGCATCTGAGATCTTCAAAAAATGTTAACCATAAGTAAACAAAAAAACCCTGTTGTACTTAATATTATAGTTCCTGTTTCTCTGTGGAAGGAAAGAGGAGGAAAGAGAAAGGTCTTACAGTGCAAGTGATTTCTACTTCGTAGGTGCTTCATAAATATTTACTAATAGATTATAGTTTATTGATAAGATAAAATATCCTTCAGCAGTCACTGTCTAACTCAAAAAGATATTTATGTATTTGATACATACGAGTAACCACATCTTGATTATTCAACATATATGGTACCACCATATATATATGGAATGACTTGCAGTAGGAAAATAGCCTGTCTAAACAGTTTGTAAAGAAAATCTTTTGCTGAAAATAATCTACAAAATTGTCTAACAATTATGTAATAAAGTAGTTTAGATAAGTTTCTACAATCCACATCAAACTCTGAAATGTTTATCCTATGACCTGACTCCTAAAGTTGTGTATATCGATAGGCAGTATTTCTGTGCTCCCTAGACTTTCAGTCTGCCAGCTTTTCATTGTTTATTGATGTCCTTGCCAGCAAGGGAGCAGGAAACATTATCAGAGATGAATTTAAATTAATTTTGCTACTTTGAGCTATATTGACTTCCCTTTCTATCCACACAGAATAAAGATAATAGAAATTATCAGCAAACACAAGAGTGAGAATTTGGTCTTATGAAAGGCATCTGATTAATCTCCTTTTTGCCCATTACTCAGATGAAAATTGATAATCATTAATATCATGGTAAGAATTTATCACATGAACTCCAGTCCACTGAATAGGTAGGTAGTGGTAGTGGATGTAATGTTTTAAGAGATAAATGTCAGTTTGGACTTAACTCTAGGTTTGGCAGGTTAACCCCTGTAAGTCTTCAGCGCACATTTAAAATTGAGATAAATTGTATTATTGTTAGTGGTAGTGCATATGAGTGTTAAACAGAGTCCCTAATATGTAGTGATCTCTCAGTAAATATCAGCTGATACTGTTATTGATGAAAGGGATGATTCCCTTTTTGTATGTAATCAAATATTCTTATGAAATATGTTTCTTCTATCCCCATCATTTGAATTTTTTCCTCCAGTTTTATTCTGATACAATTGGCATGTAGCAGTGTAAAAGTTTAATGTATGCAGCATAATGATATGATGTACGTACATCATGAAGTGATTATCACAGTAAGTTTAGTAAACATCCTTCATCTCCTATAGATATAAAATAAAAGAAAAAAATAGTTTTCCTTGTGATGAGACCTCTTAGAGTTTACTCTCTTAACAGCTTTCATATATAACGTATAGCGGTGTTAATTATGTTTATCACGTTGTACATTACATTCCTAGTATTTATTTATCTTACAAATGAAAGTTTGTGCCTTTTGACTGCCTTCATTCAATATTCCCTTCCTCCACTCCCCACCTCTGGTAACCACAAATCTGACCTCTTTTTCTGTAAGTTTGTTTTTGAAGAATAACTGACCTACAACACTCTATAAGTTCCTGGTGTACAACATAGTGATTTGATGTTTTTATATGTTTCAAAATGGTCACCACAGAATGTCTAGTTATAGTATGTCATTGTACAAGGATATTACACAGTTATTCACTATATTCCCAACACTGTACATTTCATACCTGTGACGCATTTATTTTGTGACTGGAAGTTTGCCCTTCACCTGTTTCTCTCATCCCCTCAAACCCCTCTCCCCTCTGGCAGTCACCTGCCTTTGTTCATTTGTTTTCTATTTTAGATTCCACATATAAGTGAAATCATTATTTTGTTTAGCATAATGCAATCTAGGTCTGTCTGTATTCTTGCAAATGGCAAGAGTTCATTCTTCTTATGACTGAGTAATATTCCATTTGTTGCATTTCTGTACACTAACAACTGTCAGAAAGAGAAGCTAAGAAAACTATTCCATTTATAAGCACATCAAGAAGAATAAAATACCCAGGAATAAATCAAAGGAGGAAAAAGACCTATACTCAGAAAGCTACAAGACCCTGATGAAATAAATAGAGCAACTCAGAAAGCTATAATGCACTGTTGAAATAAGTTGAGCATGACACAAACAAATGGAAAAATAGTTCATGCTCATGAATTAGAAGAGTTGATATTGTTAAAATGACCATAGTAATAACCAAGGCATTCTGTAGGTTCAGTAAAATCCCTATCAAAATATCAATAGCATTTTTCACAGAATTAGAATAATTCTAAAATCTGTATAGAAATACAAAAGACCCTAAAACAATCTTAAGAAAGAAGAACAAAGCTGGAGGTATCATGCTTCCTGGTTTTGAACTGTAGTATAGAGCTACAGTAATCAAAACAGTATGGTCCTGACACAAAAACAGGCATACAGATCAGTGGACCAGAGTAGAGTCCAGAGATGAACTCACACTTACATGGTCAATTAATTGGCCATATAATATAGTCAATATTATAATATGTCAATTAATTGACATATAATGGGGGAAAGACTGTCAATTTTTAGACTGTGTTGGGAAAACTGGATAGCTACATACAAAAACAATCAAACTTGACTACTTTCCCCCATTATTTCAAAAAAAGTTGACATATTAGAGTTTAGGTATATATAAGAAGAAAGCCTGGACATTTCTTGCTCAAATTGAGTTCTGTGTTTCTGTTAATATTTACATTAAGTAAGTTCTTATTTTAAGAAACTGTTTTTCCTGAACTGTTTTCTTCTGATGTAAGTCAAAATCAAGTCTTAAATAACTTCAAACAATATTTGCTTTATTATAAATGGTAAACATGAAATTCAAAATTCAGAAGTTGAATTTTCAGCTTTTGCCTTATACCTGTATAGAGAGTCTAAAGCTTCAACTAACCAGAGTCTAGCTGGTCTGAATGCCGTTATTTTGTCAGGTTTTGAGGGCATGTTTCCTCTGTCAGGAATTCTTCCTCATGTTATGCTGAAACGCATTTCTTGGTGCTCATGACTGTAACTTGAGCCTACTTCTCTGTGCTGAACTTCCCCTGGTCTCCTCACATGGCGTCTTCTCAGGACCCTGGTTCTCCTCTTTGGTAGACCTTGACCTCTCAGAGACAGTACCCAGAGTTGTTCCTCAGAAGCTAATTGTGTGAGATGCGCCTGGTTGGTGAGAGTGTGATTGGGCTCGGTGTCCCTTTCATGTCAGCACTATCCTGCTGGAGTAGTAACCCCAGTGCTTACAGATGCTCATGTTATTACCTGAGAAGCCCAGTGCTTACGAATCTTTGGCCTGCCTTGACTATTCAGTTTGTCATTGTAGCGTCTTTATGTAATGGCTTTTTGATTTGTGTTTTTCTGTGTTTTCTAGTTCTGCCAGTTTTTCTATTGTTTATTTATAAAAATCCTTCCCCGCCTTATCCTTAGTAAATAAGGAGTGAGAGTAGTGTGTTGCTTTCCGTAGGAGTGCTCTAATTAATGATAAAACATCTAAACCAGAATCATGATGTTTTATTTCTAAACAAAAGGCAGAAAGAGCCCATGTGTTAGGCAGCTGAGGTAGAAGCAAAGAACCTTGGGCTTTGAGGGGAAAAGAAAACTTGGTTTCACATTTGGAACTTGCAGCTTTCTTGCTCTCTGATTGTAGCTAAATCTTTCACTCTCTGTGATGTTAAATTGCTGTATTTGTGAACTAGAGACGATTCTGCCTCCTTCATGGGTTGACAGCACAAAACAATATTTGCAGGCAGTGTTTTATAAACTGAAAGTATCATATAAATGGATCTTACTAATGTATACGGAATACACTTCATCTCTGTGTTAACGGACACATAAGCAAAAAGTTATCTTTAAGAATTTAAAAACAAAATGGTGTTTTCAAAAGTTGATTGTTTTTAAGTCTGCTATAATGAACTTTGAATTTTTCATCTTTATTTGGTGAGCCCAAATATAATTTTGCTGTAAAAATTTGATGATATGAACAGTAGAAAAGTAAAGGCAATTAGAAACTCCAGATTTAAAAATGTACAATAATGTCATTGTGCAATCACAATACAACAAAAATGTGGGATTTTGAGCAATTATGAAAACTAAGAAAAAGAAATCCACTTGACCTTTATTCTAATAATATGTTCTTTTGAATGACAGTTCAGTAAAAAATGGACTTCTGGAAGTAGAAACGTAATTCTAACACACTCCTTGTTTCTGTAATGAATAATATTTACAGATCACAATACAGAAAACACAGATTATTTACCTTTGATTTTTAGAAGCAACTCATTAAGCACAGAAAGGTTTATTGGTAATTTGAAGAAAATAAGATGATGATCAGATGGTAAGTTGTAGAAGGGGAAGGGGACTTCCCTGGTGGTGCAGTGGCTAAGACTTCACCCTCCCAAAGCAAGGGGCCCGGGGTTCAATCCTTCAGCAAACTAGATCCCACATGCCACACAACTAACATCCTGCATGCCAAAATGAAGACCCAACACAGTCAGATAAATAACTATTTAAAAAAAAATGTAGAAGGGAGTTGGAGAGTTGATGGGAAGGAGAATTACTAATAGCCTATTTTATGTTGTGGGGAGTTAAATTTTGATGGAACAACAAATAGAGCTGGATGCGCAGTATTTAAAAAGTGACCAGTAAGAGAATAAATCTGAATATAACTATAAATATTATAAAGAGGAAGGAAAAGGATAATAAAGGTTAATGTGAATTAAGTGAATTCTCATTTCTTAGTAGGAAGTCAATGGATATTGTCTAAAGCTTATGAATTAAGTATATTACTCAGAGCTGTGAATGTAAATTATCAGAAGGGTTAAGAACAAATGACTAAAAATGGTGATTTTTGAGTGCAGGACTGAAGAGGGGTGTGTATAGGCCTAGAAACTTCAATTTTTTTTTTTTCTTGCAGTTTTATTGAGATACAGTTGACATACAGCCGTGTATAAGTCAGGGTATGAAGTGAAGTCGCTCAGTCGTGTCCGACTCTTTGCGACCCCATGGACTGTAGCCTACCAGGCTCCTCCCTCCATGAGATTCTCCAGGCTACAGTACTGCTATTTCCTTCTCCAGGGGATCTTCCTGACCCAGGGATCGAACCCGGGTCTCCTGCATTCCAGGCAGACGCTTTAACCTCTGAGCCACCAGGGAAGCCCAAGTCAGGGTATACAGCATAATAATTACATTAATGGTTATCACTGTAAGTTTAGTAAATATTCATCTTTTCATATAAATACGAAAGTAAACAAATAGGAAAAAAGCTTTTTTTCCTTGTAAGAATTCTTAGGATTTACTCTCTTAGCAACTTTCATATGGAGCAGTGTTAATTAGATTTATTATATTGTATATTACATCCCTAATGTATATTTATCTTATAACAGGAAGTTTGTACCTTTGACTGCCATCATCTGATGCCCCATCCCCTACTCCCCACCTCTGTTAATGCCAAGTCTGATCTCTGTGCTGAGTTGGTTTTGAAGTGTAATCGACCTGCAGCACTGTTTTAGTTCCGGGCGCATCCACCCATCCCGTCCAGTGTTTGACACCTCCTGTAAGACTGTGGTTGGTAACATGGGGATGTTAAGGGGCTAAACTTGGCATTTGTTTATCACTGTGGTCTTGTGACCTCATGTCATCTCCAGGAATAAGATTGTATCACAAGATGACAGTTTTCCTTTCTTTAACTATCATATATTCCATAAGCATCTGATTTCCTTCATAACTTAGGTAGTAATAGTGAGAGTGGCACTTATCTCATAGGCTAATTATGAGTGTTTGATGAGATAAACATGTACTTGGCACAGGGCCTGACACCTAAAAAACACTAAGTAAACATTTGGGTGTTTATTGTTGCTACAATTGACGAGCAGTTACTATGTACCAGACATTACAGTTCATGGAGTACTTTTACATATACCTATCTGCATCATCAGGATCTCCCCAAATAGGATCACCCCAAACTATACTGCCCCTGTAAGCTCTATTTTTTTATAGAAGGCAATGGCGATTTATGATCCCAGGACACACCTAGCTTTGCTCAGAAAATGTCCTCCATTGAATGTCAGTACCAAGGATGAGCAAGCTTTTCTAAAGCTTCCGAGAGGTCATAGTAAACAAGGATTCTTTTCCTCTGTCAAACTGCTGGGTGCTCACTGACAGCATCAACAAACAGGGATTCAGTCACTTACTTCCTCTCCAAACTGAGGTCACTGAGCAATGAACAGCAGTTTCTGGGGAACAGCCATCTACTTAGTAAGGCTGACCAGTTCATTGGCAGACTTTCTAAGCCACCATACCATTCTGCACAGCTTATTCCTGAACTAGAAGATAGCAGATGCATGGCCCACTAGTAAACGATGGCATATATGGTAAACACATGAGCCATGGCTGCTCATTGTAATGAGCACCCCTTCTCCTGTTTGACCCACGTGTAAGAACCAAAAGTGTTAGTCACTCAGTCATGCCTGACTCTTTATGACCCCATGGACTGTAGCCTGCCAGGCTCCTCTGTCCATGGAATTCTCCAGGGGAGAATACTAGAGTGGGTTGCCATTCCCTTCTCTAGGGAATCTTCCCAACCCAGGGATCCAACCTGGGTCTCCAGCATTGCAGGCAAATTCTTTACCAGTTGAGCCACCAGGGAGAACTCTTTTATCTGATGCTGAGCCGTATCTCTTAACCAAAATGGGTTGTTTTTTTTTTTTTTTCCTGCTAATAGACTAACTCACTAAGCCACAGAATCCCCCCAGAATCTTCCATGATTGTCCCTCATAGCCACCAATGGGAAAGTAATTCAGCAGGAGTAGAGATGGCATAAAACTGGGTGAAGTTCTTTAGCGGTCCCTGGGTTTAGGGTCTCTCAGTGTGAACACTGTTGTTATTTTGAACTGGATAATTCTTTGTTGCAGGAGCTCTTCTGTGCATTATAGAATGTTTGACATCATCCCTGACCTCTCTCCCCTAGACTCCAATGGCAGCACACCCCTCCTCAACAAAATGTGTCCAGACATTGCCAGATGTTTCAGGGTAGGGGAGAGGAGGAGCAGGAAGAAAAATCACCTCCAGTTGAGAACCACTGCTGTAGTACAATTAGAGACCTTTGTCCGTAGAATACAGAATCTCCAGTTGTTTCCTTCTAGATAGATAGAGTCTGTCACATACCTCTGTTAATATTTTCTCTCCTGGAAGGACTATGTTCTGGTAATGTCAGTTTCTTTTTTCCTTTTTCCTACAAGTTGTGAGACTGGTCTTTGAGTCCAGGTTCTCATCCAGAAATCACTCAGTAATGGAAAAGAACAATATTATCATCGAAAGACTGAATTTTATCCTAACCCTGCCATTATTAGTCTTGATCTTGAGCAAATGCCTCAGCTACTCAGAACCTTGGTTTACCCATCTGTCCAAGAGGCTGTGGATGTGAGAGAAGCACGTGTAGCAAAACCCATTAGAAACTAAAAAGGAACCCAGATCTGAACCAGAGCTCTTCTGGAGGAGTGTCTGACTCTAGGACTGGGGCAGGCAACATGCAAGATGACTAGAGCATCCTGTGGTGCCACAAAGTAGGGAAGTGGTTCAAAAGAAAAACCAAAACATAATGATGGGATACGTCAAAGGGACCCAGGAATCAAGTAATAGGGCTCCCAGTGGCCAAAGCTGGAACCATTTAAGGACAAAATAAATAAAGTAGTATTGAATTATAACCCAAAGTATAAAATAAATACCAGTGAGTCTGTTGATATAAATAAATGACTGAATGAATAAATGAGGAGAAGAGACTGCTTGCCTATACAAATGAATTCCAAATAATTTTTGCAGACATTTCACCTTCTAGGAGATGGAGCATAACTCCCCACTCCTTAATTGAGGGCTGTGCATAGTGACTTCGCTTCCAATGAGTACAGAATGGTAAGGGGAAAAGAGAGTAACTTTTCAGTGGAAAAACCTGGTGAGCATTACCTCATCCGGGTGCTCGAGATCAACATCAGCAGTGAGATGTCATGTTGATGACATAAATACCCTTGATATGATGTGAGAATGGCACCTCTCCTCTGGGCTCTTTCTCCCAAAAACCCATAACCCTAGTCTCACCACAAATCTCGGTCAAGGGACATTCTGCAAAATACCTGACCAATACTCCTCCAAACTGTCATGGTCATCAGAAACAAGGAAAGTCTGAGAGACTTGTCACAGCCAAGAGGAGCCTAAGGAGACATGACCACTAAATGTGGTATGGGATCCTGGAAGAAGGAGAAAGACATGAAATAAAAACTAAGGAAATAAAAATAAAGCGTGGCCATTTTAATAATATATCAGTCTGGATTCATTCATTGTGACAAACGTGGAATATTGTAAAGTGTTAATAATAGGGAAATAGCAAGTGATGGAAATTCTCTTACTATCTTTGCAGTTTTTCAGTAGATCTAAAGTTATTTACTATTATAAACAGTGGTTATTTTATCCAGAAAGATATTAGCAGGTCTAGTTTATGAATCTCTAAGGTTTAAAATAGGAAAAGGAGTACGTCAAGGCTGTATATTGTCACCCTGCTTATTTAACTTATATGCAGAGTACATCATGAAAAATGCTGGGCTGGAAGAAGCACAAGCTGGAATCAAGATTGCCAGGAGAAATATCAGTAACCTCAGATATGCAGGTGATACCACCCTTATGGCAGAAAGTGAAGAGGAACTAAAAATCCTCTTGATGAAAGTGAAAGTGGAGAGTGAAAAAGTTGGCTTAAAGCTCAACATTCAGAAAACGAAGATCATGGCATCTGGTCCCATCACTTCAGGGGAAATAGATGGGGAAACAGTGGAAACAGTGTCAGACTTTATTTTTCTGGGCTCCAAAATCACTGCAGATGGTGATTGCAGCCATGAAATTAAAAGACGCTTACTCCTTG
>NW_011495034.1:14264151-14279467 GCF_000754665.1 Bison bison bison | reverse complement strand
CTTGTGTTCATTGGAAGGACTGATGCTGAGGCTGAAACTCCAGTATTTTGGCCACCTCATGCAAAGAGTTGACTCATTGGAAAAGACTCTGATGCTGGGAGGGATTTGGGAGCAGGAGGAGAAGGGGACGACAGAAGATGAGATGGCTGGATGGCATCACCGACTCGATGGACGTGAGTCTGAGTTAACTCCGGGAGTTGGTGATGGACAGGGAGGCCTGGCGTGCTGTGATTCATGGGGTCGCAAAGAGTCGGACACAACTGAACTAACTGAAGGTTTAAAAGTCTGTTTGTGGAATCTCTCCCAGACATCATTCTCACGGTGATGTTTAATGTCCTTATCTATGGTATTTATGTATCACTTAACAGTCTTCACCATGTTGGTGTAAATCTGGTGGCAGACCAGCTTTACTTTCTGTTGTGAGGAAATCCACATGTGCTCCCTTCTTACCGCACCTTATCAGAGCTGCCTTTACAGCTTATAGGTTCTTTCTTCTAACCAAGATCTAGAAGATTCCCTGTTTGGTTTCTGTTTTCTCAAAGAGGAATGGAAAAATGAGGTACTGTGGCAGCACCCTCTTTGCTGTCAGGTGAAGCACAGACTGCCCAGCAGGTAATGCACCTAGATATATGCAGAACAGGAATAGAAGGTGGGGAGATCCTTCACAATGGTAAAACCTTGGTGAGACATCGTATTCAGTTCAGTTCAGTCGCTCAGTCGTGTCCGACTCTTCGCGACCCCATGAATCACAGCACGCCAGGCCTCCCTGTCCATCACCAACTCCTGGAGTTCACTGAGACTCACGTCCATCGAGTCAGTGATGCCATCCAGCCATCTCATCCTCTGGCGTCCCCTTCTCCTCCTGCCCCCAATCCCTCCCAGCATCAGAGTCTTTTCCAATGAGTCAACTCTTCCCATGAGGTGGCCAAAGTACTGGAGTTTCAGCTTCAGCATCATTCCCTCCAAAGAAATCCCAGGGCTGATCTCCTTCAGAATGGACTGGTTGGATCTCCTTGCAGTCCAAGGGACTCTCAAGAGTCTTCTCCAACACCACAGTTCAAAAGCATCAATTCTTTAGCGCTCAGCCTTCTTCACAGTCCAACTCTTACATCCATACATGACCTCAGGAAAAACCATAGCCTTGACTAGACGAACCTTTGTTGGCAAAGTAACGTCTTTGCTTTTGAATATGCTATCTAGGTTGGTCATAACTTTACAGGATAAAAAAATATTTTATGTAGGGGCTTCGCAGATGGAGCTAGTGGTAAAGAACCCGCCTGCCAGTGCAGGAGACAGAAGAGACACATGTTCGATCCCTGGGTCAGGAAGATCCCCTGGAGGAGGAAATGGCAACCCACTCCACTATTCTTGCCTGGAGAGTTCCATGGACAGAGGAGACTGGTGGGCTACAGTCCATGGGTTGCAAAGAGTCAAAAGTGACTGAAGTGACAGCACACACCTGGTTTCTTTGTTATACTCTCATCTTTTTATTCCACCCTCCTCATTTCAGTGAACAGTTTATTCATCCCAGGCATGTAGCACTGTATAGAGGTACGTATATGAGCATGGTTCATTATAAATACTGAATTCAGAATCACTCCATTATACAGAGAGCAGTGTTCTGTAATCTCTTAGTACTTAAGAACTGATCAGTCAAGTTCCCTAATATAACTACCGACATGAAATCACCCCGATAATGCTTTTTGGTTTCAAGCACCACAGTGAGCTAAACATTAAGCTTACTGCTGATAACAAAAGCATCGTTTAACATAAGAATAATGACATGAACAAGTGCTTACCACTCTCCTAAGGCACCTGCATCATTTAGGTATTTAGGTCTGTCATCCATCCCACCCAATACCCTGATTATTAACCCTAACAATGACTGCCAGATGGCAGGTGAGGACAGACACACAGCTGAAATGCAGATGTAAAGCCGAGCCGCCTGATTCTGGCCATAGTGTTTCTCGCACAAGTCCACACTGCAGCCTTGGCCTGGTTTCATGATTATAATTATGACTTCTGCTTTTTTAAATGCTCTATTTTTGGACCAGATCATGTTTGCTTGCTATTTTGATCCCAGTGCCACACCGTAGTTTTATGCAGCCACGGCTGATAATTTTAGGAATCATGGACTGAAGTTATCCTAGAGGAGTTCTGACCAGTAGAACCTCCCAGGGATGAGATGGTCTGTATCCGTGCTGTCCAGTGTGGCTGACACTAGCCACATGCTGCTGCCAGGCACTTGAAATGTGGCTAGGGTGTTGCAGGACTTGACTTTTACATTTTAATTTTAGTTAATTTAACTTTAAATAGCCACGTGTGGCTAATGACCATATTAGACAACACAGGTCTAGACAGTATTGGATGTAGGCTCCTCTTGTATGTTAGCCCTCAGAGCTGCTTGTGCATGCTTGGCCCTTCTTTTAGAAAAAAAATTATTTTTTGAGGAACTTTTCTTTTCTTGTGCTTAGGATATTTCAAATATATAACCATTGGCCAAAGAAAGTTCCTACTAAATTTTAGCCCATTTAAATTGAAAGTTGTGAGATCGTTTTTTTTAACTGGACAACAATTGCTTTACAATGTGGTGTTGGTTTCTGTTGTATAACAACGTGAGTCAGTCATAATTTATATTTTATATATATATGTGTGTGTATATATATCTCCTTCCTGTTGAGCCTCCCTCCCCTTCTGTATCTTAGCCCTCTAGGTCATCATAGAGCGCCAGCCTGGGCTCCCTGTTTTATATAACAGCTTCCCACTAGCTAGCCAATTTATACATGGTTTTGTATATATGTCAGTGCTACTTTCTCAGTTCGTCCTACCCTCTCCTTCCCTGACTGTATCTACAAGCCCATTCTGTACATCTGTGTCTCCATTCCTTCCCTGAAAATAAGTTCATCAGTACTGTTTTTCTAGATTCCATATATGTGTGTTAATATACAATACTTGTTTCTGTCTTTCTGACTTGAAAGTCATGAGATCTTAAGTCAACCCTAAAAAATAAAAGCTGCTGAGTTTTAATTCACCATACTCTTTGGGGGAAATGAGGAAACAGTGGTCTCATATGCCCTTGATTCCACCTTTAAGAGTTTGAACCTTTAGAAAACTATTATTGGCAAGAGGTTTACTTCTTTAATTCTAAAAACAAAGGACTATTTTCTTTTACAGATACAAATCCGTTATTTGATGCCTGCAAAATTCAGGGACACGTTAAATCAGGAATGAGTGATACTTACAGAGCCAGACAAAAATCTCGCTACATGATATTTGCATTAAGTTAAGAACAGAATTCTGAGATTATAGTTTGGGAAAAGGGGAACTGTGGTTTATAAATTGAGAATGCATTTACTGATAAATGCTAAAACAGTGACAGCTCTTGCCATTACTACTGCTGCTGAATTGAACAAGTGAATTCAGAAGCTCTGTAGAAAAAATTAGAATGACAGTTTTTGATTAGTCAACAGTTTCTGTACTGGAAATTCTCAAGGCGTAAGGAAAATACACAGGTAACAGATATTATTAGGAGCAATATTAAATGCCAAAAAAAACTGGGGTCCTATCCCACTAGAAGTTTTCTTCCTTATAACATGGCTTTTGACGGCTTAATACAATGCTTTCAAATTAAGTTTAATGGACAACTATCTCCCACAGATTATGATAGTAGAAAAACACTTCTTGTGCTGGGAGACAGGAAATAGTAAAGCTACTCTAAGATGTTATTTAATGAAAATTTAAACAAACTAATTCACTAAATGCTTGCTTTTCTGTTCTGAACAGTTTTACAATGCTGGGTTACATAGATTCTCATTTGATTGGACTCTTAAATTTCTGATTTAGCACTTATTTCTACTCAGTTTCTTATATTATGTTTTATGGTCATGAAAATGTTGTGTCAGTTTTTTATAAGTACTGTTGTTAAATAGTGTTATTCATGAACATATTTTCAGCTGATAGAACAATTTCTGGTCCCCTAGAAGCTCTCCTCATTCTCCCTTCTAGCCAATATCCATTGCCTGGATGGATATCTCACACCACAGATAAATTTTGCTTGATTTTTAACTTTATAGAAGTAGAATTAGGCTATATCTGTGTTCTTCTGTCTGGCTTCTTTTCCTGAACATTATATCTCTATAATTTATACCTGTTGTATAATGTATTCATTCCTCTTTGTTACTGTATAGTAGTACACAGTTGTATGACTCTACCACAATTTATTTGTTCTACATACGTGCAGAGTGATCATCAAATGTACACACTTCTAACTTTCCATAGGCCCATCTAGAAAATGCCTTGAAGACAATGGCCTTTGGTCCTTCAGGGAAACAGTTGGATAAGAGAGAATAATGCTCTGATGTGAGCCTGTAGGCATTTGATGGAATCAGAAATACTTGAGGAGTTAATAATACTTGCGTTTACCAAGTGCTCTCCAAGTGAGTTTGGTGAATTTTTATAATCAAGTAATTTGACATAAATAGCCCTCAATTCACCTAGTTGGTTCAACAAACTTTTTTTTTTTTTTTTTTGGTGAGTGCTTCATTCCCAACCTTGTGTATTATAGATAGAACTGCAAAAGGAATGAAAGATGGTGACTAATAACAATACAAAAAGATTCTCTACTTTATTAATGGACAGTAAAATGAAAGGTATAATAACAGCATTGTGTGCTGACAGGCAAGTCAGCCTCTAGGCCTTGTATTCAGTATCCACAGTGAGGAGATGGGGTTCTGTGGTCTGCGAGGTTGTCTGCCCAGTGCTACGAGAAGTGTCAAATAATGGAGCGGTGGGCATTCAGTCCTGTGTTTTTCTCTGGAAGTGGCAAAAAAAGACACTGCCTTGCATCCTGGTCAGAACATTTGAAGTTTTTTTCCAAATATGTTTTGAAAGTAAGTACCAACAAAGGTCCGTCTAGTCAAGGCTATGGTTTTTCCAGTGGTCATGTATGGATGTGAGAGTTGGACTGTGAAGAAGGCTGAGTGCTGAAGAATTGATGCTTTTGAACTGTGGTGTTGGAGAAGACTCTTGAGAGTCCCTTGGACTGCAAGGAGATCCAACCAGTCCATTCTGAAGGAGATTAGCCCTGGGATTTGTTTGGAAGGAATGATGCTAAAGCTGAAACCAGTACTTTGGCCACCTCATGCGAAGAGTTGACTCATTGGAAAAGACTCTGATGCTGGGAGGGATTGGGAGCAGAAGGAGAAGGGGACGCCAGAGGATGAGATGGCTGGATGGCATCACTGACTCAATGGATGTGAGTCTGAGTGAACTCCAGGAGTTGGTGATGGACAGGGAGGCCTGGCGTGCTGTGATTCATGGGGTCACAAAGAGTCGGACACGACTGAGTGACTGAACTGAACTGACCATGTGATCATGAATTCAACCCTTGTGGGACAGGCTCCTGATGCAACATGGCCCATAGGCGGGGGGATTTCACAGTTGATTTAAGCCTATATTTAAGCCAGGGTGGCTCACAGAGAGTGTTTACCATGTGCCAAGCACTGAGCAGGTGTTTCACATACATTATCGTGTTTCATCCACCTGATAATCTTACCGGGTGGGTTCTAATATCATCATCACTTCATAGATAAGCCAACACAGTGTCTGAATGACCAGGACACTTAGCCACGCAAATTGCACAACTGAGACTTGAATCAGGACTGTCTGATTGAGATCAGGCCATCCAGGATCACCCAGGCCTGCATCCTGTAATGTGCTTGTTGTATATGTTGATATGCTCTGCACACAACTGCTCTGTCCTTTGAAGGTTTTTCAGTAAGAATGGAGTAGCTGCTCTCCTTTCATCAGTAGCAAGAGCCATTACGTAAAGACTTCATCTGAAAAATCACAAATTTCTTTCGCCCTCCTCCCCTGTTCTATAATGATTTAATTTCCTGGCACGAGACACTTAAACTCCTTTGGAAGTGTAAATGGAGTTCTTATCTGGAAGGAAAAACATTTTCTTTCTCATAGTTTTCAGATAAATGGAATTGTTACTGGGCATCTGTGAGGTCTAGTGCAATTTCCTTTTCATTCACATTTTTCTTCATTTAGTACACATAGCTCATTTGGTGTTTATTGCTAACTTTTGCCAAATACTGTGAGTAAAATATTTGCCTTACTTAAATTGAATTTTGAATGTTTCTTTCTTGGTTATTGAGTAATTCTAGGCTTTCTGCTTCTCTGGATTTATGTTGACAGCACCTTTCCTTTAGAAAGAAACAGTCTGATCATTGATGTCATATGGTTTCTTAACAGATTTTTTTCTTAGGTCAAGAGAAGTCAGAATATAATTTTTCATAGTGACAAAGTTTGATTAGGACATTGTTGTTTTATTTGGGTTTTCTGGGAACTTGGGCTCCCCTGGTGGCTCAGATAATAAAGAATCTACCTACAGTGCAGGAGACCCAGGTTCAATCCCTGGGTTGGGAAGATTCCCTGGAGAAGGGAATGGCAACCCACTCCAGTATTCTTACCTGGAGAATCCCATGGACAGAGGAGCCTAGTGGGCTATAGTCCATGGGGCTATAAAGAGCTGGACACGACTGAGCAACTAACACACACTTCGGTGCACTTATAGGATCCCTGCCTTGATAACTAGAACTATTCTATGCTTATAGCAGATTTATTGTGCTTTATTCTGAAACACTGGTGATACTCACTAAATATATACCAGCAATCAGAGCTGCACTACTTCTCCTAAGAACTTTAGTCTTGAGATTCCATTTAATTAAATTTTATATGTGCATGCATGCTAAGTCACGTCAGTCGTGACCCTATGGATTGCCGCCCACCAGGCTCTGTCCATGGGATTCTCCAAGCAAGAATACTAGAATGGGTTGCCATGCCCTCCTCCAGGGAATCTTCCCCACCCAGGGACTGAACCGTTTCTCTTAAGTCTTTTGCATTGGCAAGTGAGTTCTTTACCACTAGCGCTGCCTGGAAAGCCCTAAAATTTATAAGTAGGCCTCATTTAGATTGAGCAGAAATGAAGTTCCCTTTGACTAAGGAAGGAATTGTTTATTTCATTGAATCACATAATACTTTATACTCACCAAGATTTCAAGCAAGTATGTTCAACATCCTTAAGAGAAAGTTTAATTACATTACCTTTATTGAATGTGTTCTATGCTCAGAATCTAATTGTTGTAATGCTAGTCACTATAATGACACAGAGAAATTTGATTTATAGAGATTAAATAGAAGATAAACTTCTTACACAATAAACTATATAGAAAAATACATGACTAAGGGTTGGAGTATGTAAACTAGAATATAGTAGCTGACAGATTGAAAAGTAGAAAAAGTGGAAATTATGTTGAGTCCCAAAAGCAGGATGGAATTTAGAAAAGCAGAAAAGAAATTGGTTTTTGAATAATGGCTTAAGATTGATAGTGTGGTGAAGAAAGCAGAAAAATATCTTTCTTTCAAAATATTTAATTTTATGTGTATATATGTATGTATGTATAAAATTGAATATTTAACATTGTTCTTAAGATTTTTTCATGTTAACCTGGCTGAGTTGTTTTTTGATTTTTAGTTTTAGAAGTCTTTCTTATTTAAGTATCTTAAAAATATATATGGTTGTCATCTTACTATGACTATATGTTTGTTAGTTCACAAAAATACCCCAGATACGTAAACTTATTCATATTAGTCAAATTGGAAAGAGGTAGGCCAAAGAAGGAAAAAGAGAGACTGAGAAGATTAAAAGCACTCCTTAGAGTAGAAAATTCTCTGGAAGCCAGTGGAACACAGCGTGATTCAGCTGGGATCCCCTCCAGCCCATTCTCCCCAGTTTCTACCTGAGGTCCTGCCCCCTCCATGCAGAGGCTACAGGCTGTATATTAGTGGCTGAGGCTGGGTCAGATGTGCCCCCAAGCTTTCTCCACTCTGTTCAAAATGGATTATTGTAGAATGAAGACTGGGTTCCCATAATGGGTTTTTTTTAGTTATTTATATTCTTTTGGGAGCTGAATTGAGCATTGTGTGTACCCTCTAAAATGCTGTCTTGGCATTCTGTTAAGCTGCCTACTCTAGAAGAAAAACCAGGTGGGAAGAAACAGAGTTTTTTGGGTTTTGGTGGGGGTTTTTTGTTTTTGTTTTTGTTTCAAGAATCGTTAAGTAACTGAGCATTGGCTTCTTCAGTAGGAGGAAGGTTCCCTCAAAATGTTTATTGTAAATGAACCCTAATGTCTGGCATGCTGCTGCTGCTAAGTCGCTTCAGTCGTGTCCGACTCTGCGACCCCATGGACTGCAGCCCACCAGGCTCCTCCGTCCATGGGATTTTCCAGGCAAGAGTGCTGGAGTGGGGTGCCATCACCTTCTCCAATGTCTGGCATATGCCTGCTTTATTCCTGTTACTGTTTCTGATCTCTGTATGCCTCAGAGCTAGAGAAGCCAGCTATAACTTTCTTTTAAAGGATTAAGCATTGGCACCTCTCTGAGCCTGCTTTGCCCCAAGCTATCCTGTTTTAGTTCTGATTTTTTCCATCTTCTTTCTTCTGGAGGAGATAGAAGGTTTCAAGTCAGAATAATATGTGGGTCTGTGTCCTCTGGTGAAGACAAAAACCATGCAAGGTGGTTTCATGCCTGGTAAATACATTTAAAAACATATTTTGAGACAAAATTTACAGTGCAGCTCCTTGAAGCTGGCCCCTAAAACTTGTCCCAGGTTTTACCTGGGGCATCGGTTTGCCAAGGAAAATGTCCCTGGGTCTTGTGAAGCTAACTTGCGTGCGTTTAGGCAGAAGTGCCTTTATTCATCCCCAGTGGCACACTCTTTAGGTCCTTCTGATGATGTCATCTTGTCTTCATGTGCCTTTCTTGGATCTTTCTACTTCCTCTGACCTTAACAAGGGAAAATATTACCAGCTGTAAGCTTTTGGCCTGGACTAGAAGTGTCTTGCTGTGGCCCTTGCTATAATTGCTCCATTAGTAAGCAGAGCAAATGAACCTGGAAATATTTTATTCGGAGACTAAAAAATAAGGTGTATCAGAATCATACAGGCAACGGCAAAGGCAGATTTAGGTTTGTTTTAACAAGATGGAAAAGTGACGAGAACCTTCTCTGCTTCAGTAGAAGAGACTGTTAGAAGACCCAGGCCAGAAAATAACTGAGGGGCTACAAGTAGGGATTCCCTAGCGGCTCAGCAGTAAAGAATCTGCCTGTCAATGCAGGAGACATAGAAGACACAGGTTTGATTCCTGGGTCAGGAAGATCCCCTGGAGAAGGAAATGGCAACCCATTCCAGTATCCTTGCCAGGAAATCCCATGGACGGAGGAGCCTAATGGGCTACAGTCTATAGTGTCGCAAAGAGTCGACATGATTGAGCAACTCAGCACTTAGCAGGTATGTCATGGTGAAAAAAATACATAAAAGTATTTATATTGTCTTTCAGAAAGCAGTTTTATCACACATGATCTTCTAATAGTCACTCTGCTGAGATACTATGAAACCTTTCAACAGGATCTCTCAAATGAACAACTTCATTAGTCTTGCTGGCATTTTCTAAAACTGAGTTATAACTATTGTTTATTGTTACTGTCTTAAAATTATGAAATACTGTCTCAGGAATCAACTAACTTTTTCAAAGGACCAGGTCATGTAAATATTATAGGCTTTATGTAGATACTTCTATAACCGTGTTAAGTAAATACCTTTCTTAGCTTGCGGGCTGTGGTTTGCGGCCTCGGGTTTTTCTGATCACCTGATAAATCTCACTTGATAGCTCTCCCCGCACACAGACTTACTTCTACAATTATTCATCCTCTGCTGTTTCCCTGACCTTGAGAATGTAAATACGAAGGTAAAGACAGTTCTTTTCCTAAAAGATCTCAGTCTCAGGAGAAAGAAAAATACATAAACACACTTATTACAAGTGTTTATTATCATGCAGTGTGATGAATGATGTCCAGAGGTGGTGTGACTGGGTGAGGGTGTTGGGAAATGCTCCACAGACAAGCGGCAAGCATTTCTAAAGCAGCAGAGAGAGGAGAGTACATTCCACAAAGGAAGGTAATGCTTATACCTCAATGTGGAAGACATTTATTTTGGGTTTGTTTTTTTTTTTTGGCTTATCTCAATATAAAATCTCAGTTCCCAGATAATAGCATAGATAACATCAGCTCAAGAATACTGGAAGCCCAAGAATACTGGAGTGGGTAGTCTATCCCTTCTCTAGGGGATCTTCCCGACTCAGGAATCGAACCAGGGTCTCCTTTATTGCAGGCAGATTCTTTACCAACCGAGCTATCAGGGAAGCCCAACATCAGCTCAGTCACTACAAAAAAACTTCGGTAGGTATTGTGAGGAAAAGCATATTATTCAACAATTACAGCACTGAATATGGATTTGAAGCATTTGACTTCTGCTGCTTCTGCACATGTTATTTTTCTTTAACAGACACTGATCACCTGATAAGTTAAATTTAAAACAAGGTTTTAGACACGTAAGCAGTGAGGTTACGTAGCTCATGTTAGGTAACAAGATACTATAAAATTAAGAAGTCCCTGCTCTCTGAGAGCCAGTGATCCCAATGAGGCAGGCAGGATATACAGATAATAATAGCAAAAGTTCTAGTTCTTATGCTTAGAGCCATAATTCTTAATCCTAATTGTACATTGAAATTACTTGGGGAGCTTTAAAAAAATATATCAGTGTCACGGCTCCAGCCTGGACCAATTAAATCAGAATCTTTGGGGTAAGACACAGATAAAGAGATAGAAGTCAAACACTGTTCATGTAAATTTTATAGATTATGGTTTTCAATACCTTTACCCTTCATTTCTCAATTCTCGTTGTCCTTTTCCAAGCATTATGTTTAGTACATAGATACTCAATCTAGATATTCTAGATTTATTTACAAATATTAAAAGCAAACCATTTAGGGCCCATATAGGGTCCATAAACAGAAAATCTGTTTTAACGTTAAATTTCAGTCTCATCTTTTGCCTTCTATAAACAAACAAAAAAATTAGAACATTTTTTAATCTATTGTTTATCTCATTCATCCTTCAAAAACTATTTTAGTATCTCTTGGCCAAAAGAAATTTATATAGTATATGTGTATTTCAGAAAATTGTATCATCCCTTACTGCAAATACATTTAAACAGTTCATGGCTGAACATTTTAGCTGTTCACTGGCCTGCTCTTCTATAACCTACAAAGGTTGTAAATATTTCAGTCTCTCCTAAATTATGTTCTGCAGTGGAAATGATAACAGACCTTAATTGGAGGCTGATGGTGGAGCTGATAGCATTCCAGAATCTCTGATCCTCCCGCACGGCAGCTTAGAGAACACGACCCACACGTCACACCAACACTGGCGATATAGTTAACAAGGAAAATGCTTACTTATTCCATGATGATAGAAATCGTGATGTGGCACAATTGTCTATTAAGCTAAAAAAGCATTTTTAATATTCAAGTTGTACTTATTTTTTTTTACCACGAGAGGTCCCTCAATCCTGAATTACAGTGGTTGCGTGCAGGTCATTTTCTCTGCCCGAAGGACTGTCGCAGCACTTCGCTGTTCTTCCCGTGACTGCATTAATACCGAACTTTTAATATAGGAGAGTGAAACCTTTATTCTTTAGAACTAGCTTTTTAAATTTTTTACTTTTAATCCCCTCTGGATACAGAAAATATCAGCATCTAAGGATAGGAGTGTAAAGGCCAGGAAAATGAGTTACATAAAATGGCAATGAAATGGAATTCTTTTGAGGTTAAGTGAAAACACAGGCTGCTTTGTGAGTGGAGAACAAACAGGACCATTCCTTTCTTTCCACCTTAGGTCTCAGTCTCAGTTCCCTGTCTTGTCTAGTCAGTGTCAATCTCTCAGTATAAAAATAGAATAAACATGATTATTTTTATCAATAGGGGTATAGCAATGGTAGTATACTCATTCACTATATTGATTCATTAATAGGACATGGTATATTTCTCCATCTATTAGTGTCCTCTTTGATTTCTTTCACCAGTGTTTTATAGTTTTCTATATAATTACTTTGACTTTAAATAAACATAAATGTTCCTGTGTCTGCCTCTCCACTTATTTAAGTATTCATTCATTGAATGATTGCTCAATGTCAAACAGAAAATCAGACTCCCTGCCTTTAGGGAAATAATTTAATAAGCAGTCATTATTCCAGCATAATATGTTTAACATAAATTCCTCTGGTTTAATAGCTTGACCATTTCAGTAAAAATGATGGGTATATGTTATGGACAACAGTACTAAATTATAAGCTTCAGAATTGCTCAGAGATTAGATATTAATTGTTCCCACCACAAAAAAAGAAAAATGATTGTGCAACATGATAGAGGTGTTGGCTAAATACAGTAATAATCCCCTGCAGTGTATAAATGTCAGTCAACACATTGTACATCTTAAACTTGCACAGTGTTATGTGTTAGTTATATCAGTAAAAATAAACTTTGAAAGATGAGTGTGTATTTACATGAACATACCTCCTATTCCCTTAATGATTTGAGGTTACAAGGGATGAAAAATATTTTCCCCAACCACGGTTAGTGACCTTTTATACAAAGAGCAACCCATAATCTACCATAACATATCCATTTGTACAGGATTTGTCTTTTTTAATTTGTTCATTTCTCTCTGGCTTGTGGACAAAGCGAGAACATCTCCATTATTTCCTCAGGGAGCAGTTTTCTCCAACTAAACTATTATGTTTGCACTCTTTTAGATTAGGCTTACTAAGGGAAACTAATATTAATCTAGGCAGGAATTTCAAAATGCTCTGTTTAAATGCATGTTTTATTTTTTTTAATTCATTTGGAAATGGAAAAGCTTTTTAACAGTAATTTACATTTTGACCACTAGGTGGCACTTTGACCACACTTATGTGTGGTAAGCACAAATAAGCTAAGGAAAAAATAGCCTTTTCTCAGCGATTGTTTCTGAATACAGATGCTTAAGTATCTTCAGCATTACATACTACAAATCTTTTGTTATCCAGCCCATAATATCACTACAAAAGCCTTTGTTTTTCTGGGTGAAATAATCTTACATATGACTGCCTCAGGTAAATTCTGGGAGACACAGCTTCTGCCATTGCTCTGATCATTACTCATCAAACTATTCTGTTTTTAGCTATTTAAATATATTATTTTTTCTTTCTTAAGTTAGTCCTTTCTTACTAGTACCTTCTCATTCCTGAAAAACAGAAGATATATTTTAATTTTTTCAAGGCCCATTACATAGCTTCTGGGATATTAAGAGATCCAAGAACACATGTTCTTTGTAGGGCAGAATATGAGGGCACGAAGTTTGTTTTTGTTGTTCTTGGCACTCTGAGAGCTGTTTTTCTCATTTTACAACATTCATTCTTTTGTTAAGTAATATTTTGGTCTGATTATGAATAATTCTTACATTGTATTATTTTCTGAAGAAAGATGTTGTAGGCTGCAAATAATAGATATCCTTAATGGTTAAGCTATTGCTAAATGGGGTTGTTTCACATGACCAGGACATGGGAAGGAATTACCCTGTTAGGTTGGACTGGTAGAGAGACCCACCGTCTCTAAGCACCCAGCCCCTCAGAAACCTCCAGCACAATTAGAGTGCTCTCCAGCAAAGAAGAGGGAGAGTGGATTTGGGCAGTCAGATAACAGTATTTGGTGCCATTTCTGGTTTTGTTGTTTGTTTCTTTTTTTTCCCCCCTAGAGACTCTTCTTTCTTGTCCTGACGTTCTTGAAGTAAAACTTCATTTCCCTTATTTTAAGTGCATGACACTGAACAGAATTACAGATGTATAGACTCTGTCTGTTGCAGAATTTTATCATCAGCACAAGCTCTTTCACTTCTTGTTTTGTCTAGGCACGTGTCTTTTCTCTAGCAGTTAAGGAAAGTAAGAACTCAGGTTCTCTTTCTGTGCTTACCAGTGCTATCACGCCCCCAAAACCTGTATCTCTAAAGTGCTGTATGAATCTAATCGCATTTCAACCAAACCTGCATTGTCTGCCTAAGCACGCATAACTCTGAAGGCTCCGTATCAAACACTGGGTGCGTCTGACCAGGACTTCTGGAAATGTTGGCACCAGCTGCCTCAGAGCTCAGGCTGACCCCCTGGACTCTTTATAGACCCAGAGGAACAGAGCTGGGCCAGCTCAGTGACTCAGGTTCTTCAGCTTCTGTCAGTCGCACTGCCTTCCTGCCTTTTCTGGCTTGTTTTTCCATTTAATATCACAGCCTCCCAAGGGCTGTAACAGACCCAGGACATCTAGTCTCAGTTCCGTCTGAAACAGAACCTGAAACAGCTCCTTTCTCCACTGCTTCATGCCAAGGTGTGTTCCTGCTGCATTATCTGAAAATGTATTTGTTTGTTTTCTGAATTCAGCAAGTATTTGTTGAATGATTGAAAGAATATTTATTGACATTTCAAATACAGTTTTTCTCTGATTTGAAAGTGCCGATATATTTTGTTTATTATGTTATCTGTTTTAATACTTGTCAAACAACCAGAAAATGTTTTCAACTGACATTTTCAGTCATTATGTTTTTAACTAAAGAACAGTAAGTATTCAAGAAGTTAGTAATGGCATTGTTGCTAGATTGTTTGAACATAGTTTTTATCCTTTTAATTTTATAATTTGAGAGAGACGAACTTATTTGAGAATACACTGAATCAAAAAAAAATTTTAATCTCTGTGATATTTTTATTTTTCAGAAAACTGTGGAATATATTTTCCAGAAATAAAAAGAGATCCAGGCAAATATTTACACACTTGTCCGGAATCAGTAAAAAAGTGGCTTCGACAGCTAAAGAATGCTGGCAAAATCCTTATGTTAATTACCAGTTCTCACAGTGATTACTGTAGACTCCTCTGCCAGTATATCCTTGGGTAAGTGGTGAGTCATTTTGTTTTCATGGTCTTATAAAATCCTGATAACAGATTAGACCAGTGCCCTTTTTAAGTGTTCAGCCATGACCATGTCATTATATTAAACAATACTGAGTGACACGTGGTTGTTTCTCGTAACAGCCCTCAACATCTGCTGACAGCAAGATACCCCACGTACATTTCAGCAAAGCAGTCTTGCCAGGCCCAGTATGCTCACAGCTGATGGACTTTAGATTTTCTGGAAAATATTGTGGACAGACCACAAGTCCTTCAGGCATCCTCCATGTCTCTGGTTTCTCAGCTTTGGGTGATTCTTTTTTTTTTTTTCTTTTCTTTTTTTTTTTTTAATTAGTTTTGCCAAATATCAAAATGAATCCACCACAGGTATACATGTGTTCCCCATCCTGAACCTGTCCTCCCTCCCCATACCATCCCTCTGGGTCAT
>NW_011495034.1:14242187-14264051 GCF_000754665.1 Bison bison bison | reverse complement strand
CCAGTATCGTGCATCGAACCTGGACTGGCATCTCGTTTCATACATGATATTTTACATGTTTCAATGCCATTCTCCCAAATCTTCCCACCCTCTCCCTCTCCCACAGAGTCCATAAGACTGTTCTATACATCAGTGTCTCTTTTGCTGTCTCGTATACAGGGTTATCGTTACCATCTTTCTAAATTCCATATATATGCGTTAGTATACTGTATTGGTGTTTTTCCTTCTGGCTTACTTCACTCTGTATAATAGGCTACAGTTTCATCCACCTCATTAGAACTGATTCAAATGTATTCTTTTTAATGGCTGAGTAATACTCCATTGTGTATATGTACCACAGCTTTCTTATCCATTCATCTGCTGATGGACATCTAGGTTGCTTCCATGTCCTGGCTATTATAAACAGTGCTGCGATGAACATTGGGGTACACGTGTCTCTTTCAATTCTGGTTTCCTCAGTGTGTATGCCCAGCAGTGGGATTGCTAGATCATAAGGCAGTTCTATTTCCAGTTTTTTAAGGAATCTCCACACTGTTCTCCATAGTGGCTGTACTAGTTTGCATTCCCACCAACAGTGTAAGAGGGTTCCCTTTTCTCCACACCCTCTCCAGCATTTATTATTTGTAGACTTTTGGATCGCAGCCATTCTGACTGGTGTGAAATGGTACCTCATAGTGGTTTTGATTTGCATTTCTCTGATAATGAGTGATGTTGAGCATCTTTTCATGTGTTTGTTAGCCATCTGTATGTCTTCTTTGGAGAAATGTCTTTTTAGGTCTTTGGCCCATTTTTGGATTGGGTCATTTATTTTTCTGGAGTTGAGCTGTAGGAGTTGCTTGTATATTTTTGAGATTAGTTGTTTGTCGGTTGCTTCATTTGCTATTATTTTCTCCCATTCTGAAGGCTGTCTTTTCACCTTGCTGATAGTTTCCTTTGATGTGCAGAAGCTTTTAAGGTTAATTAGGTCCCATTTGTTTATTTTTGCTTTTATTTCCAATATTCTGGGAGGTGGGTCATAGAGGATCCTGCTGTGATGTATGTCAGAGAGTGTTTTGCCTATGTTCTCCTCTAGGAGTTTTATAGTTTCTGGTCTTACGTTTAGATCTTTAATCCATTTTGAGCTTATTTTTGTATATGGTGTTAGAAAGTGTTCTAGTTTCATTCTTTTACAAGTGGTTGACCAGATTTCCCAGCACCACTTGTTAAAGAGATTGTCTTTAATCCATTGTATATTCTTGCCTCCTTTGTCAAAGATAAGGTGTCCATATGTGCGTGGATTTATCTCTGGGCTTTCTATTTTGTTCCATTGATCTATATTTCTGTCTTTGTGCCAGTACCATACTGTCTTGATAACTGTGGCTTTGTAGTAGAGCCTGAAGTCAGGTAGGTTGATTCCTCCAGTTCCGTTTTTCTTTCTCAAGATCACTTTGGCTATTTGAGGTTTTTTATATTGTATTTGATAATAGTTGAAACTATTTTGTATTGTATTTGATAATAGTTGAAAACTTCCCTAAACTGGGGAAGGAAATAATCACCCAAGTCCAAGAAACCCAGAGAATCCCAAACAGGATAAACCCAAGGCGAAACACCCCAAGACACATATTAATCAAATTAACAAAGATCAAACACAAAGAACAAATATTAAAAGCAGCAAGGGAAAAACAACAAATAACACACAAGGGAATTCCCATAAGGATAACGGCTGATCTTTCAATAGAAACTCTTCAAGCCAGGAGGGAATGGCAAGACATACTTAAAATGATGAAAGAAAATAACCTACAGCCCAGATTATTGTACCCAGCAAGGATTTCATTCAAGTATGAAGGAGAAATCAAAAGCTTCTCAGACATGCAAAAGCTGAGAGAATTCTGCACCACCAAACCAGCTCTCCAACAAATACTAAAGGATATTCTCTAGACAGGAAACACAAAAATGGTGTATAAATTCGAACCCCAAACAATAAAGTAAATGGCAGCGGGATCATACTTATCAGTAATTACCTTAAACGTAAATGGGTTGAATGCCCCAACCAAAAGACAAAGACTGGCTGAATGGATACAAAAACAAGACCCCTACATATGTTGTCTACAGGAGACCCACCTCAAAACAGGGGACACATACAGACTGAAGGTGAAGGGCTGGAAAAAGATTTTCCATGCAAATAGGGACCAAAAGAAAGCAGGAGTAGCAATACTCATATCAGATAAAATAGACTTTAAAACAAAGGCTGTGAAAAGAGACAAAGAAGGTCACTACATAATGATCAAAGGATCAATCCAAGAAGAAGATATAACAATTATAAATATATATGCACCCAACACGGGAGCACCGCAGTATGTAAGACAAATGCTAACAAGTATGAAAGGAGAAATTAACAATAACACAATAATAGTGGGAGACTTTAATACCCCACTCACACCTATGGATAGATCAACTAAACAGAAAATTAACAAGGAAACACAAACTTTAAACAGTACAATAGACCAGTTAGACCTAATTGATATCTATAGGACATTTCATCCCAAAACAATGAATTTCACCTTTTTCTCAAGCGCACATGGAACCTTCTCCAGGATAGATCACATCCTGGGCCATAAAGCTAGCCTTGGTAAATTCAAAAAAATAGAAATCATTCCAAGCATCTTTTCTGACCACAATGCAGTAAGATTAGATCTCAATTACAGGAGAAAAACTATTAAAAATTCCAACATATGGAGGCTGAACAACACGCTGCTGGGTGATTCTTGAGGGACACTGAGTTACAGATTATGCTCCCTGACACTCACCTGGAATACAGCCCCCCTGCAGCAATTTCCCTGTGGAGCCAGGCACTTCACCATTTACCCATCCAGGTGTGGGGTTGACATCCATGAACATCGAGACAGTATAAATGTGTAGACTCAAGGCAGATGTGGGCACAAGCCCTGCCTTGCGACTTACTTGGTAACCCAGGGTAGGTTCTGTAACCTCTCTGAACCTTCATTTCATCTTCTTAAAAATGGGACAGTGAGCAAACTCCAGGAGATAGTGGAGAACAAGGAAGCCTGGCATGCTGTAGTCCATGGGGTTGCAGAAAGTTGGACATGACTTAGCTACTGAACAACAGCAATACCTCATAGGTGTTAGGGGAAATTTAAATAGCATAATACAGGTTAAAGTATTAGGCAGAGTAGTTGATAAATTTTAGTAAGCATTAATACTTATTTATGGCATCCATATTGGGAATATCCATGGTCAGATCTAGATTCTGAAATCGGCTGTTAGATTTGCCCTAATGTTTCCTCAAATTTTATCAGACACTGTACTGAATTGCTGTGAGTATGAAGCAAAATTTAGCCTCCAGACTGACCCCTTGCTGACTGGTTTAGTTTCCTAATTCCCATGTTTTTCAGCACATGTAGGTTCAGACTGACCTGTGGTACACTTACAGTATGTTGGTGGTTTTCCGCTTTCTTATTAATATTAAGGGATGGGATCCTTGAAGTGAGTTAAGGCTGCAGTCCCAGGTGCCTTGGGAAGTAAATGCCTTCTATAGAACATTTGTGTCCTGGTACCAGGACCATGCTTCAGAGTAAACACTCGGGAGTATTTTTTTTCATTGGTGACCTACATTCATTGTAGGTTACCAGAATTTTTCTCCATATCTGAATTCCTCTGTAGTACAGTTCTGCTGTTATAAAAGTATTCTGAAGTGTTGAGTAAATATTGTCTCCCCAATGTAATAGTGAGTCTGTCAGGAACAAAAATTATCTTCCCTTTGCTGTCCCAAATAATCCTTAGTATAGTATTAAATACAGACTAAAAAAAAATTTTTATTATTATACAAAAATAACCATATTATAAGACTACCCTGATTTTTTAACACTCTCTGAAAGATGTCTCCTGACTCAATACAATGCTGGCTTTTGGTAAGACCCATGAGATACACAAAATTATTAATAACTCTTGATGCTAATAAATTCAAACAAATTTCAGGCCCTAAATTTGAAAACATAGTGTGTGAAAACATAGATGTTAGAACTGTTGAATTTATAACTGTTGCCATAGTGAGACAGTCAGCTTAGCACCTAGAGTTAATGAGTTAATGTGCTTTTTTTCCCCTTACGTGTATACTTCAGGGTGGTGTCTGGATAATTAGTGCTCGACCACCTTCTATTTCCTTTCTTATTTTTTTCTTAATCAAAAAATAAGAAATGATGCTGTGGTCAGATAGACAAAGATTAAGTTCTGTTTTTTATGGACCTTTTCTAATTCCTTAAAATAAACTTATGAAAAATATCACTGCTTTGTAGGAATGATTTTGAAGATCTTTTTGACATTGTGATTACAAATGCATTGAAGCCTGGCTTCTTCTCTCATTTACCAAGTCAGAGGCCTTTCCGGACGCTTGGTGAGTTCACAGTTTGTGTCTTTCCTCTCCTGCTTAAGATTTATTCATTCACTTGATAAATACCCTGTTGGCTGACAGCCATGTGCAAAATTTCATGTTAGATGCAATGAAGGGAATTAAAGAGATGATAAGTGTCCTTTCCCCTCATGAGGTTACAAACACAAACACATAAGCAAGTCGGTGAATGCGTGGGACGGGATTACAGGCCATGTTCCCTGTCAAGGTGGCAGTGACTGCCTGGTGACACCGAGTAAACTGGGAGGCCACCTTAGAGTGCCCACAGGGAGGCAGTTGCAAGGGACTGATGTCAGCCATTGTCATGGAGACACAGAAAGGGAGGGTGGTGCTTCCCATAGAGCATGAGAAGAAATGTTTAAGTATTGTATTTGGGTTTATGAAGATGTTGCTTGAAACTTCCTTGAGTGTGCTCCCTTGGACTGTATGCTTCTGCTTCAGCTCTGATGCTTTCATAAGCCACCTTGGCTGTCTGCTCCTGGAGTTAATGGTTTTCTCAGTCCCACAGCTTCCCAGTTACGAACGTTCTAAGCCCTCCACGTTGCCCTGCGTGGATAGGACCCTACAGAGCAGCTTCCAGTCTGGGGGCTGAAAACAGGGAAGGGAAGGGATATATTTGTGTAAAGTGAGTTTTTGTTTTAGTTTTTGTATAAAGAAGAAATTTTCTTTTTTGTTAATAATTGAGTCCCAGTATCTGAGAAATCATGATTCTATAGATTTGTATTTTTTTATTAAGCAATAGAAAGCTTCCCTTTCCAATGTTTCCTACGCAGGGAGCCTCTACATATCAGATGTAGGTTTGCTTTCAAAAATAATTGTGTAAGTTAATCATTTTCCAGTTGCCATAAACCCAGATTATTTACATGGCAAGACATTCTGTACTAAGTAAAGACAGACAGACATGAGAAATAATTGGTTTTCACCATGTTTCTCCAGGAATATGATGATGATTCTTAGACTCTTAATGTTAGGCTAAACATGGCTTATTTTTGACCTATTCTTTAGAGAATAATAGGGTTTTAATTTGATTGTATAAAAGAATTAAAAAATGGCTGCTGAAATGTCAGCCAAATAGGCCTGAATATCTTTTGACCTTTAGCTGTGATGTGGCTTTAATTATCTGTAATTGTGATTTTAGAATTTCTTGTTCAGAATAACTGAGGTTGTGTAGAAATTCATCTTCCATTATTATATGTTGGACTGTTTTATTATCACCAGTAATGGGGGAGGCTGTGCCTTTGTGAGGGCAGAGGGTATATGGGATATCTCTGTACCTTTCTCTTAGTTTTGTGTGAACTTAAAACTGCTCTTAAAAAATTCTTTTAAAAAATATGTCTCTATGTCAACTAAATGCTCATGACGTATAGGTGATTGCTGAATGCTGGCTGCCATCCCCACGTGGTTCCTTCTTACACATGTCCTTCAGCCATGTAAAGCATGGTCTGTCCAGATGAGTGCTGCCACTCGATGAAAACGTATGATTGTTGACCTGTGTTCTCAGAGAATGACGAGGAGCGCGAGGCACTGCCATTTCTGGATAAACCTGGCTGGTACTCCCAAGGGAATGCTGTCCACCTTTATGAACTTCTGAAGAAAATGACTGGCAAGCCTGAACCCAAGGTATTTTATCATTGGGGTGGAGTCTTTGTGGCCCACTTGGAGAGAGAAACATTTGTCAACTAAAACCGTAACTCTAAATGCATTCCGCATAACTATCTGCCAACCTCCTTGCCTGTCTCTTCTGCTTAAATAAGTCTTTCCTTTGATGTACATTTTTATCTCTGACAAAGAAAAGCAAATATTCCAAGCAGGAACACAGACCTAGAATAGTGTGTGGGTTACCTGAGGAATGTTACCCTGCTAACTGCCCATCAAGGACCTTTTTATATGTGAAACCAGCAATAACTGATTATACTACAGACTAAAGACACATTAGCTTTTAACATCCTGTCATATTGTTGATGTTGGACATTGGTATATTTTTAATAGCAGGACACTTCCTTCTAAAAAATGTTTGCCACAAGCCCCATGAGAGCATGGGTCAGTCCATCACTGAGCCCTGATCCACTGGCTCCCACACTGGCAAAGCCCCCGGGGCCTCCTGACTTGGAGGTTCTACCTCATATGCTCTTAACCTGGTTTCCTCATCTGTAAGCTTTGCCTCAGAATACCTCAGAGTACCTGGGAAGCTTCCTGGAGTCCACCTGCCTCTCCCACCCACTCTCAGAGACGCTGTTTCAGCAGGTGTGAGTGGGGCCTATAAACTTTGGTAAATTGGCTCTGTTGTGAGTGTTCTTGCTAATCTAATCCTCTATAACAGGCTGTCTCCAGTATGCCACCAGCTCTTCAATTCCAGGGGAAGGTTTAACTGTAAACACTGGGGCTCTTTCATTTTCATTTCAGAAATTTGAATTAAGTTCACTTATCTTCTGCTCTTCTGCATGCAAATGAATTGTGTAATTTCTTAAACCTGACACCCTGTGAATCAAATGGAACAAGTCAATGGTCACTTGTGAAGTTATCCAAGGAAATTTAAGATGTTTATGCAGCTTTTACATGACTTACTCTTTGATAGCTGTTAAGGAATTTTCTTGTGCCTTTTGTAAAATGACCACCACGCCCCTTCACAGTCCTCATGTCTCAGACAAAATTTGCTGTCTGACTTACAGGTTGTTTACTTTGGTGACAGCATGCATTCAGATATTTTCCCAGCCTGTCATTATAGTAATTGGGAGACAGTCCTTATCCTCGAAGAGCTCCGAGGGGACAAAGATGGGAAGCCTGAGGAATCAGAACCTGAAGAGAAAAAAGGAAAATATGAGGTAAGAGTCTCCTTTAGTTTTTTCCTTGAAAGAAGACCTTTGTGTTTATTATATCTTAGAAAGTGCTTGTTTCTGCCACGAGCAATGAAGTCTGTTGGCACTTAACTGTAATCTTCATGCCCTCTCAACTCTGTAGTTGATATTGTGGGTAGTTTTTCAATGATGCCGAGATAATGCCATTGACCATCTGTCTGTCTTCTGGGCTCCCTGCTTTCGTCCAGAGCTGTGGCACCATGGCTGTGCTTTGGCTGATGACAAGGCAGCCAGATCCTGACCCGCTGTAGTTACACTCTGTCTCTTTGGCTTAGCCATGAAAGCCCTTGTGCTCTCTTTCCATGGGTCTAATTTCGGAAATTGGTAGCTCCCATAAACTTATTCCTGAGCCACCCCCAATGAACTTTGAGGGAACGAAAATAAAGTATGTCATCAATCTAGAAAGGGAAAGTCGTATATAAAAGCAAAAATAAGCAGAAAAAAAAGATCAGAAAATAAAATGCACTATGCATTCTTCTAAATTCATTCCAGTGGAAGAATCTAAAAAGTCAAAAACCAAAGATCAAATCAAAAAATACCAATAGAAACTATCAAGCCATGGAAAAACGTGGAGGAACCTAAAGTGCATGTTAAGGTGAAAGAAGTGAAAGAAGCTAGTCTGAAAAGGCTGCACACTGTATGCCACTGTGTGACATTCTGGAAAAGACAGAAGTATAGGGACAGGGAAGAGACCAGGGAATGCCCCAGGGCTCAGAGGGGAAGGGGATGAATAAATGGAGCACAGTTGTAACAAACATAACACACTAATTAATACAAATTGTTAATAACAGGAGAGATCGTGTTAGGGGTGGACCAGAGGCAACATATTTAAGAAGTCTCCATACTATCTGCCCTGTTTATCTGTAAACCTAAAAGTGTTCTGAGAAATAAAGACTACTATGTTAGAAGAAAGGAGTCAGGTTTCTATGAGGTTTCCACTGAGTAACATTTAGTGTTCAGCGTGACACTGGGAACTCTGTGAACTATATAGCTCTGTGGACTGAGTTAAGAAGAGTTTTAAAATAACCTTCCAGGAGGTGGACCCTCTAACTTGAGGGATTGTGGAGGAGGTTTCCCTTAAAGAGAAATTTGGTTTCTCTACAATGTAAAGGAAATTTGGTTTCTTTACAATGATTTGAGAATGCACAGACAATGAAAAGAAAGTGAAGACATGGTGGGAATGTTTCCTTCAGCATTATGTAAACAGTAGCTCCATCTTCTGCCATAGACCCCTTTCCTTGCTAATTCATTACAAACACAACATTACATAATGGGCTTTCTGGGATCTCGTTTATAAGAACACTAACCTCATTCATGAGGGCTTCACCTTCATGACCTAAGTGCCTCTTCAAGGCCTCACCTCATAATTACATCATCTTGAGGATTAGAATTTTGACGTACAAATTTTGGAAGGACATGAACATTTAGACAGTAACAGCATCCATAATACGTTGAACCAGAAAGGGTAAACAAGTCTGCTTTCCTCTTTTCAGAGGAATAACATGCAGCCCAGATTACCAAAACTCAGTGTTGGTAGAACCATTATCCACATATAGTCTGTGCAAAGTGAGTCATCTCTTCTTAGTCTCATTAGACAAAGACAATGAGCCAAATAAAAGTTACACTATAAGCTTCTCTTTACACCTTGAGAAATTATATTTGAATACACCTTAAATGTATACACAGAAGCACAGATACTTGTATTCCATACTGCTTAGTATGTTTGGTGAAATCCAAATAAATTCTTGCTAAGGAATTTCTAAACAACAGCATCATCTGAAAAACATGTATTTTCATCTTACTTCACAAATTGAGTTCCAGCACAAAGAATCATGAATCTAAAGGCATATTGGGGACTCTCTGATGCTCTAAAACAAAGTTTTCATCCAGAAAGGATGACAGATTTTATAATTCAAATTATATGGGTGTGATGGGATTTTTTTTTCATTCTTAATTTTATACGGCATCTATAAAACACTGAGAAGTATTTCTTGAATAAGTCTTTTATTTAGTCTACATTTTTCCTGTGCCTGCTATGTCCTAGGCACTAGGCCCTAGCGATAAACTAATACATGAGATAGTTCTTCACCTTATATAGTTCATAATCTGTCCAGGGCAAAAAGTAAATAGTATGATAATTACAAGATGGTTTGAAAAGTACTGTATTAGGAATAAACTCAAGAGTGTGAGAAAATGGAGGAGGAGACCTAATCTCACCTAAGTGTGGAAAGTCAAGGAAAACGTCCTAGGTGGTATCCAAACCAGATCCCAAAGGCTGAGAAAGACGTTCCCAGGCAAAGCCGGGAGAGAGTACTTCAAAGGACTGCTTTGTTGTTTAGTCGTGTCTGACTCTTCCGCAACCCCATGGACTGTAGTCCGCCAGGCTTCTGTCCATGGGATTTCCCAGGTGAGGGTACTGGAGTGGGTTGCCATTTCCTTTTTTAGGGGATCTTCCTGACCCAGGAATCGAACCTGTGTCTCCTACATTGGCAGCTAGACTCTTTACTGCTGAGCCACTGGGGAAGCCCTTAAAGGACTACTGAGCTTTGTTTTACTTTTTATATAGTCTGGCTAAACAACTGAAATTTCTGCAGAGTTTTTCTATTTTGATTTACTTAGTGGTGGGAAAAATGAGGTTGAACACTAATTAATCAGTTTCATTATTCTGTTTCTTGTTTCAGGGATCAAAGGCAAAGCCTCTGAATACATCATCTAAAAAATGGGGCTCTTTTTTTATTGATTCAGTTTCCGGACTGGAAAACAGAGAAGATTCCTTGGTTTATACATGGTCCTGTAAGCGAATAAGTGCTTACAGCACTATTGCAATTCCAAGTATTGAAGCAATAGCAGGTAAGAGGGAAAATACTTAAGAGCTTTGCCTGTTACTGTGGACTGAGGAAGAGTTTTAAAATTGAAAAAGACACATGTATCCCAGTGTCCACTGCAGCACTGTTTACAATAGCTAGAACATGGAAGCAACCTAGATGTCCATCAACAGATGAATGGATAAAGAAGTTGTGGTACATATACACAATGGAATATTATTCAGCCATAAAGAAACACATTTGAGTCAGTTCTAATGACGTAGATGAACCTAGAACCTATTACACAGAGTGAAGTTGTTCATTTGCTATTATTTTCTCCCATTCCAGGGGTTGTCTTTTCCCCTTGCTTACAGTTTCCTTTGCTGTGCAAAAGCTTTTAAGTTTAATCAGGTCCTACTTGTTTACTTTTGTTTTTATTTCCATTATTCTAGGAGGTTGGTCATAGAGGATCTTGCTCTGATTTATGTCATCAAGTGTTCTGCCTAGGTTTTCCTCTTAAGAGTTTTATAGTTTCTGGTCTTACATTTATGTCTTTAATCCATTTTGAGTTTATCTTTGTGTATGGTGTTAGGAAGTGTTCTAATTTCATTCTTTTACATGTAGCTGTCCAGTTTTCCCAGCACCATTTATTGAAGAGGCTGTCTTTGCCCCCTCTTATATTCTTGCCTCCTTTGTCAAAAATAAGGTACCCATAGGTGCATGGGTTTATTTCTGGGCTTTCTATCTTGTTCCATTGGTCTATATTTCTGTTTTTGTGCCAGTACCATACTGTCTTGATGACTAGCTTTGTAGTATAATCTGAAATCAGGAAGGTTGATTCCTCCAGCTCCATTCTTCTTTCTCAAGACGACTTTGGCTATTCGGAGTCTTTTGTGTTTCCATATGAATTGTGAAATTTTTTGTTCTAGTTCTGTGAAAAAATGTCATTGGCAATTTGATAGGCATCACATTGAATCTGAGATTGCATTTGGTAGTATAGTCATTTTCACAATATTGATTCTTCCTCCCCAGGAACATGGAATATTTCTCCATCTGTTTATGTCATCTTTGATATCTTTCACTAGTGTCTTATAATTTTCTGTGTATAATTCTTTTGTCTCCTTAGGTAAGTTTATTCCTAGATATTTGATTCTTTTTGTTGCAGTGGTGAATGGGATTGATTCCTTAATTTCTCTTTGATTTTTTTCATTGTTAGTATATAGAAAGGCAACTGATTTCTGTATATTGATTTTGTGTTCTGCAACTTTGCTAAATTCACTGATTAGCTCTAGTAATTTTCTGATACTATCTTTAGGGTTTTCTATGTACAGTATCATGTCATCTGCAAATAGTGAAATTTTTTTCTTTAAAAGAAGAAAATTTTCCCATGACATTTGTAGGTTTCTCTTGGATAACATATAGATATGGCAGTTGAGGTAATTAGGACTTGCCTGTCTGCTGGAACCAACTGCAAATGCTGCACTTTTTTTTTTTTAAATCAGCCTGGAGTCACGGGATAAAGCTAGGGGAAAGTTACAAGGACAGGATGTTAAGGAGGCCCAGTTGGGCGACGCTGACTTTGGGGCCTGCTCTTCCTCCTCTTTGCTAACTCAAGAGAAAAGGTACCCAAAGAAATGAGTGGCTTTTTTTTGTAGTTTCATGAATGTAAAGGGGTAGAAAATGTGTGGGGGGTAAGACCTGCCAAAGGAGGGATAGACCTGGTAGACTCTCTCAATCTGTCTTGAGACCCTGAAGGATGAATTAGAAGTAGGCATTCACAGGAATTGAAGCTCAGCTTTTTTTATATATATAATATTTTATTTAAACCTTTTTTGGTTATGGTTTAACCATCCAGTATATCTTTTCTCATTTCTTCTTTCTTGCCATTTGTGGGATTTTCCTTCTCTGATCTTTCTCCTTCTCTTTTCAAAGAGAACTTTAAATCCTTCACTTCCCAGTCATACAGGACAACTTAGCAAGTGATTCCTGTTTCTTGACATGCATCTACACCCTGTAGGTTATTCTTACCTTTGACTAATAATGGTTAATTCAGACACTTACTCCAGGACCAATACAATGCTTTCTCTAAAGAGATTTTGGTGACTGAGATTTTCTTTCATCTCATTACATTTTCACGTACACTTTGAAGCTCAACTTTAAATCATTCTTCTTTTGAGGCAGATAACATCTTTTAGGACTCAAATTATTAAAAAAAAAAAAAAAATTTATATAGTGTTCAGCATGTAATGAAAAAATAGCCAGGTGTGCAAGGATATGAGACTACACTAACAGAAGTAACCAAGGATAGAAAAGAAAGGAATGAGAAATTTGGTAGATATATAAAAACTTGGGAAAATGGAAATTCTTATTAAAAAGTCAAAATTAAGAACTGAATGGATGGGTTTAACAGAAGAGTGGCCACAGGAAAAGTGCACTGGTATCCTGGAAAATCAGCCAAAAAAAAAAAAAAACCCACAATAAATCCTGAAGAGGAAAAAGCATGGGAGATACAAGCAGAGGGACTATGAGATACAGGAGATAGAATGAGTAAGATTCCTGTCATTAGAATCTTAGGTGATGAGAGAATAAGCCAAAAGCAGTAGCTATAGACTTTCCAAAAATGATGAAAAAAAAATAAGCCAAAGGTTTAAGAAGCCCAAAGAACTGAAACACAATACATAAAAGGAAATCCCGAAGTTAACTGCTAAAGACCACATAATTAAGAAATACTAAAAGCAGTCAGAGAATAAAGACAGATTGATTTCAAAGGAGTACTTCAACAAAAGAGAAACAAAAGCCAAAAGACCGTAAAGTGATATCTTTAAATTGCTGGAAGAAAATGATTGTCACCCTTGATAGAATTCTATACCCAATAAAAATATCATTAAATGATAAAAAAAAGTATTTATAGACAGAAATGGAGCTTCCCTGGGGGCTTAACGGTAAAGTGTCTGCCTGCAATGCGGGAGACATGGGTTCGATCCCTGGGTCAGGAAGATCCCATGGAGAAGGAAATGGCAACCCACTCCAGTACTCTTGCCTGGAAAATTCCATGGACTGAGGAGCCTTGGTAGGCTACAGTCCATGGGGTCACAAAGAGTCGGACACGACTGTGCGACTTCAGTTTCAGACAGAAATGGAGAAAGTGTATCTCCAGAAGACGTGCACTGTCGAAGACACTAAAAGGTATTGTTGCCCATGCAAAAGTAAAAACGGTCCCTATTGGAAGACGAGAAACCCAAGAATAAATGAATGTACAGCAACAAAAGGACATGTGAATAAACTGGAACTGTAAATATGTGAGTATTTACAGTTAGAAACGATTTTTTTTTAATCCTATGAGGTTTGAATAAGGAAAGAATTTTAAGACCTGACACCAAGGGCATATAAATCTCATAGTAGAGTGTTCTAACATATATGGCAAAGGATGAGAGCTATTAAACCAAAAATGCATATCATAGTCTCTAATAAGATATTAACTATGAAAAGAATTATAATTATACACGTACTGATCTAATTATGTAAAATAATTTTAAAACTCCAAAAAAAAAATTAAAATGGGGAGAAAAAGATGCAGAAAGTTTGAATATCAAAAGATGGAAAGAGACAATACCATGTTTATTGTCGTTCAATCAGTAAGATGTGTCTGACTCTTTGCAACCCCATGGACTGCAACATGCCAGACTTCCCTCTCTCGCACTGTTTCCTGGAGTTTGCTCAGATTCATGTCCACTGAGTGGGTGTTGCTATCTAACCATCTCTTCCTCTGCCACCCACTTCTCCAGTACCGTGTTAATGGTAACCAAAAGAAAATTAAGAGTTAGCTCTGTTAATGTGAAGGGGATAAAAAAAATCCATTATTAACATGAAAGAGCATCACTTCATAATAATTTCATCCTCTCTTCATAATAGTAAATTCACCCTCTCTTCTCTCAGGTCAGAACTTAATCCCTCCCTGTTTTCTCAGTACCAAGAAACTGCTGAAAAATCCACTCTGCTTTACAGAGGGGTATATTTCTGCGTTTCCTTGCAGAGTTTGGCAAGCAGCTTGAGCCCACAGTTCAGTTCTCCACACCTTCCTCTATTTTAGGCTACAGCCCAATTTTTTGTCTCTGTAGCCCCTCAAGACTGCCAAAATCTCTTCTGGTTTTCCTGCTGCTGGTAACTGCCCCTTCCACGCCTCCACCCAGAATTCAGGTGCCTGAAGGGAAAAGCTGTGGCAGAATGTTCACTCACTTCACTGCTGCTTTCTCCTTTCCAGGAATTGTGTGTCCTTGGGTCTTAGTAGTCTCTTCAATTCTCCAATGACTTCACTCTGACGTTTTTATTTTATCTAGCTCTTCTAGTTGGTATCAGCTCCAGTTCAGATGTGGTTTTCCTTGAATCTCAGATTCTTCTTCCTTAAACTGGGTGTATACCACCCTCACAGGACAGATGTGAAAGTAAAGCAAGATATTTTTCTGATGTTTAGTAGTGGGATGATAGTGATGACTAAGACGTGTGGCCTTCCAAAAAGTCCATCTTCTACATCAGTATCCAAATCCAATATGTCAATACATCTTACTTGCTGAAATACTCATTTTTCACTAGTTTCAAAAGCATTTTTTTTTTCATTTTGCTCCATGCTTACACACATAAAATTAAAGAATATGTTTCTTTCTTTTACATACAATTTTCTTATTGAAGAAATGGACCTTGTAACATGAAGGGAGGGACTGGCCCAGAATTACACTGTCATTTTCAGTTTTTATATTTCACTTTCTTTCCTTCACAGTGACTCAAATTTATAGTGAGAGTAGGATTTTATGATAATGGAAGTCAATGAATTATTCTAAAGTACTTGAATTACTCTAAAAACTGTTCAATGGGATATGGTTCTGAAAGAGTAAGAGACTTAAAGAAAAGTGACTCTCCATTATTCTAGGATTTAAATATTTCTCAAAAAAAAAGGGAAAATAATCCCTGTCTTCTAGGGTGATCACTTCTCCTTAAAGAAGCAATAATAACATCAGTGTCTCCCATTTTCATTTTCCCAAACTTTCCTTCCTCAGCACCCTGAAAGAGAACTTGGCAGAGCCTTTGTCTTCTGACTTTTTTTAGGAGAAAATACTTAGTTGGACTCACCAGTAGTCAAACAAAGCCAAACAAGTAGATTGTTTTTGTGGAGAAAGAATGAGAGTTGGTATATTACATTCAGTATTGATTTTGATGCCTAAGACATTTCCTCAAAAGGCAAAGTATTAGTTTCTCTTTAACTTAGCACTCATTGCTTATGGTCACATTCTCATAAGGAAATCCTCTTGCACAGAACTTGAAATTATTTCAGTAACATATTCAGTAAATTTGGATAGGACTGTGTAATCTACCTGCAAGTACAAAAAAAAAAAAAATGGCTGAAAGAAAAACAGTATGATGGTCATGGCTTTTAAAATCTTTATATAAATGTTATCCTGTCAATATCTTTAAAAAAAGTCACAAGAGTTGTTGTATTTCTGTGTTCCATTATTTTACACTGAACTTACTGTTTATGAATATTCATTTTGGTTCAGTTCATATAATTATTAGATAATGTGGTTGATATTATAGTATATTCAGTACACAGTTTAATAGAAAATTACTGTGGTAAACAAGAATTTGGTTCTTTGTCTATCATTCTCTTTTCTTCCAAACAGCACCCAACAGTGATTTTCCTAAGACAGATGCAAATATCTCCCTCTTGGTGAACCCCAATCTGGACATCCTTTTTTTTAACGGAATAGTCATCTGACCTCAGTTTGGCTATTCCATACCCAGTTTCTTAACCTTAGTAGACTTTCTGCTTCCTGTGCTACCTGGAAGACAGAATAACATTCTGTTTTAAAGGAAATAGGGAATGAAAAACCTGATACTCCCCATCATCGCTTGAAACCTTCCTGAATTCATGTAATGTTTCTTTGCATGCTTAGTCATGTCCGACTCTTTGCAACCCCATGATTGTAGCCCACCAGCTTCTCCGTCCATGGAATTTTCCAGGCAAAAATACTGGAGTGGGTAGCCATTCCCTTCTCCGGGGGATCTTCCTGACCCAGGGATCGAACCAAGGTTTCTTGTATTGCAGGTGAATTCTTTACTATCTGAGTCACCAGGGAAAGTTTCTTTATTCGTCTGTATTCTGTTAGATGTGATTCTCTCATTGACATTTAAATGCGTCAGTCAGTTCAGTCACTCATTTGTGTCTGACTTTTTGTGACCCCATGAACCACAGCACGCCAGGCCTCCCTGTCCATCACCAACTCCCAGAGTCCACCCAAACCCATGTCCATCGAGTCGGTGATGCCATCCCATCTCATCCTCTGTCGTCCCCTTCTCCGCCCACCCTCAATCTTTCCCAGCATCAGGGTCTTTCCAAATGAGTCAGCTCTTTGCATCAGGTGGCAGCCAAAGTATTGGAGTTTCAGCTTAAACATCAGTCCTTCCAGTGAACACCCAGGACTGATTTCCTTTAGGATGGACTAGTTGGATCTCCTTGCAGTCCAAGGGACTCTCAAGAGTCTTCTCCAACACCACAATTCAAAAGCATCAATTCTTCGGTGCTCAGCTTTCTTTATAATCCAACTCTAACATTCATATATGACCACTGGAAAAACCATAGCCTTGACTAGATGGACCTTTGTTGGCAAAGAAATGTCTCTGCTTTTTAATATGCTGTCTAGGTTGGTCATAACTTTCCTTCCAAGGAGTAAGCGTCTTTTAATTTCATGGCTGCAATCGCCATCTGCAGTGATTTTGGAGCCCCCGAAAATAAAAATCAGCCACTGTTTCCACTGTTTCCCCATCTATTTGCCATGAAGTGATGGGACCACATGCCATGATCTTAGTTTTCTGAATGTTGAGCTTTAAGCCAACTTTTTCACTCTCCTCTTTCATTTTCATCAAGAGGCTCTTTAGTTCTTCTTCACTTTCTGCCATAAGGGTGGTGTCATCTGCATATCTGAGGTTATTGATATTTCTCCTGGCAGTCTTGATTCCAGCTTGTGCTTCCTCCAGCCCAGGGTTTCTCATGACATACTCTGCATATAATTTAAATAAGCAGGGTGACAATATACAGCCTTGACGTACTCCTTTTCCTATTTGGAAACAATCTGTTCCACGTCCAGTTCTAACTGTTGCTTCCTGACCTGCATATAGGTTTCTCAAGGGGCAGGTCAGGTGGTTTGGTATTCCCATCTCTTTCAGAATTTCTTAGAAGCATTTTTTATAGATATTATAAAAGTTTGCAGTATATATTACTGCAATGTTTGTTTTATAAGTGTTTTGATAATGTAATCATTTTAACCTTTTAATAATAGCTACCTTTACTTTAGGAAATGTATAGAAAAGACAGAGAAAGAGGTAGTTGGATCACCTCTTAGCCTGTATCATTTTGGTGGCTTACAAGAAATCCAGAACCTCAGGTGCACTATTTTTGAAACTCAGTTTTATCAATTTTATTTCCAGTGCTTTTTAATGAGCCTTTTTAATGGCTGAAAATATGCTCCGGCTAACTTGAAGCAGTGAAGACCAGTGAAATTCACTAATACTGAAAAATATTGAATGTTTTTCTATTCAAAGTAATCTTAGTTTTCTCTGACCTCAGAAAGGCAGTGTTCCTTCTTCGCAATTTTCAGCACTAGTTTTTTCCTCGTAAGGATTAACTGTTTGGGTCTTAATGATTCTTACTGGCATTTAAAATATAATTTTTATTTTAGTATCATTTTCAGAACACTCAGTACTACCAAATGATGTTTTACCTGTAAAATTTGTGAAATAAGGATTACTAACCAGTATCTGCATGTGGAATGAATAATCATTACATGACGTAGGTCTTAATGTTTCACTTGTAATATTTATGGTAATGGTTCTTTGAAGAAACTTAGGAAGAATATATCTGAAGGCTAGCTTTTGAGATATTTATATGAAAATGTCACAATGTCCCACAATCGAGAAAGTACGAATTTTATGTTCTCTCCACACATTCCTCTTGTGGCTGTGTGTGTGTGCGATGCTTATCGTATGGAAAAGTTGCCATATTGTGCATATTGGAATTAGTTAGCTAAGCATTCAAAGATTATTGTTCATAACTCTCTTACTGTTCAGGGCTATGAAGATTATTGCCTTCCCAAGTGGAGCTAGTGATAAAAAAACCCTGCCTGCCAATGCAGGAGACATAAGAGACCCAGGTTTGATCCCTGGGTTGGGAAGATTCCCTGGAGGATAGCTTTGCAACCCACTCCAGTATTCTTGCCTGGAGTCTCCTATGGACTGAGGAGTCTGGCAGCCTCCAGGGTCCATAGCGTCACAAAGAGTCAGACATGACTCAAGCACCTTAGCACACACACATGCGTGAAGATGATTAGTTCTCATTTTCCAGTTACATAAGTTTCTGGATAAAGGCTTAGAGATGTTTAAATTTAAAAAACAAATCAGAGGAGTGTTCCTATTTTGTGTATTTACTTTTGTGTAGAGAGTCAATAAAGGAGTTTATTCACTAGTTAGACCTCTGAATATAATTTGCAATATCTCTAAATGTAATTTGACTTAAATATTACTGTACATTATATAGGAAAAGACATCTACACTGTTCATTCCAGGTGCAACCTATCCTGGTGACAAAAGAAATATTAAAATTATGAAACTCTAAAAACTTTTACTATAAATAACTATCAAATATTGATTTGTTTATATTTATAAAAGGCCTTCTGAGATCTGCAGAATAATTTTTTTTTTTTTTTTCAGAATTACCCCTGGACTACAAATTTACAAGGTTCTCTTCAAATAATTCAAAAACAGCAGGCTATTATCCAAACCCTCCATTGGTCTTATCAAATGCTGGAAAACTGACAGCCAAATAAACTATCTTTACCAAAAAATGAGTGAAAACCATATATGCAGCAAATGTACTGTAAACATGTTAATTCTCAAAAACTACTGTAAAATGTTTTATAGAAACAAAATTATTAATGAAACATGACCAAGAAATTGGTATGTTTTCCATAGGTCTCCTTTCTATAGAGATTGTCTTGATACCCAACGACACTCATTATGTTAAAATCTCAGTATCTTAGAGTTGAAAAGAATCTTATTAATATTTTCTATACTAGTAGTTCTGAAATTAGAATTACCTGGGGCTATATATACGTATATACATACATACATACATATACACATACATATTTACACACTTACCTAGACCAGTGGCCCTCAAAGTGTGGTCCCCAAACCACTAGCATAGCAGCAGATGCAAACTTGATAGAAATGTAAATTTGCACACCCCATCCCGGACCTACAGAATCAGAAAATCTGGGACTGTGACCCAGCAATCTGTGTTTAATTATAGTATGACTCACACCAAAGTTTAAGAACCACTGGCTAGACTATAACCTCCAGACATTGGTTTAATTGATCTGGGGATACAGATGAACATTGACATCTTTAATATGTCCCAGGAAAATGCAGCCAAAATTGAGAATAACTGATCTATACCTGTTGTTTGAATTTACAGTCAAAAACACCAAGTCTAGTAAGATTAAATTATTATTCCAAACTATCAGATTTTATGCTATTTTCCTAATTTCCCAAACAAGGAGATAGACATGATGTCTTCTGAGACCTCGCAGCCATAATGGGACCTGGATGATAGAAGAAGCCAACTGTTTGAGCCTCCAGTGTTAATCATTAGGGTTTAATTTTTTTTTTCCCTCCCTAATGTTTTCTTCATTTTCCTCCCTAATGTCTACTTCACTTTTCATTCACTTTAAGTCGTGTATTCTCAGTGGGGCAAAAATTGGTTCTTGGTGTAAAAAAAATCTTAATGCAGTGGATTATGGTTCTCCATATCTTTATTCTACACAATAAAATCTTATTCCTTAGTATTTCTCTCATTAGGGAGAAATGTAATTTAAAGCTAAATTTATTAATTAAATATATTTTTTCTTCTAGGGCAAGGGGCAGTGGTAATGAAAAAAGAGGTTGAAAAAAGTTATTTTTAAAAGGTTTTATAGATGTATTGCAGTCCAGGATTATTGTGTTCTATGTGCTTTGTGTAGTCATATTAATAGCGGTTTGTTGCAAGATGTTTGGACCCAGATAATGTTTACAGTATAAATTCCTGGCTACTCTTTATGCTGTAATTTCACTCTGTCCATCATGGACAGAATCAGAAAACACTGGTCACCATCATTTTACTTGGTTTGTAGCCAAGAGTTTAACATGTTGATAGATGCAATGAAAAGATAAATATTTTGTTAAATTTTTAAATGCTCAAATAATCCCCAATATATTGTGGGATTGAGTATCTCAGGGTAGGTAAACAGTTACTGAATTTTTTTCTCTCAAAGTCAGTAGCTTTCTTCAGTATCTGTTAATAAATGTTAATGTCTTTGAAATTTATTTCCAAAATCTCATTGGAATATAATAAAGAGCATGCACAATCAAGCTTAGGGCTCAAGGAAAGATGCTGTTTTCATGTATACTTTCATGGATACCTTTGATTTCTTTTAAAAATAAAGCTATTTTTCCTTATGCATGTTTATTTTGTCAATGGCAAAGAATAATATATCTTTAAATACTTCTAAACTGCTATTATTAATATGAAAAATGAGAACCTCCGAGTAAGTTAATTTCATTCTTTTAGCCACTGAGGAGTGGAAGAAATTCATTCAAGTCAGAAGTTCTGGTGCTCCTCTCAGCAGTACCTACCTAAGAAATCTGAACAAGTTACCACCTTTCAGTTTTTTCCATTTGTCAAAAGAAAATTAAAGTTTATATCCAAGTTTCCCCCCACTTTACTAGCAGAGCAGTCAGTGCTTCTAATGAATGATCTGTTGAATTGTATTTAAACTTTTAAAATTATTGTTTCTAAAAAGTGCCAGAAAAATAATCATCAAAAATTTTAAAGACAATATTGGAGAACAAAAGCTGTATATTCGATAATAAAGTTACATGAAGTAAAAAAGCAAGAAAATTGTGTAAATGGACAAAGGACTTAAGTTTAATATTAGCACACCGGCCTATGAACCCACTATCACCCAATACCAAAAACAGACAAAGACACTACCAAAAATGAAAATTACAAGACAATATCTTTGACAAATATAGATGCAAAAATTCTCAACAAAATATTAGCAAACCAAATCCAACAACAGAAAAAAGATCATATGCTTCGGCCAAGCTGGTTTCATCCTAGGGTCACAAGGATGGTTCAATGTATGTAAAACAATCAATATGATATACCACATCAACAAAAAGACAAAAACCACATGATCATCTTAACAGATGCGGAAAAAGCATTTGATAAAATTCAGCATCTACTTAAGATAAAAATTCTTTAATAAAGTGGATATAGAGGGGACATATCTCAACATAATAAAAACTACTTATTACAAACTCAAAACCAATATAATGTGAAAAACCAAAAGCTTTCCCACTAAAATCTGGAATCAGGCAAGGATGCCCACTCACCATTTCTATTCAACACAGTATTGGAAGTCCTAGGAACAGTAATCAGACAAGAAAATAAAATGTTTTCAAATTGGTAGTGAAGAAGTAAAACTCATTACATACAGATGACTATTACTAGAGTCTTCTATACATTGAACTACTATCTATATACTGGAAACCCTAAAGTCTCCACAGAAAAACTATAGGAGCTGATAAACTAATTCAGCAAAATATCAAGCTACAAGGTTAACATACAGAAATTGGTTGCATTTCTTTTTTTTTTTTTTCTAATTTTATTTTATTTTTAAACTTTACATAATTGTATTAGTTTTGCCAAATAGCA
>NW_011495034.1:14207917-14242087 GCF_000754665.1 Bison bison bison | reverse complement strand
TGAACCCTCCTCCCTCCTCCCTCCCCATACCATCCCTCTGGGTCGTCCCAGTGCACTAGCCCCAAGCATCCAGTATCGTGCATCGAACCTGGACTGGCAACTCGTTTCTTACATGATACTTTACGTGTTTCAATGTCATTCTCCCAAATCTTCCCACCCTCTCCCTCTCCCACAGAGTCCATAAGACTGTTCTATACATCAGTGTCTCTTTTGCGGTCTCGTACACCAGGTTATCGTTACCATCTTTCTAAATTCCATATATATGCGTTAGTATACTGTATTTATGTTTTTCCTTCTGGCTTACTTCACTCTGTATAATAGGCTCCAGTTTCATCCACCTCATTAGAACTGACTCAAATGTATTCTTTTTAATGGCTGAGTAATACTCCATTGTGTATATGTACCACAGCTTTCTTATCCATTCATCTGCTGATGGACATCTAGGTTGCTTCCATGTCCTGGCTATTATAAACAGTGCTGCGATGAACATTGGGGTACACGTGTCTCTTTCCCTTCTGGTTTCCTCAGTGTGTATGCCCAGCAGTGGGATTGCTGGATCATAAGGCAGTTCTATTTCCAGTTTTTTAAGGAATCTCCACACTGTTCTCCATCATGGCTGTACTAGTTTGCATTCCCACCAACAGTGTAAGAGGGTTCCCTTTTCTCCACACCCTCTCCAGCATTTATTATTTGTAGTCTTTTGGATCGCAGCCATTCTGACTGGTGTGAAATGGTACCTCATAGTGGTTTTGATTTGCATTTCTCTGATAATGAGTGATGTTGAGCATCTTTTCATGTGTTTGTTAGCCATCTTTACACTAACAAAGGGAATGTAAACAATCCCCTTTAAAATCACATCAAAAAAAACAAAAACCTATAAAATCTGACAAGGTGAAAGATAAGCTGAGAGTTACATTAAGAAAACTGGCAATTCACAGAAATGGAAATACATCTCATGCTCGGGTTGAAAGAATATTGTTAAAAGGGTCATACTACCCAAAGCAATCTACAGATTTAATGTGATCCCTGTCAAGTTACCCATGACACTTTCCAGAAAACTAGAATAATCCTAAAGTTTATATGGAATCATAAAAGACCCAGAGTTGCCAAAGCAATCCTGAATAAGAAGAACAAAGCAGGAGGCATAAGCCTCGCAGATGTCAGACAATACTACAAAGCTGCTGTAATCAAAGCAGCATGCTGTCGTGCTATTTATACTGTTTTGATTACAGTAGCTTTGTAGCTTTTGGCACACACATGGAGCAGTGGAACAGAATATAGACAGCCCAGAAATCTACGCATCTAAGGTCGATAAATCTTTGACAAAGGAGGCAGGAATACACAATGGGTAAAAAAACGGGTTGATGGGAAGGGTTGATGGGAAAGTTAGATAGCCACATGTAATCAGTGAAGTTAGAATACACCCTCTTCACACCAGACACAACCTCAAAAGGACAAACGTGACACAATAAAACTAAAAGAATACAGGCAAAACGTTCTGACATAAATCATACCAATTCTTTCTTGGGTCATTCTAAGGCAATGGAAATAAAAACAAATGGGACCTAATGAAACATACAGGCTTTTTACACAGCAAAGGAAATCATAAGCAAAACAAAAACACAATTCTACAGAATGGGAAAAAATATTTGCAAATGAGACTGGCAAGGACTTACTCTCCAAAATACACAAACAGTTCCAACAACAAAAACCCAACCTAATCAAAAAATAGGTAGAACTAAAGACATTTTCCCAAAGAAATACAGATGACCAATAGGCAAATGAAAAAATGCTCAACATTGGTAATCAGTTCAGTTCAGTTGCTCAGTCGTGTCCAACTCTTTGCGGCCCCATGAGTCGCAGCACGCCAGGCCTCCCTGTCCATCACCAACTCCTGGAGTTCACTGAGACTCACGTCCATCAAGTCAGTGATGCCATCCAGCCATCTCATCCTCTGTCATCCCCTTCTCCTCCTGCCCCCAATCCCTCCCAGCATCAGAGTCTTTTCCAATGAGTCAGCTCTTCGCATGAAGTGGCCAACGTACTGGAGCTTAATTATTAGAGAAATGCAAATCAAAACTACAATGAATTATTACTTCACATTGGTAGGAATGGCCATCATTAAAGTCTACAAACAAATGCTGGAGAGTGTAAAGAAAAGGGAACCCTCTGACACAGTTGGCAGGAATATAAGTTGGTGCAGCCACTACAGAAAACAGTATGGAGGTTCCTTAAAACTAAAAAACAGAATTGCCATATGATACAGCAACCCCACTCCTAAGCATATATCTGGACAAAACTATAATTCAAAAAGATGCACACACCCATGTTCACAGCAACACTATTTACAATATCCAAGACATGAAAATAACCTAAGCACCCATCAACAGATCAAAGAATAAAGACGATAGGGTGTGTATATATACACACAATGCAATACTACTCAGTCATAAAAAAAAACAAATAATGCCATTTGCATCAACACGGATGCAACCAGAGATTATCATCCTAAATGAACCAAGTCAGAAAGACAACTATCATATGATATCACTTATATGTGGAATCTAAAATATGACAAGATGAACATCTACAAAACCCACATAGAAAACAGAACTGCAATTGCCAAGAGATGGGGATGTGGGGTTGCAAATTATTATACATAGAATGAATTAGCAACAAAGTCCTACTATTCACAAGGAACTGTATTCAATATCCTGTGATAAACCATAATGGAAAGAATATAAAAAAAGGATGTATATATATATAACTGAGTCACATTGCTATCAGCAGAAATGAAATACACAATTTTTAAAATTTGTTATGCATTTTGTTGCACTTATTCCCTTTGATGAACTGTTAATTTCATTTATGCACCAAACATCATTATTACATATGTAAGTTCAGAAGTGTTTTAATCTAACTATGGAATCTTAATTGATAAAAATCTCTTCAAAGACCATCATGAAGGCATTAAGAATAACCTTCCATTTAATATTCACATAATAGGGTTTTTGTTTTATGCTGAATTTAATACAGATGTCTGTGATATAGTGGAAGGTACCCTACCTTGAAATCAAACAATTTAAGTTTGAGATTTGCATCTTAGGCAATTTAGTTCAATTTTCTGAGCTGTTTTCTCAGCTACTTAAAAGGGAATAGTAAAACTTTCAGAATTATGACAGTAACCTAAGAACAACATTTAAGTACCTGCTGTTAGATCTCTGGACTGTCAAACCAAGGGATGTGTATCTGATGCAAAATCAGATATTGAAGGCTTAAATTGTAACTCTATGAGACCAGGAACTCAATAATTAGGAATACTGGTCATTTTGAGGGGATTGTTTTTAATGATGAAAACTACTGATGTACTCATGTACTACATCAGAAAGCAGAAACAAAAGCAGCAGCCGGAGTGATGTGGAAGAGGAGCCCGCCTGAATAAGGAAGGTCAGAGAAAATCTTGTGGGTATCTGGCCTAAGCTAAATATCCAGAAAAATAGAAAAGGATGCCCGATAATATTCTGTTAATATAGGGACCAAGAAAATTATGAAGTACTCAAAGGATAATGTGGCCAGAGCAGACCACAAATGGTCATGCTTCCTTGGAGAAAAGGATGAGAGAAAGTCTTAACTGGTTTGGAGATCTGATTTAAGACTTTGGGTTCCAGAACAGAGGAATAAAAACAAAAAGGCAATGCAAAGAAATGGAGCAGGGTTATTTGAGTTAACCAATTGTGTAGTAAGTGAATCCAAGAAAATGCTGAGTCTAATTTTACTGGACTAAAAAGAACAGAAACCATGTTAATCTGTGACAAATGAGTAGCACCAGCCTACTAGAAAAACGAATACTCTTGGTTAGACTGAAGCTGATAATAAACCAACAAAAATGACGTTTTCTGATTATATCCAAAATAGGATAAAAAGATAATGCTTGAAACAGATGGTTGACAATGCAGAAAGTAATCACTGAATTGAAAAGGTGAAATGAACATAGTATGGGGAAGTTGAGTATAAAACTTATAAAGGAAAACTTTGCTAATACTTAAAAGTTCTCCAGGTCTAGAATACACTTCAGCAAATAAAGCTTGCAAATAAGAACTGCATCAAGAGTCAGCAAGTCTGGTTTACCTGTAGGTTTAATCAACAATCTCTAATTCAAATCAGTAATTTGGGGCCATTTATGTCAAAATTTTGTTTAGATGGCTAAAAACATTCAGTGATTCACTTATGCAGACCTTGTAGTATTCGTTGCTCTCTGCTTCAGAGAATGCAGAAGTATTTATCTCCCAAAGCTTCATGTAATAGATGCTGAAAAGCAAGACATTACTGGTAACTGACACTGTGATGTCTGGTATCATTTGCTTCAAGACATTATATTTTATTTTTTCTTTCTTTTTAGAGCACCACACTATTGTAGGAAAAGAATTTAAGTAGTACTTAGAGAATATCCAATGATTAAGTCTTCCAAAAGTCTATCTTAAGCTCATCAAGTAAAGAATGAGCCAAAGATGGGACATAGTTAACATAAATTTAAGTAAAAAAAATGACTGTGCAATAGAAAACAGTTCTCCACTGAAAATAGTATTTTAGGTAAGTGACAAAAATCAATACACAGCAGTTCAATTACCACCAAAAACTATGCTGACTGTATAGGAAATACATTTATGAATAAGCATTTGGGCTTTTTTTTTTAAATTTTATTTTATTTTTAAAATTTACATAATTGTATTAGTTTTGGCAAATATCAAAATGAATCCGCCACAGGTATACATGAGCTCCCCATCCTGAACCCTCCATTTTCCAAGCAAAAATTCTTGGAAGGTGCACTATTGCCTTTTTTAAAGGTTCAACACGATACTGTAACAACTTGATAACTTTAATGATTTTCCAACCATTTATTAGCCTAGACAAAACAGACAGAGCATTATTTATTTTTATTTTTGGTGAAAACAAGGAACAGCAGAGTAACAGATTAATTTTTCCTTTTGAACACACAGGAGAAGACTAAAGTACTATCTTTGTTTAGTTTGACAGAACAATTCTACAAGTTAGGAACATAAGATGTCAAGTACAACAGTTATTACTAGACCAAGAAATATCAAGACGACAAAGTTATGTTTTTCTGTTTGAGAATACTTTCACAAGACAGCAACAATCTGCACAATTTCAAAGATCATATTCAAATTATATTTCTAAGAATAGAGCTATATAAGGAGAGAGACCAGAGCAAGCTGATATATTTGTGAGTAGTCACAAAAGTTTTCATACTGCACAGGAAACGAGCTTGATATTTTTGCACACATTCTCAATTATAAGCAAACAGCAGGCTGTAAATGTCAATTTTGCCAGCAAGCAAATATGGAGAAAAGAATAGGACTTTACTCAGTGAAATAAGGAGCATATACCATTAATTGTCCACATATGCTAGAATACAAAACATTCAGACTTGTATTTGAGTACAAAAATCTACTGGTGAATCCAAGGAGTCAGGAAAAACTGAAGAGAAAACCTAGCATCTGCAAGCATCATCTTAAAGCATCAAACGCTTTCATTCTCCCACCTCTCCTGGGAAAAACCACAGGTGTCTCTCCTTTTACTGCTGACCCTGCAGGAAACTCATTTGGTTTCCTGGGCCTTCAGTTTCTACAGCCTAGGACACCCTCCCCACGGCTCTGTACAGACATCCTATGGGGCAGACTTCACACACCCCCTTACCTCCAATGAGGGAGTCTCAGCAGCTCCCACAAGGAGACTGCAGCCTGTTCCCTCATTTACTAGGTCAGAAGCAGGGAAGGAAATGCAGAAGCTGTGGACTAAGAGCCAAGAAGGCCAAGGTGATACGATGCAGGCCCGTGGGAATTCAGGGGAAAAAAACAGTCCAGAGGACAGGAGTGACCCTCAAAACGCTGCCTTGGTTATTTCTAAGTGGTACGAGGCCCTTCAAAAAATTTCCAAGCTTAGAAAGGTGGAGTGAAACTAAGTTTTTATTACCTTGGATCACAGCCTGCTCTGGGTCTGTCGTGAAGCCCTTCTGTGATCTCCCCTCAGCTTCTCAAGCTAAGGCTCAAGAAAACACCCAGGTTTTGGTAAATGGATAAGGAAGAGTATGGGGCTGTCAAAGTGGGCCCCAAAGAACAATGTCCATAAGCTGGCAATTCACCCTACAGGGTTCCCTTTAAAATGTTTAGACTTTACTCAAAGAAGTGGGGTGGACACATGAGGGCAGAAGAGGGCAGTAAGAAAGCTGGAGTCCAACGCACAGTATCTTTCTCCTGGACACAATCAAAGGGAAAGCAAAGTAAACAAAAAGCCTACTTTGCCAGTTTTGTTTTCTCAGCTGTAACTGTTTTATGAGAAGGAGGAAGAGAAAAGGAGGAAAGCAGGAAAGTGAGAGAGAGAAAGATATATAACAGGCCCCACAGACCAGAAATACCTCTTCCTTGGTGGCCCCATCCTGGCAACTTTGTCATGTTTAGAATGGGTGCAGAAGGGGACACCTAGATTAATGGTGGTTTGTTGGCTAGAGCTCAAAAAGGCTAACTGCTGGAAAGGACCTCCCACCAGCTTTGCTTTAGGCACTGTGATATTATGACTGCCCAACCTGCCTGACACCCAAGCAGTTTCCAGGTAACCATTTGGCAAGCAAGGGGTGGGTGTTGGGCAGGGGATGGCTCCTGTGTGCTGCCCAGGAGCTTAAGTCTCCAGATAGTTCCTAAAGAGGCAGGGAATGGTGCCTGTGCAAATCTCATCCAGAAGGCTGAGAGCAGGTTTGGGTGGGTATCACAGGGCTTCATACTCACCACCACCTGGTCACAATGCAGAGTGACCAAAGGCATAAGATCAACATAACACAGAAACTTCTCATCTGTTACCTCATTCATGCCTAGTAACCACCCACCCGTCAGCTGCTTATTCTGCAAAATAACCAGCAGGGTAGACAGCATGGACCCAGGAAGACAGTTGAAAACCAGTTACTGGTGGCCTGGACTGTTCAGTTTAGGTGTTGGCTGGCATCATCTCTATCAGCTTCATCCTGCAGCAGTGAAACTCAAAGACTTGGCCACAGAGTACATGGGTATCAGGAGGACAGTCAGCACAAAGTATGACGCCCAGCTAAGTAGCTGCAACAGTATATCAAGCTTTCTCGTGGTAGACAACCACTTTAAAAACTGGGAGAAGCCATAGTCAGACAGGGCCCAGAGCATGCAAAAGAAGGCAGTGGGTATCTACAGTATTATGTGCTTGGCATAGAAGCAGTGGAAGGCCATGCACTTGGAACAGTGGAACAGGATGCAGAAGAGCAGGAAGGCCCAGAGGAAGGAGAGCATTGGCATATAAGCAACTATCTTGCCACTGAGTTTTGAGAATTTAGAAGGATCAAAGGACAAAATAATCCAGTGTGAAGACAAAGTACAGGGATGACAGCATGCTGTTGGCTAAGCATGGGTCTGAGAGGAGGTGGGTGGTAGGGGAACTTGTGCAGCAGCTTTTCATACAGGGCAGGAGTTAGCCGGATTGGAACCTGAAGGTCCTGGAGCTCTCCACTGGCTGCCTTGCTGGGTCTCGAAATCCTCTGCGGGGCCCATCACCCATCAGGTAGTATTGGAGAGGATTGGGCCACAGTTCTGCTTTGATAATCTCGGCAATCCTGTCGAATTCTAAAAGGCTGTGGTCTGAGAACCAGTTGAAGAAACTGGGAATAGTGTTGCCTTCCCGGTTCCTGTGGATATGGGACTGAGGATCTTGGCCCCTGTGCCAGCGGATTGGAGTGGAAAGAGACACCACCCGGCCTGAGGATCTGCGCTCATACTCCTTGACAAGCCCCTCGTTTCGGAAGTAGGGGTTGCTCTGAAAGATGAACTTGAATTTGCAGCCTGCTCTGGGGTGTTTAAGCTCCTCCACTTCCAAATTGATCATGTACCTCATCATGTCTTCATCTTGGCCACTGATCATAGGTGACAGCTGCGGGTGGTTGCGAAAGGCAGTGACCCAGAAACCTGGGATATTCTGGATAATGAAACTTCTGCGCTGCATATGGAGCCTCCGCATACGGCCAAACTTGCGCTCCAGCTGAAGGAAAGCTCTGTCAGCCTGGGCATTTACATTTGACAGTTCCTGATCGATGGCCTCCAGCGAATCCATGCAGTTATTGATCTTCGGGGCTCTGGCCCGGGTTTCCTCTTTCGCGCCTCCTACCACCTTTTTTTCCTTCTGTATCACCTTCTTTCCCTCCACCACCTCCTCTGTTACTCCCTCCTTTTCCCCTGCCGCAGAAACAGCGCACTTTTTCGTTGTCATTTCCTTGGCCTTCGCTCTAGGCAACATCTGAGCCGCCAAGCTCCCTGCGCCGCAGGCTTCTAGAGCCTTCTCGATTGCAGGGCTGCGCAGCTCTCTACGCTGACAGCCATTTTCCTGGCTATTGTCGGCTCCCACAGAGGTAGAGGCAGAGGCTGCTTCCAGGCCCTCCGTGGAAGCCGGAGCCTCTTTCTGGCCCGCTTTGGTCGCTACGCGGCCGCGACTCCCAGCAACTCGAATGCGGAGCGCAAGGCCACAGACCGCGGGGTCCTGGGCTGCGCCTCCCTCTGCGGCAGTCTCCAAGCCGCCCTCACCTGTGTCCGCCATCACCGAGGTCGCCTCGGTTTCCTCGCTCTGACACTGCTTGAGGTCCGGATGTCCCGGGGCATGGTCGGGAGTAGCGGGGCCGCAGGTTTTAGCGACAGGGAGGCTGTCGCCCTCATCCAGGCCGCTCATTTTGGCAGAAGTCAGACCTGCAGGAGACCGTCCGCGGTCCTCCGCAGCAGCAGCAGGAGCAGCAGCGACCCGCCCCTCGCACCACCCCTCTTTTCCACAGATGGCTGCTATGGCAACCTGTGACGTCTGGCGGTAGCGTCTTAAAATCGCGCGAGAGTTCGCTGAGCCATCTGATTCTGCATGTCAGTTAAGTGTATTTGATTTTGTTAAGAAATATTATGAATTTTATTAGTCTGGAAGAGTTGGCTTACAGAAATGGACGTAGGCAAACTCAAGCAAGTGAGAACTGTGTGTTAATGTGGATTTCTAAGACTGAATAAACTTCTAAGGTATCTAAACTGCTTTTTTAAAATACTTGAGATGATTTTTTAAAATTCGGAGCAGCTAAAAAGGAAAATTCCTCTTATACTAAAAAAGACATAATAAAAGATTATTCCAGTAGCCTTACACATTTCAAAGTTTATGTACTTTGGCAAACACCTCTGAAGCAATTGGACAATATTTTCTCTTACCTCTAACTGATGTGAATAGCAAAATGTATTTCCTTACTTAGAAGTGACCCACGCACCTGTAAAAGAGCAAATTCAGCATTTGCGCATTACTGGGAGAAACGTAATCAAAGGGGATTTTAATTGCTAAAAGTTAACCTATTCAGTTCAGTCAGTTCAGTTCAGTGACTCAGCCCTGTCTGACTCTTTGGGACTCCATGGACGCCAGGCTTCCCTGTCCATCACCAACTCCTGGAGCTTACTCAAACTCATGTCCATATAGCTGGTAATGCCATCCAACCATCTCAACCTCTGTCGTCCCTTTCTCCTCCTGCCCTCACCTTGCCCAGCATCAGGGTCTTTTCTCATCAGTCCGTTCTTTTCATCACTTGGCCAAAGTATTGGAGTTTCGGCTTCAGCATCAGTTCTTCCAATGACTATTAGGGCTGACTTCCTTTAGGATTGACTTATTCGATCTCCTTGCAGTCCAAGGGATTCTCAAGAGTCTTCTCCAACACCACAGTTCAAAAGCATCAATGCTTCAAACTCAGCTTTCTTTATGGTCCAACGTTCACATCCGTAATGACTACTAGAAGAACCATAGCTTTGACTAGACGGACATTTGTCAGCAAAGTAATGTCTCTGCTTTTGAATATGTTGTCTAACTTGGTCATAACTTTTCTTCCAAGGAGCAAGTGTCTTTTAATTTCATGGCTGCAATCACCATCTGCAGTGGTTTTGGAGCCCCCCCCAAAATAAAGTCTATACACTGTTTCCATTGTTTCCCCATCTATTTACCATGAAGTGATGGGACCACATGCCATGATCTTAGCTTTCTAAATGTTGAGTTTTAAGCCAACTTTTTCACTCTCCTCTTTCATCAAGAGACTCTTTAGTTCTTCTTCGCTTTCTGCCATAAGTGTGGTGTCATCTGCATATCTGAAGTTATTGATCATTCTCCCAGCAATCTTGATTCCAGCTTATACTTCATCCAGCCCAGCATTTCTCATGAGGTACACAGCATAGAAGTTAAATAAACAGGGTGACAATATACAACCTTGATGTACTCCTTTTCCTATTTGGAACAAGTCTGTTGGTCCATGTCCAGTTCTAACTGTTGCTTCCTGACCTGCATACAGATTTTTCAGGAGGCAGATAAGGTGGTCTAATATTCCCATCTCTTGAACAGTTTTCCACAGGTTGTTGTGATCCATACAGTCAAAGGCTTTGGCGTAGTCAATAAAGCAGAAATAAATGTTTTTCTGGAACTCTTGCTTTTTCGATGATCCAACAGATGTTGGCAATTTGATATCTGGTTCCTCTACCTTTTCTAAATCCAGCTTGAACATCTGGAAGTTCACAGTTCATGTATTGCTGAAGCCTGGCTTGGAGAATTTTGATCATTACTAGCATGTGAGATGAGTGCAATTGTGTAGTAGTTTGAACATTCTTTGGCATTGCCTTTCTTTGGGATTGGAATGAAGACTGACTTTTCCAGTCCTGTGGCCACTGCTGAGTTTTCCATATTTGCTGGCATATTGAGTGCAACACTTTCACAGCATCATCTTTTAGCATTTGAAATAGCTCAAAGGAATTCCATCCCCTCCACTAGCTTTGTTCATAGTGATGCTTCCTAAGGCCCACTTGACTTTGCATCCCAGGATGTCTGGCTCTAGTTGAGTGATCACACCATTGTGATTATCTGGGTCATGAAGATCTTTTTTGTACAATTCTTCTGTATATTCTTGCCAGTTCTTCTTAATATCTTCTGCTTCTGTTAGGTCCATACCATTTCTGTCCTTTACTGTGCCCATCTTTGCATGAAATGTTCCCTTGGTATCTCTAATTTTCTTGAAGAGATCTCTAGTCTTTCCTATATTATTGTTTTCCTCTATTTCTTTGCATTGATCACTGAGGAAGGCTTTATCTCTCTTTGCTATTCTTTGGAATTCTGCATTCAAATGGTTATATCTTTCCTTTTCTCCTTTGCCTTTCACTTCCCTTTTCACAGCTATTTCTAAGGCCTCATCAGACAACCATTTTGCCTGTTTGCATTTCTTTTTCTTGGGGATGGTCTTGATCCCTATCTCCTGTACAGTGTCACAAACCTCCATCCATAGTTCTTCAGGCACTCTATCAGATCTAATTCCTTAAATCTATTTGTCACTTCCACTGTATAACTGTAAGGGATTTGATTTGGTCATACCTGAATAGTATAGTGGTCTTCTCTACTTTTTTCAATTTAATTCTGAATTTGGCAATAATGAGTTCATGATCTGAGCCAATCAGCTCCCAGTCCTGTTTTTGCCAACTGTATAGAGCTTCTCCATCTTTGGCTGCAAAGAATATAATCAATTTTATTTTGGTATTGACCATCTGGTCATGTCCATGTGTAGAGTCTTTTCTTGTGTTGTTGGAAGAGGGTATTTGCTATGACCAGTGTATTCTCTTGGCAAAACTGTTAGTCTATGCCCTGCTTCATTTTGTACTCCAAGGCCAAATTTGCCTGTTACTCCAAGTATCTCTTGACTTCCTACTTTTGCATTCCAGTCCCCTATAATGAAAATGACATCTGTTTTGGGTGTTAGTTCTAGAAGGTCCTGTAGGTCTTCATAGAACAGTTCAGCTTCTTCAGCATTACTGGAGTTTACATATTATATATTGCTTATCCTAGAGTTGTGATCTTAATGTGAAAAGAGTTCCTGCTTCACAATGCCTGTGGGAATGAAGCCAATAAATTTGCCAAAATTTTCTTCTGTGATAATTCACTGAAGCGTGCAAGCCATGATCAACTGTTTGCAGGCACCAGAGTTATTGTCTTAATTAAAATATTTTAAGTAACATTTTTAAAGTTAATGTTAAAATATTTTAAAAATTTTGAGGGGTCAGAATGAACTCATACAACTCATTTGATAATGGTGTCACTACTATCTGTTTTGTTGGTTGAAGTAGAACAACAACAAAAAAAAACTTGAATTTTGCATATTTTTAATTAACATCTTAAATTCATATTCAAAAATGACTATAAATTGTGATAGAAATTCCACTACAACCTCAGATTATGATTACTTTCAAATAAGGGTGCAGAAGAGATTTCCAATGAGAAGTAAAGATTTGAGGGGAAAGGATTTCAAGAAAGTCAGCAGTTATATTGACTTTTCTGTGAGGGAAGTAGTGTAGGCCTGGCACAGCTAAGAAGGGAGGTGCTAGATAGAGGCAGACATTACAGAGAAACAGCCTGTCCTTCAGCTTCATAGTTTAGCTCACAAAGGTTTTCCAGAAATTACATAAACAAGATATCCAAGGACAGACTTCCAGACTGACTGCTGCGAGCTAATTAGTTACCCATTGAGGGGGGTGAAAAAAAAAGTGCAAACAGGATTCACTCTTCCCAAACTAATTATCTTTCTCTCACCTCTTTCCTCTTCTATTCATAAATGCTGCAGCTCTGACCATTGGGGTGCATGGTACATATGAAATTTTTTTTTAAATTTGTCTCCACTACTTGAAACATCCCTCTCTAGCTAGCTTTGATTATTCCTGTCAATGGAATCATTTTCCATTAATAATAGCCTGCCCATTTGTTAAAACTCCATTCAGGCCTACCTCATTAGATTGTGCTGCTGCTGCTAAGTCGCTTCAGTCATGTCTGACTCTGTGCGACCCCATAGACGGCAGCCCACCAGGCTCTGCTGTCCTCGGGATTCTCCTGGCAAGAACACTAGAGTGGGTTGCCATTTCCTTCTCCAATGCATGAAAGTGAAAAGTGAAAGGGAAGTCGCTCAGTCATGTCCAACTCTTAGCGACCCCATGGACTGCAGCCTACCAGGCTCCTCCGTCCATGGGATTTTCCAGGCAAGAGTACTGGAGTGGGTTGTGCGAGGTGTTTTAAATGAGTAAATTTTGAAATAAGAACCCAGGTATCACTGAGAAGTTAACCATGGTCAGACATATATTAATTGGCAAATTGCATTCTCCCATCTCCTATACCTTCCTTAATCACTTACCATTCTATAGCTCGTTACCTTTGCCATCCAGGTTGTACTTATTTATCTTCTATCTTAAACTTGGTTGTTTCATGCAGTTAACTGTCTCCTCGCCCCAGCTAGAAAAGGATGGCAGCATAGTGGCTTCTTCTTTAGCATATACTATATTTACACAGTAGTCCAGTGACAATCTCATAGATTTTAGTGAAATTTGATGATTTGATTTAAATGAAGTTTTTAAAAGGCTTTACCGAAATGAATAATATGGCTATGCTGGTGTTTACAAACTGCAGGTTTGTGGTAACCCCATGTCAAGCAAGTCTATAGGCATCATTTTTCCAATAAGTATTTGCTCACTTTGTGTCTCTGTGTCACATTTTGGTAACTCTTATAATATTTCATACTTTTTCATTGTATTTGTTATAAATATAAAACTTTAATGGATGAGAAGTTGCTTCCCATGGATGAGCAAAGAAATTCTTGAGACAAATCTGCTCCTGGTGAAGATGCTATGAAGACGCCTGACATGACAACAAAGGACTTAGATTATGACCTCAACTTAGTTGATAAAGCAGAGGCAGACTTTGCGAGGATTGACTCTGACTATGAAAGAAGTTCTGCTGTAGGTAAAATCCTATCAAATAGCATTGCATTCTACAGAGAAATTGTTCGTGAAAGGAAGAGTCAATCTATGTGGCAAACTTTATTGTTGTCTCCTTTCAAGAAATTGCCACAGCCACCCAGCCTTCAGCAACCACCACCAGGATCAGTCATCAGCTATTAAGGCAAAATCGTTCACTGGCAAAAAAAAAAAAAAAAAATTTATAACTCATTGAAGGCACATATGATGGTTAGCATTTGTTTAAATCAGACTATTTTTAAATTAAAGTATGCTTATTTTTTGATAGAGTGCTATTTCATACCAAAGACTATAGTATAAACATAATTTTGTATATACTGAGAAGAAAAAGAAAAAGTCTTAAGACTTAAGATACTCACTTTATTGCGGTGGTCTGGAACTGAACCCAAAATACCTCCAAGGTTTGCCTGTATATATTCATCGTGCAGATACATGCATGCTCATTCGTATTTGACTCTCTGCGACCCCATGAACTGTAGCCCTCCAGGCTCCTCTGTCCATGGAATTCTCCAGGCAAGAATACTGGAGTGGGTTGCCATCCCCCTTTCTGGGGTATCTTCCTGACCCAGGGATCAAACCCACATCTGGCAGGTGGATTCTTTACCACTGAGCCACCTGGGAAGCCTCATCATAGCTCACATTTATTTTGTGTCTTCTATACACCACTTAAACACTTAAATGTGTTATCTCATTTAATTCCAACAACACCCCTGTGAGATGGTAGTATGATCACCTCCATTTAAGTGACTTTACCTCAGAAGGAACTGAAGCAAAGAGAAATTGAGTTGTTTATTCAAGATCGAATTTTGGTGTTGGAGAAGACCCTTGAGAGTCCCTTGAACTGCAAAGAGATCAAATCAGTCAATCCTAAAGGAAATCATACCTGAATATTCATCGGAAGAACTTATGCTGAAGCTGAAGATCCAATACTTTGGCCATCTGATGCAGAGAGCTGACTCATTGGAAAAGACCCTGATCCTGGGAAAGATTGAGGGCAGGAGGAGGAAGGGACGACAGAGGATAAGAGGGTTGGATGGCATCACCCACTCTGTGAACATGAGTTTGAGCAAATGCCAGGAGATAGTGAAGTACAGGAGACCCTGATGTACTGCCGTCCGTGGCGTTGCAAAGAGTCAGACCCAACTCTGTGACTGAACAAAAACAACATCCAAGGTCATATAGCAGTGATAGAGCCAAAATCTGAATCCAGGTAAACTGACTCGGGAACGAGTACACTCATTCATTATATTATTCAACTGTACACAACATGTAAAATGAGAAAGCAACTTTCTTAGAAATAAGACCATATGGCCATTCAAGTTTAATATTAAATCATCCCCATCTTTCTATTCCCTGCCCTACATCCACAAAGTAGTGGCTATTGTTGGGAAAGTGCCCAATTATTAAGGGGAGAAACAAGAATTTTGGTCCTCACTCCATGCCTTAAATCAGCCCATTAGATTTAACATTTCTTTTGTGTTATTCTTGTCATTGGTGTTGGAAAGAAGGTGTTCCAGCTCTGCCTTTGGAAATTTAGGCAAGTAAATCAGTCTTAGAATATCTGTTTTGATTTGTAAATGCTTGGGTATGCCTATATTAAATGATGAGGTAGTTGGATGGCTATAACTATAGAATCAATAGTTTCTTGTATTTTTTGGAGATTAACCTCTTTTCCAATACATGATTTGCAAATACTTTCTCCCATTCCATAGATTGCCTTTTCACTCTGTTGATTGTTGATAAAATAAAAGTTCTATGTCTTAAAAAGCTCTGTGTCAACATTTATTTGTGTATGTATGTATCAGAGTTTAATTGGCAGTTTTCTTCACAGTGTTAGGTAATGATGTATCTTACAATGTTTTAGAGTAAATGAAATAAATTGCTTTCAAAAATGCAGTGTATAAAGAATACAAAAATTTTTGTTTTCATATGTAGGATTATAGTAGGTTCTGCTGCTGCTGCTACTGCTGCTAAGTCACTTCAGTCGTGTCCGACTCTGTGTGACCCCATAGACGGCAGCCCACCAGGCTACTCTGTCCCTGGGATTCTCCAGGAAAGAATACTAGGCTTAAATAATAATTTTATTTACATGAATATTCAGCAATGGATTATTCATTTATATGGGGTACTGTCCATCACACTGCAGGATGCTAGCCAGCATTCTTTTTTTTTTTTTTAGCGAAAATATGATTTTTTTTTTAAATTCTAAATTTTATTTTTTTAAACTTTACAATATTGTATTAGTTTTGCCAAATATCGAAATGAATCCGCCACAGGTATACCCGCGTTCCCCATCCTGAACCCTCCTCCCTAGCTAGCATTCTTAATGCCCCTGATGAATGCCAATAGCACCCACATTCATTGTAATAACCAAAATAACTGGCAAATTTCCCAGGCATCCTCTAGGGGGAGGTACACAAGCACATTGAGAATCAGTTTTTTTAATGCTTGTAGATGTGGTATTCCCATTCTTGGTCACTAGAGGGAGGAAATAGTTTTTAAAATAATCTATTATATTTAAAATATTTTATAGAACAATTTTAGATATAATAGATGACCTCATTATTTTTTTTAAAAAAAGCAAATAATAAACCAAAATAATAATAACCTGACTAGTTCATCTTTGGTGTTAAAGTTTAAACTGTTCCAAAGAGTATACTTAAGCCAATTTTATAAACCATGCGTTCGTTAAAAGAACTACAGCATGAGTTTTCAATGTTTAATGTTCCATATTTTATTAAAATGAATAATAATCTTTTTTAACACTTAGATTCTGTTACAAAATTAAAATTTTCTCAGTCTAGCTTAGTTACGATGATTCCCTGTGACAACGCCCCCACGCACCGCCCCCACCAAAAAGCCTTGCTTTTCCCAATTGTAAGGGAAATCAGAGCCAAGTCCCTGACCTGAGAGACCTCAAACCTTTGTATGTTGGTAATGATGGTTAATTTTGTTTAAGCTTGACAGGGTTAATTTGACAGATTAAATATTATTTCTGGGTGCATCTGTGAGGGTATCTCTGGAATTAGCATTTGATATTGGTGGACGCAGGAAAGTAGATTTCCCTCCCCAGTTTAGGTGGGCATTATCCAGTCTAGGAAGGCATGAATAGAACAAAAAGGTAGAGGAAGAATTTGCCCTTTACTTCCTGCCCAAGTACTTGAGCTAGGACATCAGTCTTCTGCCCTTGGACTGGTATTCATACCATCAACTACCCTGGTTCTCAGACCTTGGGACTCAGCTGGGAATTATACTGTTACCAGCTTCCCTGGGTCTCCAGCTTGTAGACGGCATAGCATGAGACTTCTCAGCCTCCATAACCACACAAGCCAATTCCTCATAATTGTCTATTCCTATTGTCTCTATTTCTCTAGCAAACCTAATACAGAGTAAACACACATACATTGAAATCAGACAGATCTGGCTTCATTTCTCAATTGTGCTTACTAGCTGTTCAATTTGCACAGGTCACCTGACTTCTCTGAGCCATGATTTGCTTATATATAATGTGAATATAAAGACACAGATATGATTTGGTATACAAATCATGCTTTCAGTAGCTGTGTCTGATTCTGCAATGCCAATCTGCTCCATCAGTGGGCCTCAGCCTCAAGAAATAAGTTCTGAAGCCCTTACTAAGACCCATACTTCTAGAACTTTGTAAAGGAGAACCTGAATCCTAAGTTTCAAGACATATGATCAGCTTGACACAATGGTTGGGTCTTATCTAGAGCTGAAAGAAATAACCCACTTTCAGCAATACGTCTTCACAATAATATGTACTTTCTATTTCTTATAGTTTCCAATTATAGAACAATCATTTAAATGTGAGTATTCTTATTACTTTGATGGAAATTCATCAGGTCTATAAATTAAGCTTTTAGTTGTGCACTTTCATATTTTAAATTTGTTTTCTAATTTTGATGACTGATTTAAAATAAGCTGTATGACATTTTTAATATTTTTCTAACTTTATTTTGAAAAATTTCAAACCCACAAAAATGTTGTAGTAATATTAAAATATTAATACTGCCTTCAAAAAAAAGCAGAATGATCAACAGAGGTAAATGAAGATCACTAAGTCATTTTCTTTTTTGACAAGGAAATTTGAAAGATAAACACACCTGCTATAACGGACTATATCTGGGAAGAACTGGCACACTTTCCTAATCCCTGTCTGGAGGGGGCATCTTTCCCTAATTCCTTAAGAGGTGCCAAGTATACTTGGGCACCAAGTTCTGATGCCCTAGAACAAAGTTAAACTATACATATACTAGATAATAGATGGATTCATAGTTGATGGAAAGATGATGTCTTAAAGATGCGGTGTGACTCTGAAGGCAAGGTCCTGGGAGGGAGAACCTGACATCATTATAGACTAGATTTGCAAACAACATGAAATTAGGGAGAATTACTCATTAGCAACAATCCTCCACATGTAAACAGGAGAGTAATAGAAAGAAATTTAGTATAGATACATGTAAAGTGTTGGACACAAAATTCAATAAAATGTGGTAAGATGGTGAGCCAAACTCAGCAGCACACGAGTACTTTAAAACTTAAGGGTTTAGTAAAAGGGTAATATTGCTGCCTCAAAAGCTAATAATCTCCAAGGATCCATTTAAAGAAACATACTATTCATAATAAAGGCAGGGGGAAAAATCTCATCCTGTTTTATTTTTGGATGTTATCTCATTCAGTTCCAGGCACCAGACTTCATGAAGAGCACTGGCAAAGTAAATAATTAGCTTACAGAACAGAAAATGAAATGGAAGGAACTGATAGATAGCCAGGTTGGTTAGTGGGGAGCTGAGAAGCATGTTAAGGATGATCTTCAAGTACTTAGAACTCTTTTGTGGAGTCAGGCTAATTCCATTCTGCGATACTGCTGGGGTCAAAATAGGGAGCAATGTGCTGAGAGACAACTATTTGCCAGGCCCTTTGCAACAGCTAGACGTTGTAAGGCAGTGGATTCTGAGTAAATTCAACAAAACTGGGAAAAAAGTTGAGTATTCCCTCATTTGAGGAGTCCAAGGAAAGGTTATCCATGATACTAAATCCTATCTGTACCTTAAAATCTAATTTAATTAGTTTGAGGTAGGGCCTAAACATCAGGATTTTTTTCAAAGCTCCCCAGCTATTGATAATGAACAGTTAGGTTTGAGAAATATTAAGCTAGATGACTACTTGTCAGGATATGAATTAAATGAGAAATTTAAATGAGGCAGGTAAATGGAAATTAATATTTTTTTTATTCATACCATATGCCAGGCATTGGCATTTTCACAATGTAACCTTTATTAACTAATACTTGCAATCTTTAGAACAATGGAACACAGCAAGCTCCCAAACGTTTGTTATTATCCTCTCTGAAACCATATAATCTATTCTCCAAATACATGCTAGGACAATATTAGCTTATAATAAAGATATTATCATCCCTGCATATGGACAAGTAAACTGAGGCTCAGGGAAGGTAGTTATTTTGGTAAATATGCTAAGTGGTAGATTGTAAAACAGTTAATTCCAACTTAAAACCAGCATGCCTTTCCAGTTTAATCAAGTCAATAGTAAAACACTTGTTCATAAAAATCAGGAACTTACCTAAGTGACTCCGCTCTTAATAGAACCATTTCTTCCTGGCCTGTTCTCCAGGAAATTATGTTAAATGCAAATCCTTAAAAAGTAGAGCCAAGTAGACATTCAGTATTTCTAATATAGCCCCAGAGAAATTCTCCTTAAGGTTTTGAGAACCTCTGAGGGCAGAGGCAATGGCTCAAACTCTTCAGAGCTCAATTTACTTCAAGCAAACTTAGAGACAGAACTGTTCACAAGGGAAACACCTCCCATACTGATGAAAGGATATATTATTATCTGTCACTTCTGTACAGTCTAGGACCTCAATTATATATTAATATTGAGGGAGAGGAAAATGGTCCTGAGGAGAGTATGGTCCTGAACATCTCTGATACCTCCTTTAGGCCACATTATGCCCGAGTCTCCTTATGAATGTAACTAGTTTGAATATGCGAATTTGCTGAAGGAACATCCAAAGAATGATACCCCCTCAATGAGACAGTTCCCCAAGGGCAAGGACAACCTTTACTTCACTATCCCATATAATCCTTAATATCCAAAACAAAATAAGTAGTAATTGCTGCAAACTAATTTTCAATACAATTTAGACAACACTAATTTTCTAAAACAAAATACACTTTACAGTAAGGTACAGAGAACATAAAAATATATCATAAATATTAAAAAATAAACTATGCTTCTTCAAGTGGTGAGCATTGGATTTGGTCCAATACTAGATGGGGACTTGCTTTTTCTGTTATAGCCAATTGTTAAAATTTGGAGATAAACAATATGATTAATGACTGAAATTGTTTTCTGAGCTTCATGTACATCTGTACACCAAAAAATACAGAACATTTCATTCTAGAAAAATAGGAAGCTGCAGGTCCTAAATGTTGTTATACACTACTTTAAATAACCAATATAACTGTCAGTGCAGATTTGGCACTCGACATCTTTCCTACATACCCCAAATCAGTTTTACACAGTACACTTTACAAAGTGCTAAGTATGTCTTAGGTATCCAAGAACAAACTGATTAAAGACAGTTCATTTTATCACTTACCCATCAGCTTCTAGCTATAATTTTGTTGTTGTTTACTCACTAAGTCATGTCCAACTCTTTGGCAATCTCATGGACTTATGCCTGCCTGGCTCCTCTGTCCATGGGATTTCCCAGGCAAGAATACTGGAGTGGATTGCCATTTCCTTCTCCAGGGGACTTTCCTGACCCAGGAATTGAACCCATGTCTCCTGCACATTACAGGTGGATTCTTTACCGCTGAGCCTTCAGGGAAGCCCAAGCTATACTTTACACATCTTGAATTTTAGCTAGATAAACTTTGCTCTAAAGTCACAAAGAATTGTGCCGAATAAAAATATGCACCAAACAGTTAATGCTGTTGAACTGTGATGTTGGAGAAGACTTGAGAGTCCCTTGGACTGTAAGGAGATCGAACTAGTCAATCCTAAAGGAAATCACTCCTGAATATTCATTGGAAGGACCAATGCTGAAGTTGAAACTCCAACATTTTGGCTACCTGATGCAAGGAACTGACTTACTGGAAAAGACACTGATGCTGGGAAAGACTGAAGGCAGGAGGAGAATGGGACAACAGAGGATGAGATGCTTAGATGGCATCACTGACTTGATGGACATGAGTTTGAGCAAGCTCTGGGAGTTGGTGATGGACAGGAAAGCCTGGCATGCTGTAGTCCATGGGATCACAAAGAGTTATACACGACTGAGTGACTGAACTGAAAGTTACAAAAAATTTCATGGGGAGAAAATGACATTTTAGATATTTTATATATGCTGACATATTAATCACGAAGCCTAGAACCATGCTGTTCTATATAAAATTTACTGTCAGCCATTTTTAAAAATGTTGTTCAGTTGCTAAGTCATGTCTCACTCTCTGTGGTTAAGTAGGGGAAATTATTAATATATTTTAACCTATCAAAAGTATTTCAATGTGATCAATATAAAAACTGAGATATTTTACATCCTTTTTTTCCACACTCAGTCTTTGAAATCAAGTATATATTTTATCGGAGAAGGCAATGGCACCCCACTCCAGTACTCTTGCCTGGGAAATCCCATGGATGGAGCCTGGAAGGCTGCAGTCCATGGGGTCACTGAGGGTCGGACATGACTGAGCGACTTCACTTTCACTTTTCATTTTTATGCATTGGAAAAGGAAATGGCAACCCACTCCAGTGTTCTTGCCTGGAGAATCCCAGGGATGGGGAAGCCTGGTGGGCTGCCGTCTATGAGGTCACACAGAGTCAGACACGACTGAAGTGACTTAGCAATATATTTTATACTTAGAGCAGATTCCAGTTTGGACTAACCACATTTCAAGTGCTCAACAGCCACTGGTGATAAGTGACTATTATTAGACAGCACATGTCTAGAGTCTAACCTCTTCTATCTCCAGTGTGACAGTCACCTTAAAAATGCAGAAAACCAAAGCACACAAAAGTTGACTCACAGTTAAGTAATGCCCTGTTAAAATGGCAAGTGAAAAGTTAGTGTTTAGACCGTTTCTATTTAAACATGAAATTTAAAAAAGGCTCTGCAAATTTGTTGACATCAGTTTTACAAATGCCTTAAAAACTGTTTTCTTCTTTCCATTACCTCATCAAAAGTCTTTTCTGGGTACTAAGTTGTTATATCTTTCCATTTGAGTTATTCATTTTGTCATTCAATAAATATTAGTATTTATCTGGTGACAACTATGGGCAAAACATTCTAAGTAAATGACTTACACCCTACCTCTATTTTCACAAAGCTTTCAAATTAAAGGGAAGGTGTGAAAAACTTGTGAAAGTATATCTCTGTATTTTATTTTACTGTATCACTATGCAGAATTCACTATAATGAATTATTACATGTTATTTTCTAGAACATACGTCCCTACAAAGTATACCAAGTTTATAAAGAAATATTTAGAATAGAAAAACTGTTAAGGCAAAAGTGTTATCTATGACAGGCCTTAAAGGATTTGACACAGAAAGGTTATGAAGTTGAGAAGAATAAGCAAGTTTCTAGAGTTGAGAAAGTATAAGGATATAAAAGTATATAACTCATTAGAACTCTCGGCATGTTTGCTTATTAAATGCAAAAGTGAATAAAAAGAGCCTGAATGACTTGGGGATAAGTGAAAGGGGGATGATGCTACACAAGCTGTTATGGAAAAAAATGAAATCATGAGGAAGAAGTTAAAATTGTTAACATTTTAAATAAAACAACAACAAACCTCCCTGCATGGAAAGGTACAGTAGTGAGCCTCATTTTCTTATTTTTGAAAGTAAAAGTGTTAAGTCACTCAGTCCTGTCCCACTCTTTGCAACCCTATGGACTGTCCCCTGCCAGGCTCCTCTGCACATGGAATTCTCTGGGCAAGAATACTACAGTGGGTTGCCATTTCCTTCTCCAGGGATCTTCCTGACCCACGGATCGAACCAGGGTCTTTTTCATTGCAGAAGACTCTTTACTGTCAGTGTCACCAGACAAGCCCCTCTTACTTTTGGGAGAACGCCTACTGTATCCATTTAAGAACTTTAGTAATTTCATAACCTGCCATCGCGTAGAACAATTTCTTCATGCATATTTACATGCAGGGTAAAATATAAGAAATCCAGCAAGTAACACGCTTTTATTTTACCATCATGCATATAAAGAAAAACAAATATATCAATGGTACACTTTCAATTTGACAGAGCAGCTTCACAAGTATTTATGCTATTTAGGAAAAGACACATGAATTACTAAGCTGTTAACCAGGCAAATTATCAAGACAGACAATTAAGCCACATATTTTTAGTAGGCTACTTTTTCATGAAGACAACAATTTCCAAAGTATTAAGAATATGAAAAGAACAAGTTACACAGATTATATTTCTAAGCATACAGTTTAATTATTAACAGAAACAAGCTGAAATTCACTACAGATATTCATTTAGGTGTCTATATCATAAAGAGATATAGCACATTTTCCACATGTTCTCAATTGAAAGCAAAATAAAGCCTGTATAGCTCAATTTTCCCAGTAACCAGAAACAAGGAAAATAACACGATTTTACTAAATACTAGTGAAATAAACCACACAGTACTAACCCTCCTTATAAATTAAGTCAAGTGAAAACAAGAGCAAGCACTCAGTTGCCTTTTTTACAGAACTCTTTTCTAGGTAACATACTTAACATTCTAACCCCCTTCAATTCTCACGTGTTAATCCTGGGCAAAGAACCTCTTCTCCCATCACCACTGACAGACAAAGAACCTCCTTTAAGACTCTCCATCTTAATTTCAGGCCCAATTTTAACCTGGCTCATTTTTGCCTATCTGTGGTCTGTTCAGTTTCTCCTGTTTTGGGAACCCATCACAGTATCTTTAATTCTTCCATCAATTATGGCCTAGATAGCACTTTTCATTTCATGTCTCCCTTTAAATCCTCTAGATGTTGCTAACGTGGGTGGAGGATGCAGAAGAGAGCAGAAGAAAATAAGAGCTCTGGCAATCTATTAGACAAGACAGCCTGTTCCTTGAAATAATGGAGAGCCAAATTAAAAGACCTGATTTGCACACACTTATGAGCTACCATTTAAGACAGGAGAGAGATAACGGAGGTGTACTGCCACTATGGCACTTAATTACACTCAGGATGAAAAAACGAGGCACAAAGAAGTACCCAGCTTTTGGGTGATTCACTAGAGACTGAAAAAGCCTGGCACTTTGAATGGACACCATCTTTAGGCCAACCTGCCATGAGAAGTCTAACTTGTCACCTCAACCACTTGCCTGACAGTTATTAGGGTTCTGGATGATGGGAGCGAAGGAAAGGGAGATGGGGGCGGGGGATGAGGAATAGAGGATAAGTCTTTTGGGAAAAATGGAGGGGTCTTTTGAGTACTGGCAGGAAACCTGGAGATTGTTTACCAGAAACCAGAGTGGGGGTGACAAAGTTCTAGAAGATGTCCATCCAGTAGGTAGCAGTCAAGGGAACAGCCAGTAGCAGGCAGCAATAGTAGGTGACCAGAGGCGCAAGAAGAACAATGGAGTCACATATATCACACAGGCCCAGTGGCCCAGTTCTCCCTTGATATCATTAACACCCAGTTATCTACAGGCTATATGCCTGTGCTGCTGAGTAGGATGGGTAGAATGGCCTCCTAGACAAGTACCTCCAGGTATGAGAGTCAAACTGGAGGCTCTGGGAACAAACAGGGTCCAAGTAGTGCAGATAAAGACTATGCAATTTACAACATCACAAGCTTACTTAGGAGTGGTATGAATCATGGGCCATGCAGCATGTGATATTAATGCAGAAAAGCACGAAGGCCATGTGGAAGTGAAGGAGCATGGCCATGACTGTCTCAATCTTGAGGCTGAGAGAACTGAATGTCCAGAGGAAAAAGGCTCCAGAAATGTCAGAAAAAAGTGGGGTGGGAAGGGGGCGAGGGGTGGTTAGAAGACATATCCGTATCTGTTGCCCAAACGCAGGTCCGTTAAGAGGCGAAATGGGACCTTGTGCAGAAACCCTCCCAATGGCAAAGTTTAACCAGACTGGAACCCAAAGGGCCTGGGGATCTCCACAGGCTCCCTTATTGGGCGACGTCTGGCTCTACGAACTCCTTCACGCAGCAGGTAGTATTGCAGTGGATTTGGCCACAGGTCCTCTTTGATAATTTCAGCAATCCTGTCAGACTCTGGAAGGCTGTGGTCTGAAAACCAGGTGAAGAAATTGCACACGACCTCTTGGTTCCTGCGAATGAAGGACTGGGGTTCATGGCCCCGGCGCCATATGATTGGAGTGGAAAGAGACACTACTCGGCCAGAGGCTCTGACCTCATATTCTTTGACAATCAGCTTGTTTCGAAAATACGGGTTTCTCCGAAAGAAGAACTTGAACTTGCAGCCTGTTCGCGGGTGTCTGAGCTCCTTCACCTCCAAATTGGTTATGTATCTTAACATCTCTGCATCTTGACCTCTAATCATGGGAGACAACTGGGGGTGGTTCCGAAAGGCAGTGACCCAGAAGCCCGGGATATTCTGAATGATGTAGTTCCTCCGCTCGAGGTAGTGTCGACGCATCCGCCCGAATTTATGCTCTAGTTGTTGAAAGGCCCGGTCAGCCTGAGCGTTCACAGAGTCCAGTTCCAGCTGGATTGCCTCCAGCGGGTTCATGCGGAGATCCATACGCAGGGGCCGGTGCCCCGCCTCCTCCACCACTCTGTTCTCCACCATTTCTATTTCTTCACCGACTGGCCTCTCCTCCACCTCCATTCCCTGCTCCACTCCCTCCTCCTCCTCCGCTCCTTCCTTCCCCACCACCTCCTCATCCACTGCGACTGAGAAGACGGGGCCCTCTTCAGTCTTCACTTCCTCAGCCTTCGCCTCCGCCATCAAGTCAGACCCCAACTTCTCCGCGCCACAAGTTTCTAGCGGCTTCTCCCGACTCAAGCCCTGCGGCTCTCCGGGCTGACGGCCATTTCCCAGGCTGTCGTCTGTTGCCAGGGACACAGACGCCGTTTCCAGGCTCTCCGTAGGAGGCGGAGCCGGCTCTAGCCTCGCTTCGGGCACTACGTAACCGCCATCCCCACCGGCTCGGATCTGGAACGTACCAGCACAGCCTGGATCTGAGGGAGCAGTTGAGGGTGCGCTTTCCTCCTCTGGAAGCTGGGGTGGTGGGAGCGCGACGGCCTCGAAATACCCCTCACCCGTCTCCGCCATCACCTGTGACGCCTCTGTTTTCAGGCACCGGGAAGGGTCCGGAGCTCCGGCGGCACAGTCGGATGTGGTGAGGCTGTGGGCTTCAAGGAGAGGGGTCCTCTCGCCCCCGTCTCGGCCGCTCATGTCGGCAGCACCCAGATAAACCGAAGGCCAGTGTCTGTTTTCCTCTCACAAGCCGCGCTCGACGAAAACCGGTCGCTCTCACCACTCACTCTCTGATCTCGCGAGTGACTCCGTGAGGATGACGTCAGGGCAGTAGATCTCGATGTGACGCGAGAACTCGCGGCTCCTGGGATGGCTTTACCAGGCTTCCTACGGCCCGAGTGTTTCTGTTAGCTTTATTTTTACGAATTTCATCCGGTGGATTGGTAATTTGATTTACGTAAATATGTGGCTCGCAAGCAGAGGCTGAAGCAGGGAGACCCCCGCCCCCCTCCCTTCCTGGCAGTGCATCTGGAAGTACCTCCAGATTGTTCGCTGGGGTAATTGTAAGGATCCCAGTACTACACTGCCTTCTGTTGTCTGAAAACATGTTTTTATGGTTTTATAGGCAAGCGGGTAAATCTACTTCCTGTTATTCCATGATGGGCAGGAGCAAAATTCTCTTTAATTTTTAACTAAATTAATAGCAACTTGTTTCCCTTTTCTCGGGTAGTGAGTGAAAATATTCTGGCCTGTAACATCTCTGGGAGAAAAAGCTACTGAACGACTTTTTACCACAAAAGTCATGCATACTGTTCCTTGCTAGCCTTACCTTCGGAGAAGGCAATGGCACCCCACTCCAGTACTCTTGCCTGGCAAATCCCATGGACGGAGGACCCTGGTAGGCTGCAGTCCATGGGGTCGCTCAGAGTCGGACACGACTGAGCGACTTCACTTTCACTTTTCACTTTCATGCATTGGAGAAGGAAATGGCAACCCACTCCAGTGTTCTTGCCTGGAGAATCCCAGGGACGGGGAAGCCTGATGGGCTGCCGACGGTGGAGTCGCACAGAGTCTGACACGACTGAAGCGACTTAGCAGCAGCAGCCTTACCTTGATAATCTATCAAAGAAGAGCTTGTCTTGCGTGATGTTTGCAGGAATTAAGTCATAATCAGTTTGCTGAATCTCGCTCCGCGGCCCGTCACTGCAGGAAATAGAAAAGCTATTTCCAGCCCCATCAATTTATTAATCTAATAACGAATTTAGTTCTGAAAGAAGGTAGGAAAGGTTGGCTCTGGTGAAGTTATCTGTCCGTGGTATTTAGCTTGTAGAGTTATTTCAAAAGGCATGTCAGTGTCTTTGGTTGTTTTAGTGTGTTGACTTGTGAGGAAAACGTGTTAGAGAGCTAGGGGACCTCGGAGAAATACTGGTAGAGGGGCCATCCACCTCCATTTTTATGAAGAAAAGCTAGTTAAAATGGATAACCAAGATGGCCTTGAATAGAACACAAACGGCTGGATACCAGTTTTAAGTTAGTTACCTCAAGATGTAAAAGAGGCATATGTTTGGGTTTGTTTGTTTTTTTTTATTCTATTATATTACACTGAATAATGGCCCCCTAAAATGTCCATATCCTAACCTTCATAACCTGTGTCTTATCTTACCTGGGAAGAGAACTCCATAGGTATGTTTCAGTTAAGCATCAGGAGATTGAAAGATTGTGCTGGGCTATCCAGGTGGATGGACCCTGTATAATTACAGTAAGAAGAAGTGGGAGTGTCAGTGTGAGACTGATGACCAGAGCAGAGGTGAGAAAGTAAAAAAGAGGGAGAAAAAAAGATTTGAAGATGGAGGAAGGAACAAAGATCCAAAGAATAAAGGCAGCCTTTCTAGAAGCTGGAAAGGTAAGGAAGTAGATTTTCCCATAGAGTCTCCAAAAGAATGCAGCCCTACCGCATCTTGATTTTATCTAACCTCCAAACCTGTAAGATAATTAATTTGTGTACCTTAACGTTGTTAAGTCTGTGGTAATTTGTTACAACAGTATGAAAGGAATATTCCTTGGGTTGAAGTTTGGTTGCATCTCTGTGTGGCTCAAGTTTTTCCTGGCAGCAACCCCTTCAACCATCAATATCTTTGGAAGGCTCAAAAAAGTACCAATGTCAAAATGTATATAATTGGTGTCAGTGGCTTTGAAAAAAACCTAGACACAAGTTGAGCAGTATTTTAACAAATACAGCATCATCAAAATACTTGGTGGCAAGAGAATAATTTTGTTTTGAAAAACATGGATGTTAACAACTCTGAGTCAAAAATCTTCTGAATACAAAGAAGTTTTAGAAATACCTTAATTTATTTTGCTTTTTCCCCCCTTTATATGTGTCCAAGTGTGACACTTGACTTACGTCTAAATATGTCTAAAGGAACCATTTAAATAGAGATAAAATTATGTATAAGAATGCATTGTGTCCTAGCTTAATTGGCAATGTTTTTCTTCCCTTTTCTTTTTCTTTCATCATGGATAATATTTAAATACTGTGCTTTACAAGTGACAGTGTTTTGTCAGGTGAAATGCCATAGTTTCCTTCCTGGAAAATTTCAGAGCATAGTAAAACAGTGCCAAAATATTTTGGTTTTTTTTTTTTATGTAAAGTGATGCTAACTTCCAGGCTCAGATAAATATAAATGGGTTTTCTCTCTCAGAAATAGGCCAGTGTTTTGTTGATGAGGACCTTCTGCATGGTATCTAGCACCCAAGCCTCACCTAATGAAAGCCAATAAAAACCTCCATTCTTTGTAATATATAGAACTCACCTCCACAAATTTCCAAAAGACTCCTTAGGAAAGTATAGCTTCTGCAGAGATTTTTCTCCTTTGAATATTTGAGGGTATGGTATTCCCATCAGTTTTCACTAGAGGGAGCAACTTGTCTATAAGAAAGTGGTATTGATATATCTAGATTATGATGACAGAACTTTGGTTCTCTCACTATAAGTGAAATACTCTTGTAATTTAAATTGAATCATAATCTTTTATTCCCTTTAAGTTGTTCAGTTCAGTTCAGTTCAGTCGCTCAGTCGTGTCCGACTCTTTGCGACCCCATGAATCGCAGCACGCCAGGCCTCCCTGTCTATCACCAACGGTTACCAATTAATTTTCTCACACAAACTGAGCTTTGTTTATTATGGCTTCCAGTAATCAGCTCAGGCCAAAATATCTCATATGACTGTGCCTACTCTGACAAGGTCCCTACCCTGTATTACTGGAGTCATGTACCTGGTTTCAAATTCCAGCTCCCCGACTAGCTGTTTTGACCTGGACTAGTAACTTCATCTTTCTGAGTCAGTTTCCTCATAGGTAAAATAGAGATTATAATTTTTCATTTATATATGCATATTTTAGAGGCCTATTAAAAAGATGAAATAGGGCTTCCCTGGTGGCTCACTGATAAAGAATCCATCTGCCACTGTGTCCAAGGAGACACAGGTTCAATCCCTGGTCCTGGGCTGAGAAGATCCCATATGCTGTGGAGCAACTAAGCCCATGCACCGTAATGGCTGAGCCTGTGCTCTAGAGCCTGGGAACTGTAATTACTGAGCCCTCATGCCACAGCTACTGAAGTCGGAGTGCTCTAGAGCCCATGCTCCAGAAATAGAGAAGCCACTGCAATGAGAAACCCACACACCGCAACTAGAAAGTAGCCACTGCTTGCCACAACTACAGAAAAGTCTGTGCAGCAAAGAAGACCCAGCACAACCAAAAAATAAATAAGGAAAATTATTTTAAAAAGATGAAATAAGATGTGTATAAAATATTTAACATTATAACCTTTCAATGAATAAAAGCTGGTACTATTATTTGTATTGTTTTTATGCTAAAGTTTACGTACATTAAAAGTAAACTGTTGTCCGTGGTGTATAACCAGGTACTAAATTCCATTATAAAACAGGTAAGTATTTAGAAGTTCAGAAGAGAGAGACATGCATGTGTATTAGAGTGGTCAGTGAAAGCTTCATGGAGGAAACGAGACTTAACTTGTATCCTGCTGTGGGTAGATAAGAGTTAAAGAGCTTGAGGAGATGGGGCATGAGGACATAGTAAGCATATTGGTCCACTGCTTGCTCGGGTTATTTCAACATGCATTCTAGCCCTACACTGTGCAGTGTAGTGGTCAGTAGACACATGTAGCTCTTTAAATTTAAATTAATTAAAATAAAAAATTCAGTTCATCAGTCACACCACATTTCAGATGCTCAGTAGCAACATCTGGCTAATGGCTACTGCAGTGGACCGTGTGTAACATTTCATCATGGCAGAAAGTTCTATTGGACAGTGCTGTTCTAGACATACAGTACCTTCAGGTGGTAGAAAAAAGGCTGATTAGAATTAAAATGCCATACCACAGAGATTGCAGACTTATGTTTTATAAAGATCTTAAGAAAAATTATTTGTTAAAATTAATGTTTTCAATTGACATTTATTTTTTAACAAAAATTTTGTGTGTTTACTCTGGGAGTAAGCATTCTCACCAGAAGTACTCGTCTACTGGCTCACTTAGTACCAAAAAGATAATCCAAATATTATGCAATCCAAATCCCTTACTATAAAGCTTATAGATTTAAAATAGTTTGCCAAAGTGAGCCATTACCCTTCAGATAAAGTACTGAAACTAAATGAATCAAATTCAGGCAGAATTACTTGAAAAATTTGTGTAATTACATTAATTATTTAAGTAACCCAAAAATGTGTGCCTGATGAATGACCGCCTACTGTATTTTTAGTAAGGTGAAAAACATTTTTGATAAAATGAAAAGAAAATATGTGAAACAATTAATGGAAATAATTATATAGATTTAAAAAATTAATATGAATCATAGTGATTTGTGTGGTACAGTACCAAAAATTGACAGTAACGCCCTTTAATAAATATGATTTTTATATTTGAAAGCATCTAGCATCTCAAATGCCTCAGGTTAAGAAATTTCATATACAGGAAAAATATTTCTTTGCATTTTCTAGATAAACTCTTTAAATATTGTTCCCATGAATTTGTGTTGTGGTTATTAATTAAACTCTAGAGCTCATATATAAGTTACAAAAATATTAGTTATTTTTTTAAATACAGTCCCAAGGTCAAAGAGCCTTATTAGAACAACCAGACTGTCATAATGAATAAACAAGTTTTAAAACAAGTTTCATCAGTCATTTACTACTTTCAGCATAAAAATTAATTCAATATGAAAAGTTTGTATTATAGTATATAACTTAATACTTTGATTTTCATTAACACTTCATCTGTTAGCTGAGACTTCTGCCTTATAAATTCTTTGGCTCTAAGACTGTATATTAAAATTTCCTTTGGTTTGTAAACAAGTCATTCTATGCACATCTGTTTTTAAAATGTGGAAGGTTGGAAAGTGACTATCATTCATTGATTTGATCATAGGTAGAATTCATCTTATTGAAAAGATAAGAAGACTCAGAGAGGTCAAGTGACTTGCCTGAGGTTATATAGTTAGTAAGTAATGGAGTGTGGATATAAGTCCAGTTTGCCTGTCTTCAAAGCTCTTTCTACTATGTTATGTTACTTTTCTGAGTTTTTTTAAATCTTAGGCAGTAACCAGGGAACTTAAGGACTACTGCCTGTTTGCTGATAACTGCTTTTGCCAGGGTTTGCATTTTCCATGCCTAGCAGTCAGAGGATCTTCTTGCAGTGTTTACTGCATTGATTGAATGATTCCATGCTGAAATCTAGCATAAACAGCCATGAAAACTATACTGTATAAATCTAAACAGAACATACGGTTTTTAGGAGACAAGTGCCCTCCATGGAAGCATTTATTAAATGTGGGACAGATTTAAGAAACAGTACCTCCTGCTACTGCTGATATATCTAACTTAACAGTATTTCCAGATTCTCAGATTTGAAGTTCAAAGAGTTCCTTTGTGATGAATGAACTTAAGGGTAAAAGAGCTCTTGCTGTTGTTCAGTTGCTAAATCATGTCTGACTCTGCAACTGCATGGACTGCAGCTCAACAGGCCTCCCTGACCTCTACTATATCCCAGAGAGCTCTAGTCAATAAATATTTCGTTAGTTTTTACTGTCTGTACTCAGGAGGAAATTTTGAAAATAAAGATTTGTTAAGAAATACATGAAGTCCAACTTGGAAGTAATGCTAACTTACTCTGAGAAAAGGAAGATAATCTGCATCCTTTCCACTTAGCATTTCATCTGCCCTTATGTAGTCTTTCATTGAAAACATTTCCCTGATTCTAAAAATTGACCATGATCATCTTAACTGCTTTCTTCTCTTCCAAAGAGAGAAAGTTTTCTGGGTTCATCCCCAGTGAAATTGCTGATGAAATGCTGATCCTAGAACTATGTTACTAATACAACAAAGTAAACAGAGCACCCCACCTAAATTTGCTAAATTATCTAGTCACCATTGTGATCTGCACTGTCATCTGGAGCACAGTAGACGGGAGGCGCAGGCTGGAGACCTGGCCACACTATTTGGTCTTTCCAAATAGTAAACTCAAATATATTTGTTGGTGTATAGTACGTGCAAGACACAGTGCTGTGTAATAGGATACAAAGATGTGAACTTTGTTCATTAGGGATTTATGCCATTGTGGAGAAGATAGATAGAGAAACAAATAATTACAATACCAGGTGATAAATGGAACAAGAGAGGTGTGAGCTAAGGGCTGTGAATGCACAGAACTTAAAGTTTGTATTCCCATAACTGACAAGAGGGCTGGGAGAACTATTACAGAGGAGATATCAATAGTTTTGAGGTGAGTCCTAGTAGAAAAATCAGATTATTAGAAAGAGGGAGAGAGAGAGAATTACAAGCTGATGAAATACCCTGAGCAAAGACCTGGACTTAAGTGCCCAGACAGCTTGAGGAGTGACTGAAAGAGGACAATTAGTGAGGGGTGATGCTTCAGTAAAATGAAGTCTAATGACTAACAGCCTTTTATGTACTTGTGTGTGTATGTGTTTGTAATATGTGTTATTATATTCATATAGTCTATATAATTATATGCATCTTAAAATCCTGTGACTGTTAGGAGATGTTAGAGGTCTTTAAACAGGGGACTAACATTCACTTTCACTTTTCACTTTCATGCATTGGAGAAGGAAATGGCAACCCACTCCAGTGTTCTTGCCTGGAGAATCCCAGGGACGGGGAAGCCTGGTGGGCTGCCGTCTATGGGGTCACACAGAGTCGGACACGACTGAAGTGACTTAGCAGCAGCAGCAACATACATTATATCAGATAATAACTTAATTGGCTATAAAATGACTTGAAGGTTGTGTGGCTAAAGGCTAGGATATCAGTTGTGAAGTGTAATGGTTCAGACAAGGATTGACGAATATTTCTTTAGAAATGTGGTAATAACAGAATGGATTACTTCAGAGAAACAGTAAAAGAAGTGATAAAAACAGATACAAAAATGGGAAGGAGTTGAAGAAAATTGATTTTTTTAAGTTTGGACTGCAAAGATGGGTGGAAATGTGACTAAGTTATGGAAGATAGGCAGAGGATCAGGTTTTTGACAAGAGGGGAGAAATCATGAGTTCACTTCAGTTCAGTTCAGTTGCTCAGTCATGTCTAACTCTTTGCAACCCTATGAATCGCAGCACGCCAAGACTCCCTGTCCATAACAAACTCCCGGAGTTTACTCAAACTCATGTCCGAGTCGGTGATGCCATCCAGCCATCTCATCCTCTGTTATCCCCTTCTCCTCCTACCCCCAATCCCTCCCAGCATCAGGGTCTTTTCCAATGAGTCAGCCTCTTTTCCACCTCTTCGCATGAGGTGGCCAAAGTATTGGAGTTTCAGCTTCAGCATCAGTCCTTCCAATGAACACCCAGGACTGATCTCCTTTAGAATGCACTGGTTGGATCTCCTTGCAGTCCAAGGGACTCTCAAGAGTCTTTTCCAACACCACAGTTCAAAAGCATCAATTCTTTGGTGCTCAGCTTTCTTCACAGTCCAACTCTCACATCCATACATGACCACTGGAAAAACCATAACCTTGACTAGATGGACCTTT
>NW_011495034.1:14203984-14207563 GCF_000754665.1 Bison bison bison | reverse complement strand
CAGGGTAACAATATGCAGCCTTGACGTACTCCTTTTCCTATTTGGAACCAGTCTGTTGTTCCATGTCCAGTTCTAACTGTTGCTTCCTGACCTGCATATAGGTTTTTCAAGAGGTAGGTCAGGTGGTCTGGTATTTCCATCTCTTTCAGAATTTTCCACAGTTTATTGTGATCCACACAGTCAAAGGCTTTGGCATAGTCATTAAAGCAGAAATAGATGTTTTTCTGGAACTCTCTTGCTTTTTTGATGATCCAGCAGATGTTGGCAGTTTGATCTCTGGTTCCTCTGCCTTTCCTAAAACTAGCTTGAACATCTGGAAGTTCACGGTTCATGTATTGGTGAAGCCTGGCTTGGAGAATTTTGAGCATTACTTTACTAGCATGTGAGATGAGTGCAATTGTGCGGTAGTTTGAACATTCTTAGGCATTGCCTTTCTTTGGGATTGGAATGAAAACTGACCTTTTCCAGTCCTGTGGCCACTGCTGAGTTTTCCAGCTATAGACAAGAGAGTTTTGTTGTCAATCTAAGGTACCCCTTTGGAGATACTGAAAGATAAATCTGGGCCTTTGTAGGTCAGGAGAACAGCGGGGTCCAAAGGTAGATTTGGACATCTTTGGCATATTGGTGATGGACAGGGAGGCCTGGCGTGCTGCAGTTTATGGGGTTGCAGAGAGTCGGACATGACTGAGTGACTGAACTGAACTGAAGTGTATAGCTGATAGTTGAAACTATCAGAGAGGATGAGAACACCAGAAAGACATGTAGAAGGAGAAAAATGATGAGCCAAGAATAGAACTCTGGACACTGACATGACAGAGACAGGTAATGTGGTTGACAAGCAGAGAAAACTGAAACAGAGAAAACGGAGAAATAGCTGTTAGATGTAGGAGAAGAACCAGAAGAGAATGTTATCCCAAAAGACAAGGGAGGAAAGGACTTCAGGAAACCAGGATTAAGAGGATGCAGCCATGTTGAGTAAGATGAAGACTGGGAAGAAAAGTTCCTGAACTGGGCAGCTGTGTGGATATGGGTGTCTTTAGCAAGAACAATTTCATAGGGGTAGGATGCAGGGTTGAGAAATGAATGAGAAATGAAGAAAATATGGCTGGTATGTGAGGCCAGTTCTTTCATAATTGGCCATTCAGAAAATAATGTGATTGATTGAGGGAGACAGTGGGTTGAAGGAAGAAAGTTTGTAAGAAATGAAACCAAAGGAAGTCCTAATCATATATTCTTAATAAAGTAGGGATAGACCAGATGTCTTAATCATTTGGCCTGCTATAACAAAGTACCATAGGCTAGGTGGCTTGCAAATAGAAGTTTATTTTTTATAGTTCTAGGAGCTTGAAGTATGAGATCAGGATGCTAACATGGTGAGAGCCCTCTTCCTGTTCGCAGACTGCCAATTTCTCATTGTATCCTCATATGGTGGAAGGAAGGCAAGAGCATTCTGGAGTCACGTTTGTAAAGGCAGTAATGCTGTTCACCCGGGCTTCCCTGATGGCTCAGCGGTAAAGAATCTCCTGCCAATGCAGGAGACCTGGGCTCAGTCCCTGGGTGGGGAAGATCCCTAGGAGAAGGAAATGGCAACGCACTCCAGTATTCTTGCCGGGAAAATCCCATGGACAGAAGGGCCTGGTGGACTATAGTCCATGGGGTCGCAAAGAGTGAGACACAACTTGAGCAACTAAACAGTGACAACATTCTTATTCATGAGAGCATCACCTTCATGACCTAATTACCATCCAGAGGGCTCACCTCCTGATACCATCACTTTAGGGGTTAGGATTTAAACATAGGAATTTTAGGGGATACAAACCTTCAGTCCATTGCATGAGCTCCTCCCACACAAATGAAACAAAGTCAGTAGAAGAAAAGGTGTATAAATTATGGTATATATAAATAATTGAATGTTACATAACTTTTAAAGAAAGAATAAAATAGATCCCAAATAGTGACGGGAAAGTATCTGTGTTAAATTAGAAACATACAAAAAAATTGTAAGTCAATAAATGTAGCATAATTATACTTTAATAAGTGACATTGATACCCATATATCTATCTAAACATGGAAAATATTTGGAAAGGATGTGTACGCAGCTGCCAACAGTGATGGTCTCCAGGGAAATGGGGATGAGAAAAGGAAAGTGATGTTTAACTTCTTCCTACAACTTTAAAGAGAACTAGTGACATTATAAGATTTACATTATTAATTTAAAATATTTTTCAAACTGCATTGAAGAAAACCCTCTCATAAAATCATGAAGTAATTTTACTTTATATGATCAAATACAGAGTTTAGTAGTCATTAAAAAAAGAAAACACCAAAAAACTAACACATTTGTTATGTTAATTTTTTGGACTGGTATTTAAGGCTGAAGCAAAAACGCTCAAAATGCGACAGAGTTCAAGGTAAATGAAGGCTTTTTATTTTTGCTTAAATTTGGAAGATGAGGCCAATAATAGACTAGAGAGTAATTTGAAATAGTTGGAACTCAATCAGAAACTCAATACATGGAGATGAACCTCTGTCTTATGGAGCATTGGTTGCTTTAACCAGTGAGCTAGAAGTGACCTTGGTGATTTATTTGATAGTAATTTTTATTTATAATACATCTGTATTAGTCAGTGTTCTCCAGAGTAACAACAATATCAGGAGTTAGCTATAGATACATTTATTTGGGGGAACTGGTTTATGTGATTGTGGAAGCTGAGAAGTCCCATAATCTGCCATCTGCAAATTGGAGACCCAGCAAAGCCCATGCTGTAATTCAGTCTGAATCCAAAGGCCTGAGGACCAGGGAAGCAGATGGTGTGAATCCCAGTCCAAAGGAAGGAGATAGAGATGTTCCAGATCAAGCATGAGGCAGAGAAAAAGGAGCGAATTCCTCTGCTTTTTGTTTTATTCAGGCTCTCCATGGATTGGATGCTGCCCACTCACATTGGGAGGGCAGTCTACTGAGTTCATTGATTCAAATGTTAATCTCATTCAGAAATACCCTTCACTGACACACTCAAAAATAGTATTTAGTCTGGGCACTGCATCCAAAAACACATAAAATTAACTGTCACAATATGCAAGTTGTCACAATATGCAAGTTAGTAATTAGTGAATAGTTATTAAGTATGTCTGTTTTTCATAAAAGTTTATTTTATATGAAAGAAGGCTTAGAAGCAGGGTGCTGCAGTTAGCCTAAAATGGTAGCTTTCAAGAATTTATTAGAATTTCGTTTAAAATAGGAACACTCCTATGTTCGTACCTTAGTTTCAGATCAGATCAGATCAGTCACTCAGTCGTGTCCGTCTCTTTGCGACCCCATGAATCGCAGCATGCCAGGCCTTCCTGTCCATCACCAACTCCCGGAGTTCACTCAGACTCACGTCCATCGAGTCAGTGATGCCATCCAGCCATCTCATCCTCTGTCGTACCGTTCTCCTCCTGCCCCCAATCCCTCCCAGCATCAGAGTCTTTTCCAATGAGTCAACTCTTCACATGAGGTGGCCAAAGTACTGGAGTTTCAGCTTCAGCATCATTCCTTCCAAAGAAATCCCAGGGCTGATCTTCTTCAGAATGGACTG
>NW_011495034.1:14198850-14203884 GCF_000754665.1 Bison bison bison | reverse complement strand
CCAAAGAAATCCCAGGGCTGATCTTCTTCAGAATGGACTGGTTGGATCTCCTTGCAGTCCAAGGGACTCTCAAGGGTCTTCTCCAACACCACAGTTCAAAAGCATCAATTCTTCGGCACTCAGCCTTCTTCACAGTCCAACTCTCACATCCATACATGACCACAGGAAAAACCATAGCCTTGACTAGACAAACCTTTGTTGGCAAAGTAATGTCTCTGCTTTTGAATACGCTATCTAGGTTGGTCATAACTTTCCTTCCAAGGAGTAAGCTTCTTTTAATTTCATGGCTGCAATCACCATCTGTAGTGATTTTGGAGCCCCCCAAAATAAAGTCTGACACTGTTTCCACTGTTACTCCATCTATTTCCCATGAAGTGGTGGGACCGGATTCCATGATCTTCGTTTTCTGAATGTTGAGCTTTAAGCCAACTTTTTCACTCTCCACTTTCACTTTCATCAAGAGGCTTTTGAGTTCCTCTTCACTTTCTGCCATAAGGGTGGTGTCATCTGCATATCTGAGGTTATTGATATTTCTCCCGGCAATCTTGATTCTAGCTTGTGTTTCTTCCAGTCCAGCATTTCTCATGATGTACTCTGCAGTACCTTAGTTTAAGTAACTTAAATAACCTGTAAACCAACCTTCTTAGGTTGAACTTTGGAATCTAGAAGTGTTAAGGAATAGGAAAGCCCTATTCTACTATTATTAAAGTCAGTAGAAGAAAAGGTGTATAGCTTTAGGGTACAAGAGTCCTTGAGGACTGAAAATAGATGAGAGAATATTCATAAAAGGTATTCATAAAAGGAAGTAGAAGATGTTAATTAAAAGACCTGCGAGCTAGTATCTTACTTGTGGTGTTAGAGGTAGTGTAGCAAGTCAGAACCTCAGTCCAGACTCCACTAGGCTCTGGCCCCATCTTGAGACCAGGAGAATATAAAGAAAAGGAGGAGACAGGAGCATAGCAAGTCTCTCCTTCAATCTCCTCCCATCCCATCTTTATTAACAACTACCAAGGCCACTGATGCGAAGCGCTGACTCATTGGAAGACCCAGATGCTGGGAAAGATTGAAGGCAGGAGGAGAAGGGGATGACAGGATGAGATGGTTGGATGGTATCATCTACTCAATGGACATGAGTTTGAGCAAACTCTAGGAAATAGCAAAGGACAGGGAAGCCTGGCATGCTACAGCCATGGGGTCGCAAAGAGTTGGACATGTCTGAGTAACTGAACAATGACAACAGCTGTTGTCGTTCTGCAGTATGCAGAACATACTCTCTCAGAACCCTGGAGTATGTTGAAAGAACACTATTTATTCCTGGGCTTCCCAGGTGGTGCAGTCGTAAATAATCTGCCTGCCAATGCAGGAGATGCAAGAGACTCAGGTTCGATCCTTTAGAGTAGGAAACGGCAGCCCACTCCAATATTCTTGCCTGGGAAGTCCCATGGACAGAGGTGCCTGGGAGGCTACAGTCCATGGGGTCACAAAGAATTGGACACAACTGAGCACACGCACACACACACACAGACACACTTACACACATACATATACACATTGAGACTTGGATGGGAAGTCCCACGGACAGAGGTGCCTGGAAGGCTACAGTCCATGGGGTTGTAAAGAGTCAGACATGACTCAGCATGCACGCTCACACGCACACACACATTGAGACTTCCCAGTAAAATATAATGGAGGATTCCAGGATAAAGCCACAGTTCCTGCCCTGAGAGATTATCCAGTGGGAGGTAGGACATTACAATGCCATTTGAAAAGGGGGACATTAGGCATGTTTTACCCAATACAAGCTGAGCACTCAGCACAGGAAAAAAAAAGCACCTAGTGATTCCCTGGGGGGTTTGGAGAGAGCTTTATAGAAGAGGGGACACAGGCTGGGACTTGAAGGAAGACAAAAGGCATTAGAGGAGAGCATTGGAGATGAGCAAGTATAGACAAAGTCAGTGGCATGGGCAGGGGAAGAAGGGGGAGGGGAAGGTTGGAATGTGGGGGCTGTATGTGAGGGGCTTTGACTCTCACCGTGGAGTGTTGTGTTCTGCCATCAGCATCCTATTGAACCCTGACAGTGTGCATTTATTTTTTTCCTGTTTAAAATTTGCTGACTTTATCCCAAACATTTTTTAATTTCAGGGTCTTTATATAAGATGAGATGTGATCTAATGACTAAATCAGCCAATGTGTAGAAAGAGAAGGCAGGAAATACCACATGGAAAATAAAATATAACCACCTTAATTTAAATATTTAAACAAGAAAAGCTTTTAGATTTTCAGAAAGCAATAATTTACCTCCTGGAAATTGTTATGTTTTCTGATGTTGTTAGTTTCAGTAATTTTTCAATGCATGACTAAACCCTGGAACAGAACAATTTTAACTGAAAGCTACAAATGGGTTTACTTAAAGGGAAAAAGAAAAATTGGAAGTTGTCATTTTATTTTCTTTCTAAAAATAGCTAGAACATTATCATTAAAAACCTCTTCAGAAGTAGAACTCCATTAACTGGGACGCCACTGATGAAAAATTTTCCATAATCTCACCAGTTTTGCCTTTTCTTAGCAAACCATCTCTTCTTTATTATTGTAGACCAACGATAAACAGGGTATATTGAAGTTATGTTTACAATGTATAAGACAGAGGGGCCCTTTCATTCAACCTCATTAACCTTGGAAACATTTTTTCAGTGACGAATATTTCTGAAATCCCTAGTATGTTCTAGGTACTGGGGATATAGCTTTGAATGCCTGCGAGCATGCCCAGCTGCTCAGTCATGTCTGACTCTTTGTGACCCCATGGACTGTAGCCCGCCATGCTCCTCTGTCCATGGAATTCTCCAGGCAAGAACTATGGAGTGAGTAGCCATTCCCTCTCCCAGGGTTTCTTTCCAAACCAGGGACTGAATCTGCATCTTCTGTGTCTCTTTGCATTGGTGGGCGGACTCTTTACCACTGTACCACCTGGGAAGCCCCATAGCTTTGAATAAGGCATGCCAAATCCCTGACTGTCAGGGGTTTACTTTCTTGTGTGCAGACAAGAAATATGAAAGCATATAAAAAGATAATTATGGGGACTGATAAATGCTCTAAGGAAAGGCAGTTTATAAGGTGATTAGGGCTAAGATATCAAGAGGAGGCCTTTGTGGGAGGTGATGTTTGAGTTATACCTGTGTGGTTAGAAGGTGATCCACTGAAAAGAGCAATATTAACAGAAGGAACAACAGAACAAAGGTTGAGACAAGGCTAATCAACACAGAGTGGGTGACTGGGTAGTCAACTAACTTTGCTGAGGGGATGAGGTCAGAAATAGTGGGGCAGAAGATCATGCAAAAGGCTTTGAAGTCTGTATGGAAGCTGGATTCTGTTCTGTAATCTCTGAATTTTTGGCAGAGTAAGGATGATATAATTGGAAACATGCTTTGGAAAAATCATTTGGGCTGTTTTGTGGGGATTTGGTGGGGTGGAAGAATACAGGCAAGGACGCCAATGAGGAAGCAGCTGCAGCATTTCAGGAGAGAGTTGACATTGGCTTGGACTAGGGTTGTCACTGTAGAAAAGATAAGAAGTGGTAAGACGCAGGATATAATTTGGATGGTCCATTATAGCAGGATTGTTGGTCTACATTCTGTCCACATTCCCTGGACATTCACTGTTTCAATGATACTGAAGGCTTCCTACTGCCAGGCCAAAATGCTAGAGAATTGGAGGGATAAACATCCCAGCTTCCTTTCCTTTCTGGTGGAGAACAACTCTGATGCATGAAAATCACTCAGAGGTCCCAGTGGGATGTAGTCCCAGCTGCCTTTGTGAGTAACCTGCTTATCGTCACGCCTATACTGGCTTCCTTTCCTCCTTCTCTTTCCCCAGCCTGTCACTAGTGCCTTTTGGGATCATCTCCTAAATAAACTACTTGCAGTCCAATACCTGACCCAGGGTCAGCTTCTGGGGGCACGCAGGTTAAGACACTAATTTTGGTAGATTGTAAATAATTAATGACCACACTGAGGACCTATAATTAGTGTGTTCCTCGCTCAGTCTTGTCCAACTCTTTGCAACCCCATGGACTGTATCCTACCAGGCTTCTCTGTCTGTGAAATTCTCCAGGCAAGAATACTGGAGTGGGTAGCCATTCCCTTCTCTAGGGGATCTTCCTGACCCAGGGATCCTGCATTGCAGGCAGATTCTTTACTGTCTGAGCCACCAGGGAGGCTCCAGACCTTTGATAGGTAATATTTTAGGATTATTTGATTAGCTACACATGCTTTGGTCTTCTGTGGTATCTCAGTGGTTAAGAATACACTGCCAATGCAGGAGACATGGGTTTGATCCTTGGGTTGAATCCACCTGTCAATGCAATCCCTGGGTAGGGAAGATCCCCTGGAGAAGGAAATGGCAACCCACTCCAGTATTCTTGCCTGGGAAATCCCATGGGCAGAGAAGCCTGGTGGGCTACAATCCATGGGTTCACAAAGAGTCAGACAGGACTGAGTGACTAAACAACAACAGCACATGCTTCAAGATGACAGAATTGCATTTCCTTCTCAGATGTGTTCTCCCATCTCCTTGCAAGGCTCTGCTTATGAATCTTCTTAGGGTAAATTATCTGGACCATTTCCAGCAAATTCACTTTTTGTCAAACCCAGGAAAAGGTGACTTGGAGGAAGAGGCAGAGTTTCTCTAGCAACTTTGGTCTCATAAGGAATCGTCTCCCACCACGATGGAGTTCTCTGGAATTTAGATGTGGTCTGTGACCATCAGCCTTTTAATAAATTCTTGCTAAACCTTGGTAATTGGGGTTTGGGTAAAAGGTTCAGACATGGTGATTAACCATCCTGGTTTGCCTGGACGATATCAATTTGTAAATTATTAAGTATTCAGTTCAGTTCAGTTCAGTCGCTCAGTCGTGTCCGACTCTTTGCGACCCCATGAATCGCAGCACTCCAGGCCTCCCTGTCCATCACCAACTCCCGGAGTTCACTCAGACTCACGTCTATCGAGTCAGTGATGCCATCCAGCCATCTCATCCTCTGT
>NW_011495034.1:14193545-14198591 GCF_000754665.1 Bison bison bison | reverse complement strand
GCTGCAGTCACCATCTGCAGTGATTTTGGAGCCCAGGAAAATAAAGTCTGACACTGTTTCCACTGTTTCCCCATTTCCCATGAAGTGGTGGGACCGGATTCCATGATCTTCGTTTTCTGAATGTTGAGCTTTAAGCCAACTTTTTCACTCTCCACTTTCACTTTCATCAAGAGGCTTTCGACTCTTCACTTTCTGCCATAAGGGTGGTGTCATCTGCATATCTGAGGTTATTGATATTTCTCCCAACAATCTTGATTCCAGCTTGTGTTTCTTCCAGTCCAGCATTTCTCATGATGTACTCTGCATGTAAGTTAAATAAGCAGGGGGATAATATACAGCCTTGACATACTCCTTTTCCTATTTGGAACCAGTCTGTTGTTCCATGTCCAGTTCTAACTGTTGCTTCCTGACCTGCATATAGGTTTCTCAAAAGGCAGGTGAGGTGGTCTGGTATTCCAATCTTTTTCAAAATTTTCCACAGTTTATTGTGATCCACACAGTCAAAGGCTTTGGCATAGTCAATAAAGCAGAAATAGATGTTTTTCTGGAACTCTCTTGCTTTTTCCGTGATCCAGCGGATGTTGGCAATTTGATCTCCGGTTCCTCTACCTTTTCTAAAACCATCTTGAACATCAGGAATTTCACGGTTCACATATTGCTGAAGCCTGGCTTGGAGAATTTTGAGCATTACTTTACTAGCATGTGAGATGAGTGCAATTGTGTGGTAGTTTGAGCATTCTTTGGCATTGCCTTTCTTTGGGATTGGAATGAAAACTGACCTTTTCCAGTCCTGCGGCCACTGCTGAGTTTTCCAAATTTGCTGGCATATTGAGTGCAGCACTTTCACAGCCTCATCTTTCAGGATTTGAAATAGCTCAACTGGAATTCCATCACCTCCACTAGCTTTGTTCGTAGTGATGCTTTCTAAGGCCTACTTGACTTCACATTCCAGGATGTCTGGCTCTAGATGAGTGATCACACCATCGTGATTATCTGGGTCGTGAAGATCTTTTTTGTACAGTTCTTCTGTGTATTCTTGCCACCTCTTCTTAATATCTTCTGCTTCTGTTAGGTCCATACCATTTCTGTCCTTTATCGAGCCCATTTTTGCATGAAATGTCCCCTTGGTATCTCTAAGTAAGTATTATTAAGTAATAAATATAGGTAACGAGGAAGTAAAGCAGTTTTCTAATGTGACCTAAAAAATCCCACAGTCATATCCACTCACATGCCAATGGCAAAACTTGGTTTGCTAGAGAAATGAGTCTCTAGATAAAGTGATTTTGTGTTCACCTAAAATTCTGGGGAAAGAAGGAAGGGCTGAATATTGAGGAACAACTAGCAGTTTTTCTCCCTCTCATGGTTTTAAGAATAATTTGAACCAATTAAAAGTTATCTGTAATTATAGGTTTATAAAATTATGGGAACAAAATGACCCCAAGGCATGATAAACTAAAAGAGTATTAAACTCTCTCATCTGGAAAGTCTGCTTACATTAAAAAAGAAGAAAAATCATTGATTTTGTAGAATTTGAGCTCGTCTGAGTCTTATAACTATTATGATTAGAATATATCTGGCTATTCTAGGCCAAAATTTTTAAGAATATAAGCCAAGTTAAGTCAGCTTTGTAGACTCTGCCCTTCTGAATTTCCTCCTTTTCAGATTTCTGGGTTGAATGGTGCACAGAGTAAGGAAGAAAAAAGAAATGTGTGCCGCATTTGTGGGTAGTGAAGAGGTGGGTAGAGAAATAAATTCCATAATATACTGTGAATATTGAAGTTCAGAAAGTAAAATTAACATGGCCTAAAAGAAAATTGCTTTGCACACTTTTCTGTTTTCTGAGACTGCTAGTGTTTTGGCAGTGGTTGTCTGTGGACAACCATAATGTAGAACATGAGATGGAAATACAGTTGTGGAATTTTAATAATCTGCTGGTCTGCTAATAATTTGCTTTTGTTCAAACCATTTCTTTTTAATTTGACAGTTATTCATAAATCTTAGTCCAAAAAAAGAGTGTAAGTTTATCTTAGGAAGATCTGTACAGTAATAAGAAAGTAAAGTGTAGACACACTTTCACATCTTCCAGGAAGACATTTTATTCAGCACTAAACTACTAAATTTATGCTTCTGAAAGTTGCTGTTGTCCTTTGGGGCCCAAAGTCACAATTAGGAAATAAGTGGAAGTAATAGAATCATGCTTGAAGAGTAAGTTTCAAGTAGTACATTTTAAGTGGCTGTTACTATTTTGGGAATAATAATAACAGCTGCTTTAATAATACAGTACTCATTTCATGTCATATTTGAATATGATTTCCATATAAATGCAAAAATGAAAGCAAAAAAGTTCAACTTCAAATGTCCAAGTTCCTTTAACTTCTGAATATATAATTTTATCACTCTTTTTTTTATCAAATTCCACATGAATGAAGAGCTGGGAATTTTTAGAATTTAGAGGGTCCAGGTACAACATTTGCAGTTGCTTAATATGCTTCATTACATATATTTATCTTATCTTTCCCCTCCCTTGCAAAGATCTACTTTGCAAAATTGTTTTCCTGACTATTCTGCCTCAGGCTATCAAGTCTAATAAAGAGATTTTTGGCCTTCTACTAACTTGCTTGTGTCAAAGAACTATTGTCCTTCCCGTTCCTCTCACCCTTTGAATTTAAGTCCAAAATAAATGAATGGTAACAAGTTTTCTTCACTGCTTTTTAGTGTCAAGTTCCAGTTCAGAAAAAGTTCTGTTCAAGAATGAATTCCAGTAGTGTTCCTGTTGCCAGCAGGCAGCATTAAAGTCTTGGCATATGGAAGTAAGCCAGAGTAAATGCTACTCTAGTTGAGTGAAGTCGTTTATATATGATAACATACGATTATGATTCTTAATGCAAACTTCACAGCCATCTTATGATGAGCTTTTATAGGCAGTAAATTTAAAGGTGAAATCATCTCAAGTATGATTTTTATTCAGATACTGTGCAAACAGAAAATATGGAGCAAGGTCCTAAGAGATAGAGCATTCTTTGATTATAGAGCAGTAGTTGGATTACTGGGTCAGGCTGAAAGATTTTGGAGTTGGTGTCATGTGCTGGCATAAAGAGAGAGAGAGCAGGCAAACTGTTTGGGGTCAGGTTTCTTCTCCCTTGGAGGTCAAGGCAGTCCTGAGGACTTACCTGGAGAGGGAGTCTTGTTCCTCTTCTTCCCTGGAGATGGCCAGGACTTCTAGAATCCCTGGCCTTACCCATGTGGATCTAGGCTGTGTTTCAGGAGCAGGGAGGTCCAGCCCTGCTCAGGGTCATGCTCGTTTGCTATGTTTCTATATTACCTCTTATATTATTAATAAATGTCTGTGTGCCCCAAGAGGGAAAAACTGTATTATTCTGTTCTTCATACATTCACCTTTGATCTTCTAATCTCTTCTCCACTTCACAACCAGAGAGACCTGATAGGCAGTAGCTGTCACATCCTTCCAGTAACCGCCCTCCCCACGCCCCTCACCAGTGGCTGATTATCTCTTAGCATAAAGACCTCACCCCAGGTGTGCTCTTTTCCTTTTAGCCACAGTTAACACTTTCACTTCCACATTTAGGCAAATGTTCACTTCCACATTCCTGCCTTGGGTTCTTTTTATACAGTTTGCTTTGCCTGGCATTCTCTCTACCTCATCCTCCCTGCTTCCTCACCCTTTTTACCCAGCTGCCTCCTCCTCACCTTCTTGTGTCACCTTTTCTGGGAAGACTTCCCTGAGCCTCTACACCAAGCTGGGCCTCTCCCTCACACACTCTGACTGCACTCAGCATCCCCATTTGTAGCACTTAACAATTTTAGTTAATTAATTATTTAATGTTTCCCTTGATAGATTGGAAATGCAATGATGATGTCAAATATGTTTGTTAATTGCCATACTTGAAGAACCTAGCTCAGCATCTGGCATTCACTATATAGACATTCACTATATATTTCTTGAATAGATGAATAAATGATGAGCCAATAAATGACCAACTGGATGGTCTGATTCCTTTTTGCACACTCCCTCCCAACCCCACAGCGGGTGCAGGACAGGACAGTAGAAGAGAAGTGTAGGTGAAAGGTTCTATAGGAGTTCTCTGGATTTGGAAATTCTGGATGGGGGATTGTGAAGCTGGTACAAAGCGTTGTTCTTCTGGGACCCTATTAATTCCTATTTGAGTCTCTGCAGCAGGGAGGAGCTGCCCTGATCAGCTCAGGGCTTCCTCAATTCTGCAGGGAAATCCCCAGAGTCCTCCCAGCCTTCATCTGCCTGGAAGAAAACTTGACCACCCTTTTGCCTTTCCCTTAAGCTACTGGTGGCTTCCTGGGTGGCTCAGACGGTAAAGTGTCTGCCTGCAATGCAGGAGACCCGGGTTCGATTCCTGGGTCGGGAAGATCCCCTGGAGAAGGAAGTGGCAATCCACTCCAGTACTCTTGCCTGGAAAATCCCATGGATGGAGGAACCTGATAGGCTACAGTCTATGGGGTCACAAAGAGTCAGACACGACTGAGCAACTTCACTTTAAGCTACTGTGAGATGGTTGTCAGGCTACAATCCATCTTAAGCATCTCCTGTGTACAAGTCTCAGCTGGAAGATGGAAAGCTAAGCAGAAGATAGGCTATTTAGGTTTGTTATTCTTCAGGTACTCTTTCTCTACCCTAGATATCTTACCAGAGTTCTGTGTCTTATTTCCAACTGCATGATACCTAGATCCACTTAGCACTCAAAAGCAAAACTGGTTATCCTCCTTCAACCTAGAATCAAACAGAAGGCAAAATCTTTACTTATGATCCTATCACCATCCATTGAATGGACCAAGCTAGAAGCAAACTTTAATTTCTTTACTTTTCGCACAAAATCGGCACTGAATGCTGTTGAATTTCCCATGTGGGTGCCCTTTTCACCCTCCCACTGAATCTTTATCACCTCAAGCTGTTTATGTCTCCCAAATCACCTCTCTGCCCCTTATTTTTTCATTCATTCATCTCTTTTTCACTGACCTTAGTCATTTTTCAATAATAAGGTATTTTTAACATAT
>NW_011495034.1:14192987-14193445 GCF_000754665.1 Bison bison bison | reverse complement strand
TTTTAACATATCATTTTCTTTAAAAACTCTCAATGCTTTTTAAAAATGCCATTATCATGAAAAAGAAGGCTGAGGAACTTTGCAGATTAAAGGACATGAAAAAGACAAGAAAATGAAATGCAATACATGCTTCCAGATTTGATTCTACAGGGTAAAATTTTTCATAGTGTAAAAGTCATTATCAGAACAGTTGACAAAATTGGAATTATATGGATTAAAATTTCTTGAATTTGAAAATTGTAATTTGGTTATAAAAGAGAATGTCTTTATTCTTGGAAAATACACACTGAACTATTAAGAGGTAAAAGGATGAACTACTCTCAATTAGTTCAGAAAAAAATGTGTGTATATACCTGTGAGTACAAAGCAAAGGAGAAAAGGAAAGATATAAACATCTGAATGCAGAGTTCCAAAGAATAGCAAGAAGGGATAAGAAAGCCTTCTTCAGCGATCAATGC
>NW_011495034.1:14192031-14192866 GCF_000754665.1 Bison bison bison | reverse complement strand
ACAGAAGCAGACAGATATTAAGAAGAGATGGCAAGAATACACAGAAGAACTGTACAAAAAAGATCTTCACGACCCAGATAATCACGATGGTATAATCACTGACCTAGAGCCAGACATCCTGGAATGTGAAGTCAAGTGGGCCTTAGAAAGCATCACTACGAACAAAGCTAGTGGAGGTGATGGAATTCCAGTTGAGCTATTCCAAATCCTGAAAGATGATGCTGTGAAAGTGCTGCCCTCAATATGCCAGCTAATTTGGAAAATTCAGCAGTGGCCACAGGACTGGAAAAGGTCAGTTTTCATTCCAATCCCTAAGATAGGCAATGCCAAAGAATGCTCAAACTACCACACAATTGCACTCATCTCACATACTAGTAAAGTAATGCTCAAAATTCTCCAAGCCAGGCTTCAGCAATATGTGAAATTCCAGTTCTTCAAGCTGATTTTAGAAAAGGCAGAGCAACCAGAGATCAAATTGCCAACATCCGCCGGATCATGGAAAAAGCAAGAGAGTTCCAGAAAAACATCTATTTCTGCTTTATTGACTATGCCAAAGCCTTTGACTGTGTGGATCACAATAAACTGTGGAAAATTTTGAAAGAGATTGGAATACCAGACCACCTCACCTGCCTCTTGAGAAACCTATATGCAGGTCAGGAAGCAACAGTTAGAACTGGACATGGAACAACAGACTGGTTCCAAATAGGAAAAGGAGTACGTCAAGGCTGTATATTGTCACCCTGCTTATTTAACTTCTATGCAGTGTACATCATGAGAAACGCTGGACTGGAAGAAGCACAAGCTGGAATCAAGATTGCTGGGAGAAATCTCAATC
>NW_011495034.1:14187131-14191123 GCF_000754665.1 Bison bison bison | reverse complement strand
ATAATGTATATGTGGCCAAATAGTAATAATTGGTAAATCTGTGTAAAGACTATACAGGAGTTCTTTGTGTTATTGCTTTCTCAAAGTTTGGTGTTATTTTATCATAAAAACTTATAAAAAATCAATTTTAAATATTAAATTTAGTTGTAGTACTTTAGTCCAAACAAACTTTGTTAATAACACACACACAATTTCATCAGCTTCCTGCTACCCATACAAAGAAATTTTAAGCTTCTCAGAGTCATGCTCAGGCCTTTCTATAATCTGGTCTCAAACTACTTTTCTGCCTCACTGTTTCCTATCCTATAGTTACTCCTTATTCTATCCATGATGCAGCGATCACCTTTCATTCTTCCCCCTGTGTTTTTTTTCCCCCTGCTATTCTTTCTACAAAGTATGCCTTCACTGTTACTTCACTGGTGACCTCTCATGCCCATTCTGAGACCTCAGGGGTCAATTCTTCTGCAATGCCCTACTCCATAATCGTAGGCAGCGTTAACACATCCCTCCTCTTAGGGACTGAATGTTGTGTTCCCTAATATTCATATGTTGAAGTTCTAACCCCCAATGTGATAGTATTTTAAGGTGGGACTTTGGAGGTAAAAAGGGTAAGATGAGGTCATGAGTATGGGGCCCTCATGATGGGATTGGGGCCCTCATGATGGGATTTGTGCCCTTGTAAAAAGAGACACCAGAGAACTTGTCTCTTACTCCATCATGTGAGGATCCAGTGAGAAGGTGGACCTCTGCAAGCCTTAATCTTCTGGCACTTTTATCTTAGCTTCTCAGGTTCTAGAAGGATGAGAAATGTGTTTATGTTTGTTAAACCATGCATTCCATTATGGCAACCCAAGCAGACTAATGTATCTCCTCTGTGTATACATAGCAATTTGCCTAGAAGTAAGCTATAGCAGTTAGGACTCTGATGTACAATGAGTTGCTGATGGATTTTTCTGTCACACAAGAAAGTGAATCCTAAGGGCAGCAGGTGTGTACCTTATTTTTCTGTCCCCGAAGCAGTGCCTGACCCACTGGAGTCCAGGCTTGCTGAATGAAAGAAGCAGAATCTAAACCTGATCACTTCAGTTATTCATTAACTCTACTGTTTGAGTATGGATTCATTGTGACTTCGCTTGAAATTGTGACAGATTGATTTTAGCGTTTTACAGAGAAAGCCACAGTTTCTAATGAAGCAGAGACATTGCCGATAGCCCTGCCTTCCTGTTTCCATATCATCAGTGATGGATTCAGTAGCCTCAAGAGGATTCTTAGTAAAGAATATTTTAATTCAAAACTTATTTTGAAAAGAAACTTTCCTTCATACACTTTATATAAACATGAACTAGATAATAAAGCATGCCTAGTAGATAATAAAGCATGCCTACACTAATTAGGAGAAGGCAATGGCACCCCACTCCAGTACTCTTGCCTGGAAAATCCCAGGGACCGGGGAGCCTGGTGGGCTGCCGTCTCAGGGGTCGCACAGAGTCGGACACGACTGAAGTGACTTAGCAGCAGCAGCACACTAATTAAGAAAGTTTTTTAAAAGTGAAGTAACATTATTAGTAAATTTCTGTGAGCAATAAATAAATTATGAACATTAGGTAGTGCAAAGTTGAACAAGGATAGAACATTAATCTCTATTTGTTTCTTTTTCTCCAGCTCATTTTTTATAAAAAGACTTTCCCTACATAGTCCCCTTCCTACTCCCTCACTCAGCAGACATTTCAGCAGATATTTTACTCAAAACAAAACCGTGCAGTCTATGCTGCATATTGGAGGACATGTGCACAAGATCACTCCAAAGGGGAAGTACATATTTCCAGTTGAAAGCTGGAGAAAGGTTGTATAAATATGAACTATTTAGTCAAATTCAAACATAATTAGGAGGAAGTATTAGAAATACTGAAAAAATTGATATATTCCTAAATTCTAAGTTATCTGGTAGTAATTGCTGTCAACTCAGAGATCACTTTTGCTTGATTTCTTTGTTTTCATTTCATTCTCTACATGGCCATGAATATTCCGTGAGATCTGTAGCAATTGTAAAATCTATCAATACACTCTTTATGTTCTTTGAAAGACCATCTAGACTTATTCTGAATGTCCTGAATCACATATAATTCCAGCTCTATGTTAGCTATGTTACCTAGTGTATTAGTCAGCTTGAGCTGCTATAACAAAATACTGTAGACTGGGTCATTTTTAGTAACAGATATTTATTTATCACAGTTCTTTAGGCTAAGAAGTCTAAGATCAAGGTACCCAAATATTCAGTTCTTAGTAAAGGCCTTCTTCCTGGCCTGTAATCCTTCACTCTCTCTGTTTCCTCACCTGGCCAATCCTTGATGTGTGTGCGTGGAGGGAGTGAGAGCTCTCTCTCTCACTATTTTTATGCAGGCACTAACCCACCATGAATATGCCACCCTCACGACCTGATTTAAATTTAATCATGTATAAAAGGCCCCTGCTCCTAATACCATCACATTGAGAGTTAGGGCTTCAGAATGTGAACTTTAGGGGGAACACAGACATTCAGTCCACAACAGAACAGATTCATTTCCTTTGTTGGCTGGCATACAGCCCGACTGACTCCACACTGTTTGTTTGGCTGACACTGCCTGCCCCCATATTGTACATTGATAGCATTAGAAGCAAGTTGTTCCCTGGTAAGCTTTAGACTCAGAAATACTGGAGTTTTGCTTGTTTTGATCTTGGCTTAAATTTTATAAGGGATTTGTAAATCTTGTAAGTGTGTAAAGTAACATAGAACTGGATGTATCCTTTCTTGTTCTAATATATTTTGAAATGAACTATTTAAGCAGAAAATACTTCTTTATAAATGAAAGTGAAAACATTAGGAAGGTTGAACATGAAGAATAATTATCAAAATATTATGATGATAGTACAGTATAGTGAATGCAATGAGGCCTTTTTAGAGAAAAACCAGAGTCCATGGTCTTGTTTTATGACTTATTAACTATATTTTAAAACAACTTACATAAACCCATTGGGTCTCAAGTATTGACATATCTTCTTTTATTTATTTTTAATTTTTTTCTATTTCTTAAATTTTTTCCCCATGTTGCATAGCTTATAGGATCTTAGTTCCCTGACCAGGGATTGAACCTGGACCCTCAGCAGTGAAAGGACAGAGTCCTAACCACTGGACTGTTAGGGAATTCCCTCAAGTATATCTTCTATAAAATTGTGATAATAGCACCTATCTTTCTGTGGGACTATTTTGAAAATGAAACAATACATGTAAATTATGAGCTCTAGTTCCTTGAGCATAGTGTATACTCAATAAATAGTAGCTTTTATAATTAATAATTTTTAAGTCAAGAGAAGAAAATAAACTGATAGGTAATTAGCATCTCTGATTGATTATTGCTTTTATTCAAATTTTAAATTTTTTAGAACACCCTTTAGTAAATTGAACATATTAATATTATCTCATGTTTCCTGAAGTATATGTGAACCGTGAACTTCCTGATGTTCAAGCTGGTTTTAGAAAAGGCAGAGGAACCAGAGATCAAATTGCCAACATCCGCTGGATCATCGAAAAAGCAAGAGAGTTCCAGAAAAACATCTATTTCTGCTTTATTGACTATGCCAAAGCCTTTGACTGTGTGGATCACAATAAACTGTGGAAAATTCTGAAAGAGATGGGAATACCAGACCACCTGATCTGCTCTTGAGAAATTTGTATGCAGGTCAGGAAGCAACAGTTAGAACTGGACATGGAACAACAGACTGGTTCCAAGTAGGAAAGGAGTTCATCAAGGCTGTATATTATCACCCTGTTTATTTAACTTCTATGCAGAGTACATCATGAGAAACGCTGGGCTGGAAGAAACACAAGCTGGAATCAAGATTGCCAGGAGAAATCTCAATAACCTGAGATATGCAGATGACACCACCCTTATGGCAGAAAGTGAAGAGGAACTCAAAAGCCTCTTGATGAAAGTGAAAGTGGAGAGTGAAAAAGT
>NW_011495034.1:14185450-14186727 GCF_000754665.1 Bison bison bison | reverse complement strand
TGAAGGAGATCAGCCCCGGGTGTTCTTTGGAAGGAATGATGCTAAAGCTGAAACTCCAGTACTTTGGCCACCTCATGCGAAGAGTTGACTCATTGGAAAAGACTCTGATGCTGGGAGGGATTGGGGGCAGGAGAAGAAGGGGACGACAGAGGATGAGATGGCTGGATGGCATCACTGACTCTATGGACATGAGTCTCAGTGAACTCCGGGAGTTGGTGATGGACAGGGAGGCCTGGCATGCTGCAATTCATGGGGTCTCGAAGAGTTGGACATGACTGAGTGACTGATCTGATCTGATCTGATCTGATGTCTATGTAAGTAAATTTGAATAATCTATTGTAGCAAATGACACATAGTAAGCACTCATAAATACTCTTTTTATTCTGTTCTCCCTCCAACCTTCACACACAAACTCTCCTTTTAGGAAACTTCTAAGATGGTCTGGAAATTAACATATACTTAGTCATGATGTCATTGAGTAAGCACACACGTGCACACACACACACACACACACATTACTCCAAAATGAACGTCAATTACCTATTGATTTTCTGTTATTTCTGTGAATCCTACTCTTGCCACTTTGTGGCTTCAGATATTCATAAATGAACACTTTCATCTTTACTTAACTCCAGTATGAAAATAGCCCAATCAGTTCAGTTCAATTCAGCCACTCAGTCGTGTCCGACTCTTTTCGACCCCATGAACCGCAGCATGCCAGGGTTCCCTGTCCATCACCAACTCCCAGAATCCACCCAAACCTATGTCCATCGAGTCGATGAAGCCATCAAACCATCTCATCCTCTGTCGTATTGGAGGTTCAGCTTCAACATCAGTCCTTCCAATGAACACCCAGGACTGACCTCCGTTAGGATAGACTGCTTGGATCTCCTTGCAGTCCAAGGGACTCTCAAGAGTCTTCTCCAACACCACAGTTCAAAAGCATCAATTCTTCAGCACTCAGCTTTCTTCACAGTCCAACTCTCACATCCATACATGACCACTGGAAAAACCATGGCCTTGACTAGAAAGACCTTTGTTGGCAAAGTAATGTTTCTGCTTTTCAATATGCTATCTAGGTTGGTCATAACTTTCCTTCCAAGAATTAAGCGTCTTTTAATTTCATGGCTGCAATCACCATCTGCAGTGATTTTGGAGCCCCCCAAAATAAAGTCTGACACTGTTTCCACTGTTTCCCCATCTATTTCCCATGAAGTGGTGGGACCAGATGCCATGATCTTCGTTTTCTGAATGTTGAGCTTTAAGCCAACTTATTC
>NW_011495034.1:14179060-14185350 GCF_000754665.1 Bison bison bison | reverse complement strand
CTGTTGTTCCATGTCCAGTTCTAACTGTTGCTTCCTGACCTGCATACACATTTCTCAAGAGACAGGTCAGGTGGTCTGGTATTCCCATCTTTTGAAGAATTTTCCACAGTTTATTGTGATCTACACAGTCAAAGGCTTTGGCATAGTCAATAAAGCAGAAATAGATGTTTTTCTGGAACTCTCTTGCTTTTTCCATGATCCAGCAGATGGCAATTTGGTCTCTGGTTCCTCTGCCTTTTCTAAAAGCAGCTTTAACATCTGGAAGTTCACGGTTTACGTATTGCTGAAGCCTGGCTTGGAGAATTTTGAGCATTACTTTACTGGCGTGTGAAATGAGTGCAATTGTGTGGTAGTTTGAGCATTCTTTGGCATTGCCTATCTTTGGGATTGGAATGAAAACTGACCTTTTCCAGTCCTGTGGCCACTGCTGAGTTTTCCAGATTTGCTGGCATATTGAGTGCAACACTTTCCATGATTACCTGGGTCATGAAGATCTTTTTTGTACAGTTCTTCTGTGTATTCTTGCCACCTCTTCTTAATATCTTCTGCTTCTGTTAGATCCATGCCATTTCTGTCCTTTATTGAGCCCATCTTTGCATGAAATGTTCCCTTGGCATCTCTAATTTTCTTCAAGAGATCTCTAGTCTTTCCCAGTCATGTGTATAAACAATATTCTAAATTTTGCCAACTATTATTCTATTGAATATTTATCATGGCTAGGTTTTCTGGTAGGTACTTAACATATATAGTTTCATTCATTCCCCACAAGTTCTTATAGTTAAGTACTGTTTTACAGATGAGAAAGCCAAAGCTCAAAGCCTAGATCCTGTAATTTGTAGGTGGCTTTGGAATGCTACATTCTCCAGTTGTTGCTCTTATTTTATAGGCAGCTATTTCTTATCTTTGTTTGTCCTTCTTTTCCTCCTAGCTTCTAATTATGGGAGGGTTCCAGATTTAGCCTTTGGCCTCTTTTCTCCTCTGTATATGCTCCCTCCCTAGGTTGCTTCATGTACCAAATGGCTCCAAATATATTGATGAGTCATCTGTAGGCTGAAGAATTTTTTTTTTAAGTCACTGTCAAGGCCCTCCTATATCCAGTCATTCCCTACAATCCTCATCTGGATGTCTAATAGGTCTCTTACTCTTCACTGTGTTCTTGTTGTGTGTGTGTGCATGCTAAGTTGTTTCAGTCACGTCTGACTCTGATGCTTCCTAAGGCCCTCTTGACTTCACATTCCAGGATGTCTGGCTCTAGGTGAGTGATCACACCATCGCGATTATCTGGGTCGTGATTTTGTACAGTTCTTCTGTGTATTCTTGCCACCTCTTCTTAATATCTTCTGCTTCTGTTAGGTCCATACGATTTCTGTCCTTTATCGAGCCCATCTTTGCATGAAATGTTTCCTTGGTATCTCTAATTTTCTTGAAGAGATCTCTGGTCTTTCCCATTCTGTTGTTTTCCTCTATTTCTTTGCACTGATCACTGAGGAAGGCTTTCTTATTTCTTCTTGCTATTCTTTGGAACTCTGCATTCAAATGGGTATATCTGTCCTTTTCTCCTTTGCTTTTTTCTTCTCTTCTTTTCACAGCTATTTTTAAGGCCTCCACAGACATCCATTTTGCTTTTTTGCATTTCTTTTTCTTGGGGATGATCTTGATCCCTGTTTCTTGTACAATGCCATGAACCTCCCTCAATAGTTCATCAGGCATTCTATCATATCTAGTCCCTTAAATCTATTTCTCACTTCCACTGTATAATTGTAAGGGATTTAAGACATACCTGAATGGTCTAGTGGATTTCCCTACTTTCTTCAGTTTAAGTCTGAATTTGGCAATAAGGAGTTCATGATCTGAGCCACAATCAGCTCCCGGGCTTGTTTTTGCTGACTGTATAGAGCTTCTCCTTCTTTGGCTTCAAAGAATATAATCAATCTGATTTTGGTGTTGACCATCTGATAGTGTCCATATGTAGAATATTCTCTTTTGTTGATGGAAGAGGGTGTTTACTATGATCAGTGCATTCTTTTGGCAAAACGCTATTATCCTTTGTCCTGCTTCATTCTGTACTCCAAGGCCAAGTTTGCCTGTTACTCCAGGTGTTTCCTGACTTCCTCCTTTTGCTTTCCAGTCCTCTAGAATGAAAATGACATCTTTTTTGGGTGTTAGTTCTAGAAGGGCTTGTAGGTCTTCATAGAACCATTCAGCTTCTTCAGCGTTACTGGGGCATAGACTTGGATTACCATGATATTGAATGGTTTGCCTTGGAAACCAACAGAGATCATTCTGTCGTTTTTGAGATTGCATCCAAGTACTGCATTTCAGACTCTTTTGTTGACTATGAGGGCTACTCCATTTCTTCTAAGGGATTCTTGCCCACAGTAGTAGATATAATGGCCATCTGAGTTAAATTCACCATTCAAGTCCATTTTATTTATACTGTGTCTAAAATAAAATGAAACGAGTAAATAGCAGACCTGTGCCCTGACCATGTGCCTTCCTCCTCTGGATATTTACTCATGCTGCTGCTTCCCTCGAGGATGCTCTTCAAACCTTTTCCCTCTTTCAAATAGCACTTCCCAGAGAACATATCCCCACACGCTATTTAAAACATCTTTTACAGCTTCCTCATTCATTATTCTCTTTCCTTGCTTTACTTTTCTCCATGGTAATTATCACTATCCAAGATCATATTATTTACTCATACATTTATATTGTTTTTAGATTCTTTGTCTATCCTACAAGAATGTAATCACCATAATGACAATGACCTTAACAGTCTAATTTGCTGCTGCATTGTCAGGGCCTAGAACAGTGGCTGGAGTAAGGCGGAAATAGGAAATGAGAGGGGACTTTTCTGGTGGTTTAGTGATTAAGACTCCACATTTCCATTGCAGGGGCATGGATTTGATCCTTGGTTGGGAAACGAAATTCCACATTCCCCGTGGTGCAGCCAGAAAAAAACCTTTTTTCAGAAACAAGTATAGAAAGAGGTGGAACTGAGATCCTAAATCAGGTTCTGTTTCATTTTAGAGTATATCAACTACCACAATGTGTTATCCCTCCTTCTTAATATCTTCTATGTTAGAGCCTTAGTGTTTTCAAATTGAAAGAGACCTTGGAGATCATCTAGTCCAAGCCTTCATTTTGTGGAATAGATGAAAGTGATGTGTGGAGGTGTAGTGAATGTGGGGTTCAGGGTTGAGTTGTTCAGTCGCTCAGTCGTGAACTGGAGCATGCCAGGCTTCCCTGTCCTTCACTGTCTCCCAAACTCATGTCCATTAAGTCAGCAATGCCATCCAACCGTCTCATCCTCTGGAATTCCCTTCTCTTGCCCTCAATCTTTCCCAGCACTGAGGTCTTTTCCAGTGAGTCAGTTCTTCACATCAGGCGGCCAAAGTATTAGAACTTCAGCTTTAGCAAGAGTCCTTCCAATGAATGTTCAAGATTGACTGGTTTGATCTCCTTGCTGTCCAAAGGACTTTCCAGAGTCTTCTCTAGCACCACAGTTTGAAAGCATCAATTCTTTGGTGCTCAATCTTCTTTATGGTCCATTTCTCACAATGAGAGGACAACTTTTTTTTTTTTCTTTTTGCTTTTATCAACTTTGGAGAGTGTAATCTATTCCTTTTTTGTTTTAACTACATAAGTACAGTTTGAAAAATATCAGTAAGATGGTAACCAGTTCAGTAACTCAGGCACAAGACCATGAGTCAGGTTTGGAAGAATGTAAGTCACCATGTGCACAGTCACTGGTCAGGGCAGCCTTCCTGAAGGAGAACACTGCTGATCCCGAAAGCACAGAAAGGATGTGATGATGAAGAGGAAGGAGCATTTCAGGAACGCAGTGAAGGAATGAGGAGTGGTTGGTGGGGGGATCCTGGTATAGGAGGGAGAATCTGAGAAGAGAAACCGGTAAGGACTTAACAGGAAATCAATTAACACTTGTAGTATGGTTTACTCTGAAAATAGAAACTGGAATGTCAATCTATAAATCTTTAGAGCCAATAATGGAGAAACTTACTCTCACATTTTTCTGGTTTATATACTTTAAACTTTTTTTCTCCTTTTTTGTAGACAGATAACGTAAGCCAAACACTAGGTATAGATTATTATGGGTTGAATTGTGTTTTTTAAAAAATGTTGATGTCCTAACCCCTAGTATCTCCAAGTGTGACTTTATTGGGAGATGAAATGTTGCAGATGTAATTGGTTAAGATGTGGTCATATGGGGGTGGGGTACGGCCCTAGGCCAGTATGACTCATGTACTTGTAAAGAGATGGCCACGTGAAGACAGAGGCAGAGACTGGAATTATCTGCCAAGGAATATCTGGGGCTACCAGAAGTTGGAAGAGGAAAGAACAGATCCTCCCTAGAGGCTTAGAGGGAGCATCAGTTCAGTTCAGTTCATTTCAGTCGCTCAGTCATATCTGACTCTTTGCGTCCCCACGAATCATAGCACACCAGGCCTCCCTTTCCATCACCAGCTCCCGGAGTTTACTCAAACTCATATCCATCAAGTCAGTGATGCCATCCAGCCATCTCATCCTCTGTCGTCCCCTTCTCCTCCTGCCCCCAATCCCTCCCACCATCAGAGTCTTTTCCATGAGTCAACTCTTCACATGAGGTGGCCAAAGTACTGGAGTTTCAGCTTTAGCATCAGTCCTTCCAATGAACACCCAGGACTGATCTCCTTTGGGATGGACTGGTTGGATCTCCTTGCAGTCCAAGGGACTCTCAAGAGTCTTCTCCAACACCACAGTTCAAAAACATCAATTCTTTGGTGCACAGCTTTCTTCACAGTCCAACTCTCACATCCATACATGACCACTGGAAAAACCATAGCCTTGACTAGACAGACCTTTGTTGGCAAGTAATATCTCTGCTTTTTAATATGCTATCTAGGTTGGTCATAACTTTTCTTCCAAGGGGTAAGCGTCTTTTAATTTCATGGCTGCAATCGCCATCTGCAGTGATTTTGGAGCCCCCCAAAATAAAGTCTGCCACTGTTTCCACTGTTTCCCCATCTATTTCCCATGAAGTGATGGGACCAGATGCCATGAGCATAACCCTGCCAATTCTGTGATTTCGAATTGCTAGCCTCCAGTATTGTGACAATACATCTTTTCTGTACTAAGCCACCTAGTTTATCATACTTTATGTATGGCAGCCCTGGAAAAATAATATACAATTTGCACTTTTACAAACTAATTTTTAAATTAAGCCAAACCATAGTAAACCTATAGCATTGCTTTCTAAATGGGTTTATGCAGCACTTGGTAAATTCGACTGGAACTCTCTGTCTTTGTGTTGGTTAGTAATAATGATTGCTTACAAAACACCCATAAATACATGAGCATCTTTAAATGCTTTTTGCATGTAAATCCTTTATAAGTTAATTGCAAGCAGAGTTGGAGTAATTTAAGCCACTAAATCACCAGCAGATTCAGACATAGACCTTCAGTAAACATTTTCCAGTTTAAAAGCTAAACCTTCAGTAGGCTTTCTTTTCCTTTTTCTTACTTGAAGCATTCATTTCTGTGTATAGCTGATCAAATGATTTAATTATTGTTTTCTTATAAAGCACAAATTCCAACTTTTTGGTTTTAAGCTCATGAACAGCCTGTCCTCTAGTCATTTATTATGCCTATTCTTTTAACTATTATAACAGATTTTGGACTCACTATCCTAATAATTTTGCTAACTCATATCCTGAATCAGAAAATTCATAGAGAAATTAATTATACATAAACGTAAACCCTCTTAGGCTCAGAGTAGTTTTCTCACTGTTTATATCATTTCACTTTACTTATCTTTGGATTCAAGACTCTTAGTCACTGCCTTGATGATTGCCTTTTTTCCTTTTTTTTCTTTTTTTAGTCAGTGTAATCTCTTATACTAAAGCACGATTTACTATTTTGTCTTTTTTCCAGTTCATGTGCTTTCACAATAAGGATAAAAGAAAATTTTGTTGTTTTATCATAAGTCATGACTCTAATGGAACAAATTAGATTTTTCAAATTATATTCTACTACGTATTGCAACATGTTTAAATTGATTGCCCCTCCTTACTTTGTGTTGTTTAGCTGCTGAGTCACATCTGACTCTCTTGCAACCCAGTGGACTGTAACCTGTCAGGCTCCTCTGTCCATGGGATTTTCTAGGCAAGAATACTGTAGTGGGTTGCCATTTCTTTCTCCAGGGGATCTTCCCAATCCAGGAATCAAACTCAAGTCTTCTGGATTGACAGGCAGATTCTTTACCACTGAGCCACCAGGGAAGCCCTTCAGGT
>NW_011495034.1:14178125-14178960 GCF_000754665.1 Bison bison bison | reverse complement strand
AGTCTGTCTGCCCTCTGATGGAGAAGGATAAGAGGCTTATGGAAGCTTCCTGATGGGAGAGACTGACTGGGTGGAAGCTTCCTGATGGGAGAGACTGACTGGGTAGAAGCTTCCTGATGGGAGAGACTGACTAGGCAGAAACTGGGTCTTGTTCTGATGGGTGGGGCCATGCTAAGTAAATCTTTAATCCAGTTTGCTGTTGATAGGTTGGGCTGTGTTTCTTCCCTGTTATTTACCTGGGGCCAAACTATGGTGGAGGTAATCCCCGTAGTCATGTATGGATGTGAAAGTTGGACTGTGAAGAAAGCTGAGCACCAAAGAATTGATGCTTTTGAACTGTGGTGTTGGAGAAGACTCTTGAGAGTCCCCTGGACTGCAAGGAGATCCAACCAGTCCATCCTAAGGGAGATCAGTCCTGGGTGTTCATTGGAAGGACTAATGCTGAAGCTGAAACTCCAATACTTTGGCCGCCTGATACAAAGGACTGACTCATCTGAAAAGACCCTAGTGCTGGGAAAGATTGAGGGCAGGAGGAGAAGGGATGACAGAGGATGAGATGGCTGGATGGCATCACCACCTCAATGGACATGAGTTTGAGTAAACTCTGGGAGTTGGTGATGGACAAGGAGACCTGGCGTGCTGCAGTCCATGGGGTCGCAGAGTCGAATATGACTGAGTGACTGAACTGAACTGACTTTACATTTTTTTCCTTAGTCATTTTTTACCTAGAGTCCCTTGGACTGCAAGGAGATCCAACCAGTCCATTCTAAAGGAGATCAGCCCTGGGTGTTCTTTGGAAGGAATGATGCTAAAACTGAAACTCCAGTACTTTGGC
>NW_011495034.1:14177425-14178025 GCF_000754665.1 Bison bison bison | reverse complement strand
TTTTTTTTTTTTGTTTTTTAAGACTTGAGGGTCATGGGAACAAGTTTGAGTTTAGTTATATCATGTGGATTTTAACCTTTATAGTTATCTTGTAATGCAAACAAATATTAGTCATTCAAATAAAGGATCAGAAGAAATGTTTGGACATCTCATAGAAGTTTGGCTCAGATAAGTCATTCCAGTACATTTTCTGGGCCTCCTGTAAGCTTTCTATGTTCCGTCTGACTATAAAAATACTTTAAAATAACACTCTGGCTTAAATATATTGGGGAAATTTTCAGATTTGCTTTATTCACAAGATAGTGCTATTTTATTTGAGAGAGGTTTTAATAATTATTATAATTTTATATTAAATGCTATAAAAATACAGTTTACTTTTACATTTTTCATACTGTTCATGGGGTCCTCAAGGCAAGAATACTGAAGAGGTTTGCTATCCCTTCTCCAGTGGACCACGTTTTGTCAGAACTTTCCACCATGACCTGTCTGTTTTGGGTGGCCCTACATGGCATGGCTCCTAATTTCATTGAGTTAGACAAGGCTGTGGTCCATGTGATCAGATTGGTTAGTTTTCTGTGATTGTGGTTTTCAGTCTGTCTG
>NW_011495034.1:14144472-14177325 GCF_000754665.1 Bison bison bison | reverse complement strand
GATGCTTTTGAACTGTGGTGTTGGAGAAGACTCTTGAGAGTCCCCTGGACTGCAAGGAGATCCAACCAGTCCATTCTAAGGGAGATCAGCCCTGGGTGTTCTTTGGAAGGAATGATGCTAAAACTGAAACTCCAGTACTTTGGCCACCTCGTGAGAAGAGTTGACTCATTGGAAAAGAGTCTGATGCTGGGAGGGATTGGAGACAGGAGGAAAAGGGGACGACAGAGGATGAGATGGCTGGATGGCATCACTGACTCGATGGACATGAGTTTGAGTAAACTCCGGGAGCTGGTGATGGACAGGGAGGCCTGGCGTGCTGCGATTCATGGGGTTGCAGAGTCGGACACGACTGAGCGACTGAACTGAACTGAATGTAAATGTAGAACAGTAGATAGCCCCTCATAAATGAATTGGCTGGGGAGAAGGCAATGGCCTCCCACTCCAGTACTCTTGCCTGGAAAATCCCGTGGACGGAGGAGCCTGGAAGGCTGCAGTCCATGGGATCGTTGAGGGTCGGACATGACTGAGCGACTTCACTTTCACTTTTCACTTTCATGCATTGGAGAAGGAAATGGCAACCCACTCCAGTGTTCTTGCCTGGAGAATCCCAGGGACGGGGAAGCCTGGTGGGCTGCTGTCTATGGGGTCGCACAGAGTTGGACACGACTGAAGTGACTTAGCAATAGCAAGAACTGGCCGGAGCTACAAACAAGGTGAGTTCCTTTAGCTCTTTATCTTTTCTATGTTCTCAGGGATGTCAAATAAAAGTTCATTTAGCAGTGTTTGCTTCTGATATATGGCACCAGTAAGTTCTCCATTCAGGTATAGGGGTCTGTGTCAAGAGACAGTTCTAGCTGCAGTTTTAGTATCTGTCTTCCAGCCCCAGACTGAAATTCTTCTAGGAGTAAGTTGAGAGAGGTGAGATGGGGGTAGCCTGGAGCCTGATTTGCCTCATCTCTTGGTTACTTACGGGCCTTTCCTCATGGCTCAGATGATAAAGAATCTGCCTACCATGCAGGAGACTGGGGTTCGATCCCTGGATTGGGAAGAATCCCTGGAGAAGGGAATGGCTGCCTGAGTTATGTAGGCAGACTCCTTCCCCTCTGTGGATATCAGTTTCCTCATTGGTAAAATAAGGAAATGGCAGGTAGCATTTGTTGAACATTTTATACCAGGCACTGTTCCTGCTGCTGCTGCTACTGCTAAGTCGCTTCAGTCATATCTGACTGTGTGTGACCCCATAGACGGCAACCCACCAGGCTCCTCTGTCCCTGGGATTTTCCATGCAAGAATACTGGAGGGGGTTGCCATTTCCTTCTCCAATGCATACATGCATGCTAAGTCGCTTCAGTCGTGTCTGACTTTGCGACCGCATGGACAGCAGCCCACCAGGCTCCTCCGTCCACAGAATTCTCTAGGCAAGAATACTGGAGTGGGTTGCCATTTCCTTCTCCAGCACTGTTCCTAGCACCTTACATTAAAAATTGGTTTAATCTTCACATACTTTCTCAATCCCCTTCCCTTGCCAAAATGTCCCTTCTCTAGAATGTAAATGTCACAGGGTAGGGATTTCCACCTGTGTTGTTCACTGGTATCCTCTAGAACCTGGTTTCCCAGGTGGCACTAGTTATAAAGAGCCCACCTGTTAATGCAAGAGACAGAGGGGTGTGGGATCCTTGGGTTGAGAAGATGCCTGGAGGAGGAAATAGCAACCCACTCCACTGTTCTTGCCTGGGGAATCCCATGAACAGAGAAGCCTGGTGGGCTACAGTCCATAGGATCACAAAGAGTCAGACACGACTGAAGCAACTTAGCATGCACTTCACCCTCACATTTCAGTTTAATCATGACTTCTTCTGAGTACTATCTGACTCTCCATCAAATTTCTTGCCCCTTTCATTGTTTTCCATAAAACCTAATGCACTGTGTTGCAACTGGGGGAGAGAGATGGGCTCCTGCAAGTTAAGATATTTATACAGCTTCTGTTTTGTCACAGTGTGACCCATGCTTTGATGCGTATTATATAATTTTCCTCTGCCTTGCAGGAAAGACCACTACTCTCTGTTTTATAATTCTGCCACCTCAAATGCCTGACCCATTTATAATTTGTTGTCTGACTTTCAGCATGCATTCAGTTATTTCCCTGGCCCATCACTGTAGTAACTGCAAGAGAATCCTCATCCTGAAGAAGCTCAGAAAAGATGAAAGCAGAAGCCTGAGGAACAAGCGCTGACAGAGAATAAAGGAAAATCTGAGGTAAGGGTCCCCTTCAACTCTCTCTGTGAAAGAAAATCCTTTCTGTTTGAAATATCTTAGGAGCTGCTCAGGCCAATTGTGGTGAAATCTTTTGGAAGTTACTGTGATCTTCATACCTCTTTTGATCTTGTTGATAATATTTAAGTGATGCCAGCATAGCACTGTTTGACCGTCTGCAAATTCACTGCCGTGTACTTTCATCTAAGCGCTCTGGCAGTCTAGGTGTTTTTTGGCTGATGCTGACGTGGCCAAATCATGACTCACTATAGTCACAATCTGTCTCTCTCTTGCTTGGCCAAAGAAACTGTTACATTCTCCCTTCATTTGTCAAAAGCAAAGCTATTGGGTGTTCCCTTAAATTTACTGCAGAGCTATATGGCATGAATTAAGATGAAGACTTCATGAAAGGAAAAGTAAATATATCTAAATCTAAATGGGGAAAATAGTGTGTAAGAGCAAAATGCAGCAGAAAAATTACTAGAGAAGTGAAGAAATAAATATATTTTCCTAAATCCTCTCCAGTGGAAAAAGGGAAACCCCAAATAGAAATGTAATCCTAAATAGACTGTTCAAAATGATTACAGTCAGGCAGTTAGATGTGATGATTCACATTTACTAAACTGTAGCCTTGGGATTCATGTTTGGTGTTATTTATATGACCTTCAAATATGCAGGCCTTCTATGTAGGCCTTACAACTCCAGGGAAAATAAATTGACGGGTTCTAAAGGGGATTACAGTGCAGATAGTAAGAAGAGGACAGAACAGGGAAGAGTCAGGAAAAGGTGTCTTCAGCTGGTATAGTGCCATCCTTCTCCAGAACAGACCCTGTTCTCCTCAGTTACCTGGTTACCCAGCACATCACAAAGGGTAATATGTTGGCCCTAAGGTACTAAAAGGGGTGAGGAGACTAGGATTATCTCCTAGTAGAAAATTAAAATACATATTTCATGGGTTTCTCCTTTTTTTCGATCACAAGCTGAATGAAACAAGAAAGAGGAGGGTTAAGTTAAGGGACAGGGTTAGAATAGAATTTAAGCTTCCAAATGTGATCTGGAGAGCTTATAACTGACCCTGAATTATCTAGTATGATGTTGGGGTTCCAGAAAATTGAGCAATTGAGGATGCAGCAATTGCTACAGAATTTTAGGATGATAGATTTTTTTTATATGCATCATCAGAATCTTGGACAAATGATTTTCTGGAAGAAACACAACTGGTGTCCAAGGGATAGAAATCATTGGATTACAGGATATTTAGAGGTTAGAACTTTGAAGCATTCTCAGAATACTTGACTCTAGAATGCTCTTAGTAAGTAGTTCTGTTATCCAAGGGCCCATTATTGGTGTGTGCTTCCAATCTCACTGCCTGCTTTATATATTTTTTAGAAAATGCCTTATTGGGTATTTTATCTGCCTAATTTTGAGGGTAGTTGAAATCATTATGTGTGTTACTAAGAAATTATGTTCTTACACAGGAAGCTTAAAGACATGACTGTTGAAGTCAGACTCTTGATTGGCATTTTCACTACACTTCACAAGTTCATGTCTGTTCCTCCTCCTCAGAGGCCAGAACAGTACATTTAAGTGGGAAGTACAACTTGTCATCAGAGTTCAGATTCTTTCCTGCTTCCCTGTGGAGGGGTCAAGAATACAAACATCCTCAATTGCTACAGCTGAAGGGAACATTAGTCCATTAGCAGAACCAAACAGGAAGCACCAATGGGCATTTCTGCTATTTATTTTCTGACAATAAAGAAACATGTAATTTAGTTATTTGAACAAAATTTGTCAATAAAGCATAGAACACGTAAAAGGTGTAGTCATTTTGGTTAAAGTCTGACTGCAAAATAATTTAATGGTGTTTTTCCAGTCATTTTACTTGCTACAACTTATGCAATACTACATTCTTCAGATGTTGAAATTTTACCGTATCTTGTTATTTTTTTCTTTTTTTAAACTGTGAATCAGCAACTTACCACTTGCTGTAGCCTATTGAGAGTCACAGTATACTTCTCAAGTCTTTAATTAAATTTTCCTGGCATTTCCTCTTTAGATTAAAAAAAAATGAGCATATATTGAGCAGAATGAGTTTACCTCCCTTCAGTTTGTAATAGGGTGCTAAAAAGAACAGATAAGGCAGGAAATACTTCAAATAGTACTTCAGAGGTTTGTTTGCCTGCCAAAATTTTTAATCTTACTTTATCAGTTGGTTATCCACCTGTATTACATCAGAGTAATTCTGCTTCTCTACTGTCAGTGACAGCAGATAAGAAATTGAGGCAGTGTAGTGATTTCAACAAGTTTAATGAAGGAGCAAAAGGAAGTATAATTTGTATATTTATTAATATTTCCAGAAATAACACATCATTTTATTATTCTCATAATTGCTTGGAATCACTTAATTCTAAAAGATACGTGGCCTGCTGGAGTTAAAATGAAATAAATGTTCCTTGTCATTTCCCTCATTATTTTTTATCATCCAGCTTGTGGTGTACCAAGGATGGGGTGGTGTACCAAGGATGGGATGGTGTACCAAGGATGGGATGGTGCAAGTGGCCCACCCCTAATATAGGTAATAAGGGACTGCTTTATGTGTAGAAAATTTTAAAGAGATAAAATAAAACGACAGTAAAAAGCCAGTCTACCTTTTATTATCACTGTGTTGTGTGCTAAGTCACTTCAGTTGTGTCCAACTCTTTGCAACCCTGTGGACTGTGGTCCACCAGGCTCCTCTGTCCATGGGATTCTCCCCGCAAGAATACTGGAGTGGGTTGCCATGCCCTCCTCCAGGGGATCTTTCCAACCCAGGGATTGAACCAGAATCTGTTAAGTCTGCTGCATTATCAGGCAGGTCCTTTACCACTAGCGCCACCTGAAGCCCTTTATTATCATTATGCACTGACAATTCTAAGCAATGCCAAAGGTCCTACCCCTCTCTAAAAAAAATTTTGTAGGTCTAAGTTCTAAATAACATTTGCCATTACTGAAATTTAATAGTATAATTATAAGCTGAAAATTATCTTTTTTATGGTTACTTGCTCTTTAACAAACATTGTAGTCTACGTGAAAATAAAACTAACTCCTCTGGACATGTACTCAGCTACATATGTTTATTTCCAGAATAAGCAGCCAAATTCTGTTTTTACAATTTCATAATTACTGTGCTATAATTGTTTATTTTGGATCTATGTTTAAACACAGGATTACATAGTACCAAAGAGGTTAGAGATATGAACTGAGCCTGAAGCACATTCAAATAATTTGTTACCACTATATGCTTTGAAGAATTTTACTGAGTATAACATAAATTTATGATGAATTTTCTGGTGAAGGTATTTTAGTGGAAATTTTTCAACTGAAGAAATGTTTTAAAGCATTAGTGCTGATCCCAAAGAGCAAAGATATGGACAGTATTGCAATTTCTGGAATTTACTATGAAATGGGATTTTTATGAATCTCTGATAAACTTATCTTTATTTTAAAGCTTTCCTAGCTACTCGTGTATCTATTATGTGCAAGAAGTATTTGAAATTAAAATACATACATGTCCTTCATTCAACTATGAGTGAGGCCATACCAATTTTATTGACTATGAATATGTAAAGATCAGTTGGACAAAGTCATTGACAAATTTGCAGAAGTGAAGGCTCACAGTCAGAAACCACAGTGGGATTATTCATCGCCATGGGGACCAATATGTAAGCATTTTTCTCCATTTTCAAAAAATACATCAATGTGCTTAAAAATACTAAAATTTTACTGTTTTACATTTATTAATTTTTTACTAGAACTATTATTTATGCATTTCTTTTCTGGACATGATAACTGTTGTTTGTTTTATTTCATAATTATTACTGAAAATATTTTTGTTATATTAAGGGAGAGGTGTTAAAAATGGTTCCTTTCGGGTGTCAAATACATTAGGTGTGCTGCTACTTTCATCTTTTCATTTTAACTCAAAAGAATATAACATGTTCTTAGTTTTTTCAGTACCACAACTTTGTTTTTAAAAATTATGTCAAAAAGTTCATTTTAATAAGGCAAACTTTTAATAAGAAATTGAACTACTCTTAAATGCACCTCTCATGCACCATAAATTTTGGTAATAATTACATTTCTAATAAACGTATGCTTCGTGTCTTAACTATTTTGTATAAACTTCAGTTCAGTCACTCAGTCGTGTCTGACTCTTTGTGATCCCATGGACTACGGCACGCCAGGCTTCCCTGTCCATTACCAACTCCCAGAACCTACACAAACTCACGTCCATCAAGTCGGCGATGTCACCCAACCATCTAATCCTCTGTCATCCCCTTCTCCTCCTGCCTTCAATCTTTCCCGGCATCAGGTCTTTTCCAGTGAGTCAGTTCTTCACATCAGGTAGCCTAAGTATTGGAATTTCAGCTTCAGCATCAGTCCTTTCAATGAATATTCAGGGTTGATTTCCTTTAGAATTGACTGGTTGGATCTCCTTGCAGTCCAAGGGACTCTCAAGAGTCTTCTCCAACACCACAGTTCAAAAACCTTAGTAGAATGAAAAAAGATACAGAAAAAATATATAGCCTGTTAAATTTGACATGACGAAATAATTATGCGTATTTCATAACAACTGAAAAAAGCTGAATCCCTGATTTAAAACTCTCCAATATAGGTCCAGAATTTCACTATGTAATTCTAGCAAATGTTTATTGAGTAAACATCTTTATGCATTTCAAGAAAAAAAAATTTAGGAAACACTCTTCAGTTTAATTCATGAGGTTGGCAAAACCCTGAAAACATGAACAGGAAATTATGAAGAAAAAATTGGTTTATTTCAAAGGTGCATGTCTTTCTGAACTCTCATTTGTGCCACTGATCTTTGTCTGTTCTCACCCTCAAACTGCACTATCTTAATTATTGCCCTCCTCCAGAGGATCTCCCCAACCCAGGGATTGAACCCATGTCTTCCGCATTGCTGGCAATTCTTTACCAATTGAGCCACCAGGGAAGCCCTCTTAATTATTACAGACAGACAGTAAGTATTGTCAGACAATAAGTATTAATACCTAGTAGAACAAATCCTCCTCCTTTTACCCTCCTATTCAAAGAATGCCATGAACATACACATCAAAATTCTTCATTTCAGCTAACCAAATAACATGTATAAACAATAATATGTCACAAATAAGATGGGTTTGTTGTAATTATGCAATGTTAGTTTAATATTAGAAAACTAATCAGTAGAATTTACCACATTAAAAGAATAAAAAATATCATATGACCATCTTAATAGAAAAGCAGCTGATTAAAACCATCTTTTGGCAAACTAGGAATAGAAGCAAATTCCTTTAATAGAGGAAATCTACAAGACACCAATAGACAGACACGATGGAAATAGTGAAAGCTTTTCTTCCAAGATCAGGAATAAGACAAGTATGAGAATTATCACCACTTCTGGTCAGCCTTATACGATAGTCCTAATCAGTGTAGAAGGAAAGAAAAAGAATTCAAAGAAACAAAACTGCTATTATTTGTTATGATTATGTGCATAGAAAATCCCAAAGATTCTACCAACAGATATAGAATTAAATGACTTTAACAAGATTATCTTTGTGAAGCTCATTTAATTCTAATATCTACCTGTAGATTTTTAAAATTGCAGGACTATGACAAGTAGCAATAGAAAATAGAACTGAAAAATTTATAATAGTATCAAAAATATTTAAAATCTAGGCATAGATATTGAAAAGCTGTGAGGCAAAAGCATAAAACATTCCTGAGAGACATAAAAAACAAATTAATGCAGGCTTATGTCACATTCACATATTGAAAGACCCAGCATTTTACATTTTAATTTTTCTGAAACTGAGCTTTAGGTTCAATGAAATTCCAATAAAAATCCAAGTAAGTTTATATGTGCAGTTAAGTGTGTGTATATGTATATGAGAGGGAGTGAAAGAAAGGATCTTAAAATTTTTTTAAATATATATGTATATGAAAATTGAAAGGAGCAGGTACAGGTAAGACACTCTTCAAATAGGAGGATAAAAATAGGAGGATTTGTTCTACTAGGTATTAATACTTATTGTATATCTATAGCAATTAAGATAGTTTAGTATTGGGGTGAGAATAGACAAAAAGATCAGTGGCACAAATCAGAATACAAAAAGAGATGAATCTTTGCAATAAATCTGTTGTCTCTATATTCAACTGGACGTAAAAGTACCAATAAAAAGAAAAGACTGATAATTGAACCATGCTAAAATTAAGAACCTCCATTTATTAAAAGACACTTTTAATTACCTGTAGTCAAGTAATTCTGCTTCTCTACTGTCAGTGACAGCAGATAAGAAATTGAAGCAGTGTAATGATTTCAACAAGTTTAATGAAGGAGCAAAAGGAAGTATAATTTGTATATTTATTAATATTTCTAGAAATAACACATCATTTTATTATTCTCATAACTGAGAAGTTTCAATTGTGTAGTGGTCAAGTTCAAGGGTAGAGGAATATATTACACATATGAGTCTTAGATCCAGCATACATATAAAGAACATATGCAAATCAATATTTAAGACAAACTGATGAAAAACAAGCAAGAGACCAGAAAGACATTTCACAAAAATAGGATACCACAATCGCCAACAACTATAAGAAAAGGCCTTTAATTTCTTTAGCAGTCAGGCAAATGCATATTAAATTAAATTAAATGCAAATTAAAACCACAGTGATATACTACTAGAATTCCTCTAGAAAAGCTAAAATTACTGACAATCTTAAGTATGGGTAAGGTTGTGGAGCAACAAGAATCCTTATTCACTGTTAAAAAATTTTTAAAGTTGATAAATTATCCATAAAAAGAGAATGGAATTAGCATGTATATATATATTATTCATACATTCAGGTGGCAAGCACTGACTTATGTCTCAACTGCCTTTCAGGATATGTACAGTATCTAGTTTACAAATAGGAAAAATGAGGCTCAGGAAAGCCAAAGACCTTTAGCATAAGTTTACTAAGTGGAAGAGCCAGCATCTAAACCAAGTCTTTCCAACTCTCAACTCCATATTCTTTTCACTAAGACAATGCAGTTTAGAACATAACTATGATCTGTGAAAGAAGTTCAGTTCTTTACTATGTTGATCTCTATCCTAGTTGCTTTCTTTTTAAAAACTTTTTATTGGAGTGTAATTGCTTTACAATGTTGTGTTAGTCTCTACTGTACAATGAAGAAAATCAGCTGCACGTGTACATTGTCTCCTCCTTCATGATCCTCCTCCTCACCACATCCCACCCCTCTAGGTCATCACAGAGCACCAAGCTGAGCTCCTTGTGCTATATAGCAGCTTCCCACTAGCTATCTGTTTTACACATGGTAGCGTGTATATCGGAGAAGGCAATGGCACCCCACTCCAGTACTCTTGCCTGGAAAATCCCATGGGCAGAGGAGCCTGGTGGGCTTCAGTCCATGGGGTCATGAAGAGTCGGACACAACTGAGCGACTTGACTTTCACTTTTCACTTTCATGCATTGGAGAAGGAAATGGCAACCCACTCCAGTGTTCTTGCCTGGCAAAGCCCAAGGACAGGGGAGCCTCGTGGGCTGCCGTCAATGGGGTCGCACAGAGTCAGACACGACTGAAGCGACTTAGCAGCAGCAGCAGCAGCAGCGTGTATATGTCAAGCCTAATCTCCCAATTCATCCCACCTTCCCTTTCCCTGCTCTGTCCACATGTCACATGTGGACATGTTCTCTATGTCCATGGCTCTATTCCTGCCCTGAAAATAGGTTTATCTGTACCATTTTTCTAGATTCCACATATATGGGTTAATATACAATATTTGTTTTTCTCGTTCTGACTTACTTTACTCTGCATGACAGACTCTAGGCCCATCCATTTCTCTGAAAATGACCTGATATTATCCCTTTTATGACTGAGTGATATTCCACCATATATACGTACTACATCTTATTTATCCATTCATCTGTCATTGGACATTTAGGTTGTTTCCATGCCCTGGTGATTGTAAGTAGTGTCACAATGAACAGTGGGGTACATGTGTCATTTTGAATTATGGTTTTCTCACGATATATGCCCAGCTGTGGGATTGCTGAGTCATATGGACAGGGAGTGGGAGAAAAAGGAATCCACTTGCACTGTTGATGATGATGCCAGTTGATAACAGCCACTGTGGAGAGCAGTATGCTGCTGCTGCTGCTGCTAAGTCGCTTCAGTTGTATCCGACTCTGTGCGACCCCATAGACAGCAGCCCACCAGGCTCCCCCATCCTTGGGATTCTCCAGGCAAAAACACTGGAGTGGGTTGCCATTTCCTTCAGTGCATGAAAGTGAAAAGTGAAAGTGAAGTCGCTCAGTTGTGTCCGACCTTTAGTGACCCCATGGACTGCAGCCTTCCAGGCTCCTCCATCCATGGGATTTTCCAGGCAAGAGTACTGGAGTGGGGTGCCATTGCCTTCTCCAGGAGAGTGGTATAGAGGTTCCTTAAAAAGCTAAAAATAGAACTGTCTTCTTTTAATGTATTTTTACTTAGTGAACATTATTGTACTAATTTGTTTACATGTGTCTCTTATTACTAGATTCTAATATTATAGTGGGAAAGCTCTAATCTTTGTGTTTTTATATCCCCAGCATATCACACAAATGTCTGTTAAATGAATGGATTAAACTTTTACCCTTGACACCTTGACTCACAATGGGCAAATTCCCATTTCAACTCTTTATCATTTTAACTCGTTAAAGATTGAAATGACTCCCATCTCTTCTAGGGAAATTAAAGCCAAATCGTGTTCTCAAAGATAAACAATTCTATTTCATCTTTCCATTTGAAGTTATTTGCAAACAATTCCACTTCTTGTTGCTCTGTTCATTCACACACTATCCAGATTTCACAAACTACCCAGAGAGTGTGCTGAAAGTTTTGTTTTCTTCTCCTCTTCTGTGTGCATTTAATGATAAACATGTCTCTCAGAATTATATTCAGCAGTATAATTTGCATCCCTGCTATACATTTGCATTCATATGTCAACTTTTTTGGAATCCAGGGAGAATTTTATTTCAGCTATACTTAGTAATTAAAAATAAATATCTGTTTTATAGGAGAAAAATTTTAAAATAGATACCTTTAGTATAATATCTTTAGTAAAATAGTATACCTTTAGTATGTTAACAGAAAATACATTCCTGGGAGATGATATACAAGGTACAAGATGCTACATGATGTGATAGAATTGATTTTAGCCCAAGTCTTTCTCATTTGAATGTAACAGTTATAACTTCTAAAAGTTGTGTTAAAAATAAAGATTATTTTAATACTAATCTTAAAATGCTACCTACCTGAGTGACATGTGGTCTGCTGTATTTGCTTGCAGCAAATTCTATTGGTATAATTATATTGTGCTCAAAATATCTATGTATTTTAGGCTAAGTTCCTAGTCTTTGTTGCAAAAACAGTTAATGACTGTGATACGTATAAATATTTATGACTGTAATGAGAATAGCTATGATATACTGATAATGTCTAAGTTTAGATTTTGTCTTTATTGGGTATTCCTGGTTGCTTGGTGGGTAAAGAATCTGCTTACAATGAAGATACAGGAGATGTGGTTTCGATCCCTGGGTTGGGAAAATCCCCTGGAGAAGGAAATGGCATCCCTCTCCAGTATTCTTGCCTGGGAAATCCCATGGACAGAAGGGCCTGGCGAGTTATAGTCCAGGGGGTCACAAAGAGTCAGACATGACTGAGTTACTAAACACAACACTGTTAATGTCTAAGTTTAGATTTTGTCTTTATTAATGCAATAGCCCTCGCTATAAATACTATCATCATCTCTGTTTTACAGTAAGAAAGCTGAGGCACACAATAAATATTTGTTCAGTGTCACACAGTTAATAAATGGTAGAGATGGTGCATAAATCTAAATAATCTGACCCTGCAACCCCTGCTCCCCACTGCAGTACTATGCAGTACCTCATATATATGAGGAAAGCATATATAAGAAAAGTTGCTTTGTGCAGGTTTTACTTTGCTAAATTTTTCAATAGTATCATAATTCATCATTTAAAATCAGAAATGCTCTAATTGCTGAATTAATCTGGAAGAAAATGAAAAGCAGCATTTTTATTATTATTATAGTAATAATATTTTATTATATTTTATTATTTATTTTATTTTATTATTATTATATCTGATTATTATAGAGAGTCTTGAGGTCAAATAAAGATTTACAAAATTGTGCTTTGATGAAATCTGTGGTTTCAGATATATCATAGAAAATGGTTTTACCTACTTCCTAATGACTGTTTGTGAACTAAAATGTCCCATGTGATTTGCTCTTTTTAGAAGTAGCTCTGAGGACATCAAATATGTTAAGTCTCCTCTGATTTATGGAGACTTTTTACTCCTGCATTCAATAACACCCATGGCAATTTGGGAGGACATAATAAAATTTGGTATAAACACGAAGATTATCTTCAGCATTTGCAGCAGAAATTTTGCACTTACATTGATCCTGTCAGGTAAGAGAAAAAAAAATAACCACAAAGGATAAACTTCATCAATTCCTTTCTGTAACAAGAGCTTTGTTTTTCTTCACATCTCTGTTCTGTGTCCTGATTAATCTTACTTTTCTGGCTCCATTTATGTTTAATTAATATGCATCCTTTCATAGCAAAACATTTAAAATTTTGATCCTATAAATTAAGAATACATTATAATTCATAAACTGAACCAAAAACTACTTTTGGTATAAGTACAGAGAGAGTGGAAACCTTAGCTAAGAAGTTTGACCCATACCCAACCGGCATCTGCAGAGTTTTGTTACCTAATTTGCAGAATTCATGTAGCTTATTCCATTCACAAAGCCGTAGAGTGACAGAAAGCTTTTTCCATTTTCCAGCAAAATAGTGTACAGGCAGCAGCATGTTATAAAACAAAGCAGCTCTTGCCAGTTAATCAAGATTCTCCAGCTTCTCCTTGTGCCTGGACCTCTGCAGCCTTGCCCAGACATCCTTGCCTAGGTCCATCTGGAACTGTAAGTTCCTCTATGGTTCCAAATAGCAAAGCTCGATACTCCAGAAATGTTTGCTCTAATCCTGATTTGTCTCACACACCCTGTGTTAGAATCTCTGTTCATCTGTATCCATTTACTAGTAATTTGCTCCTGTTCAGTAGATGAATTAATTTTTCTTGTCTATAACTGGATGACAAAGTTCAAGATAGGATCTTCCACCTCAGTCCTGTCCATCTGTTCACCATATCCCATGGCCATGTGTCCTGAACTTTTCATCTCCCATAGCTGATGTGGCTACTTCAGGCTTCCAAGAACTTACATAATGTTAAAACTTAGAACATTTACAAGTTGTCAGGGAACATGTACCCACCCACAAATAATAATCTTTTTTCTTGTTTTTTTTCCAAAAAATAAACTATCCTTTTTTTTTAACTTTATGATTTATTTCAGTTGAATTGAAAAACGTCTCCAAAGTTTTTTTTCAACACTGAAATTGGGACTTGGTGAAGGGAAGTGGTACAGTTCAGAAGGGAAAGTTCTGCTAAAAAACTCGTATTTTTTTTTTTGAGCCATGGAAACTATCATTTTGTTGTTTTAACATGGAGTGAAATGATCTGAGCTATGGTTTAGAAATATTAATCTGACTACTGTGTTTTGGATGGCTTAAAGAGAACAGAGTCATGAAAACCAGCTGTAGGATCAATCAGAGTGAGAAAGTAATGAAATCTTCCCTTAAATAGGGAAGTAGTAGTGGAAATTAATAGGAAGAAGACAGTTGTCTGTAGAATCTGGCAGGATTTAACAACTAAGTTGGGGAGAAGGAAAGTCAAAGGTAACTGAGGTTTCAGGTTGCTCACTGCCCACTCTTAGTGCTAATGCTGTTATAGAAAATGGAACAACACAAGAATGAATCCATTCTGCAGTTAGGGAGATAGTGAAATATCCAAGAAGAGGTATTGAACCAGGCAGTGGAAATACAGAATTTATGTTATAAGATTTGAAAGTCTCTACTGATAGCTGTGAAAATGGATATAATTTCTGTGTGAGAGTATATAGTACAGAAAGATGAGTTGCATGGGACTTTAAGATACATTCACTGAGGAAAAAAAGGATTGATAAAAGGAAGTATGCAAGAGGAATAGTCATGAAGTTGTGAGGGGACCCATGAAAATTTGTTTGTTCAGTCCCCAAGTCATGTCCAGCTCTTTGTGACCCTATGGATGGCAGCATACCAGGCCTTCCTGTCCCTCACTATCTCCTGGAATCTGCCTAAGTTCATGTCCATTGAGTCAGTGATGCTATCCAACCATCTCATCCTCTGCTGCCCTCTTCTCCTTTTGTCTTCAGTCTTTCCCAGCTCTTCCAATGAGTCAGCTCTTTGCAGCAGGTGGCCAAGGTATTGGAGCTTCAGCTTCAGCATCAGCTTCCAGTGAATATTCAGGTTTGATTTCCTTTAGGATTGACTGGTTTGATTTTCTTGCTGTCCAAGGGACTCTCAAGAGTCTTCTTCAGCACCACAATTCAAAAGCATCCCTTCTTTGGCACTCAGCCTTCTTTACGGTCCAACTCTCACATCCGTACGTGACTACTGGTCCCATCACTTCATGGCAAATAAAAGGGGAAAAAGTAGAAGCAGTGACAGATTTTCTCTTCTTGGGCAACAAAATCACTGTGGATGGTGACTGCAGCCATGAAATTAGAAGATGCTTGCTTCTTGAAAGGAAAGCTATGACAAACCTAGACAGCGTATTACAAAGCAAAGACATCACTTTGATGACAAAAGTTTGTGTAGTCAAAGCTGTGATCTTTCCAGTAGTCATGTAAGTATCCATGAGGATACACAGTCGCAAAAAAAAAAAAAACAGTGAGGAGAGCTTCTTGCAGAAGGTTTATCTACCTGGGGTTCTTGGAGTCTCTTTGATATGCGTATTAATGCTTTTAATCAAATTTGTTATATTTTCAGTTATTGTTTTTCAAATACTTTTTATGCTGTCTTCTCTTTATCCTTTTCTTGTGGAACTCCCACTACTAGGATATTGGTACATTTGATGTTGTCCCACTGGTTTCTTCAGTTTGGATAGCTTCTACTGGTCTGTCTTCAAGTTCACTGATTCTTTCTTGTGCCATCTTGAATCTGCTCTTGTGGCCTTCTAGTGAATTATGGAGAAGGAAATGGCAACCCAAGAACTCCAGTGTTCTTGCCTGGAGAATCCCAGGGATGGGGGAGCCTGGTGGGCTGCCGACTATGGGACCCCACAGAGTCGGACATGACTGAAGTGACTTAGCAGCAGCAGCAGTGAATTATTTTATTTTTCAAATCAGGAATATATGCTTTGGTACTTTTTTTCTAATTTCTGTCACCCTGCTGAAAATCTCTATTTGTCGATTCATTGCTGTCATACTTTCCTTTAACTCCAGATCATAGTTTACTTCAGTGCTTTGAACTAAATAGCTGCTTTTTATAAGAAGCGTTTTGTATTTTTTGTCTGTAAAATCCAACATTTGAGGACAGTCAGACAATGTTTTTATTAACTGCTTTATTTCCTGAATATAGGTCACACATTCTTATCTCTTTGCACGTGTCATAACCATTTTCTTGAAAACTGGATGTATTAGAAATCCAGTGCTCTATCCATTGCACCACAGAGCCTGACATAACTAGATATATTAGGCAATATATCTCAATAAGTCTGGATTCTGATTTTTGTTTTCACTTCTGAAGGTTATTTTTGCTGCTGATTTTGTTTGCTTGTTTAGGAATTTGCCTGGGTTAAATTTGTGAAAATTTTTTCCTCTGCCATTTGCTTGTGCTGATGTCTCTGCTCAGTTTAAAAAATATATAAAAGTAAAGACTTCCCTGATGGTCCTGTGGCTATGACTCTATGCTCCCAATGCAGGGGGACTGGGTTCAATCCCTAGTCAGGGAACTAGATCCCACATGCTGCAACTAAGACCTTACGTGGTCAAATAAATAAGTAAATATTTAAAATATACATATAGATATAGGTTGAAATATGTGTACATTTCATAGATAGATATACATGTACATCTATATGTATCTATACATTATATATAATATCTCTATATATGTGTATATCATTTTACACAGAATTTACAGTCTTAGAAAGTAAGTTTCATTCATTTGCTAAAAGCTATTCAAATTGGCTAATACTATTGAGACTATAGTTTGTTTTTACATTGTGGCTAGTAGAACATTTGTTGTGATTGAGTATAAATTTGGGTTTTTGCCTACTTTTCTTTTAACTTCCATATAGTCAACACCATTAATAACTTTTCTAAAACAGAGATGTGAATGTTTTCTCCTTGCTGAATTCTCAGTCTCATGAATCCAGTTTTAGAACCCTGATTTTAATGGAATAGTCATCTGATTTTTAGTTTGACGGTTCCATACTCAGACCTCCTGGCATCAAGAGAGTAACCCTTCCTAGAACCATGAGAGAAAACAGTCTGTTTTGAGTATGGTAGAAGATAAAAATAAATCTGATAACTCATGTCACATTTTAAAACGTGTATTTTTTATTTAAGAAAAGTGTTAATAAGTTGGCAAACTTATTAACATTTAAATTTCTAGGAACCATTTTTATAGCTGATTATAATATGATTAAATATATTCTTATTGGCTAAATATATCACAACTACATTCTACTGTAATTTTACTATAGTAATTTTTGTTATTTATTAATAACTTCATTATTTTTACCTCCTTATGAAATAGTTGCATGTGTACTGAAATTTTTAATAATGTTCCACAAAAAGATAAAAAGAATAAGAGTTATTGACCATCTTGGATTAATTTTTCCTGAATGCAGTGTCCTCAAGTATATTCTTTTATAACCTCAGGTTTATCAATTTAATTCAAATGATCAGTCTTTGCTGACTAGTCCTCTCTGTCATCAGGTGTCCTCCAATTCTAATTCCAGACTTTAGGAACTTTTGAGTTTGTAATCAGAAAGCTCCCTGGTAAGCATGAACGAGACGAAGGTCTTGAATGTTCGTCTCAATTCTGGTAGAACCCAGAGAGTTGTCTCGAACATTTTATCATGCGTCTTTCTACTGACCACAGTTCTCCTATCCCAGAGCGCTGCTCCTTAGTTTATGAGAACTTTAAGTCCCATCATTAAACCTTTACTAATTGCATGTAACCTCTTTGGTTATAATTAGTTTCCCCTGGACTGTAACCAAAGCCCATTCTAGTCTCTATCCATCATCTGAGAAAAGTTAGAATCTCCAGACCTCAATTTTCTGTCTATAAATATGTAAAACAACAGGGTCAAACTATATGTCTAGCTGTAATGTTTCATAATTTTTTGTGTTTATGTATTTTTGGAATCAGTATCCACATACAGTCTTGCTTAATGTTACTTTGTGTGAATTGGCTATTATTAATATATATATATCTACACATTGTCTATCTACACGTAGCTTCCTAGGCACCACTAATTTTTTCAGGCTTTAACTTACCCTGTTACTATGTCCAGGTATCAGTTCATCTAAAATTACCAGTTAGAACCATTTCTTCTCTCAATCATAAAGAGTCCCCAAACACAGGACCTGCCCTCAAAGAATCTCTCAATATGTACTGAATTGACATGGGTCATTGATCCTCATTTCTACACTCTGCATGGAGGTAGCTGTGCTGGGAATGGTGGTTCTGAAAAGCTAAAGGACTTTAAAAATCTACAGGATCAGTGCTAGATAGGGTAGAGGCCAGTAGCTCTGAAACGGGGTAGTAGGAAATAGAGAAACAAAAAACAGGAACTTTGGGATTCTTTGAGGAGCTTTAAACCACTTTAAAACACCACAGCCCAGATGTTTGTGCTAAAGAAATAAGAAGGCCAAGGAGAAAATATTAGTCAGATCTGGGACTTCATTCATTCCAATAACATGCCTGGCAGAGAAATCACTATCCGTTTTGCAACATAACCTAGGGCAAGTCTGGGCAGGCTTTGGGAGGGCAAAAAGTTGCCTTCCACAAACTGAGCTGGCTTGCAAAGCAACCCACACACATGCCCCACACATGGAATCCTCCTTCTTTCCTTTTTCCTATCCTCTTTTCATTCGTCCTTCATCCTTCCCTCCCTCTATTCTCTTCTTCCTCCTTCTCCTCCTTCCTCCTCCTTCCTCCTCCTCCTCCTTCCTTCCTCTCCTCTTCCTCCTTCCTCTCTTCCCTCCTCCTTCTCCACATTCTCCCTTCCTTCTCTCTCTCTCTCTGTCCTTCTCCAGAATAATCTGTGGGATTGTGGAATGTGTTTGTCAGACAAGTGCATCAGGGAAGATTAAGAATAAGACTGAGGCATGAGTCTTATGGTCATCATAAGTGCTTGAGCTTCTATAAACGTTAATCATTTATTTTATCTAAGCAGTAAAATGTTGGTCTTTACTAATTTGTAGTTCAAGTACACATATTAATAAATGTCCTTGTGTGTATGTGTGTACATGGAAGTGTATATATCTGTGGGTTTGTCTTTATATAAACACTGATGGATATTTTTCCAAATGTACTGGTGCTGACCTTTATTTTGTGTTTAAGCAGAAGGAACTTTATGTTCTACTTTTCCTCTGGAGAGATGGAAAGACTACTAAGGATGGTGGCGAGGGGCAGATGGAAGACATCTGAAGATGAGAATATCTCAGACTGAAGGCAGCCAGTCTACAAACAAATGTTGCTGTTGTTGTTACTGTTAAGTTGCTTCAGTCGTGTCCGACTCTGTGCGACCCCACTGACGGCAGCTCACCAGGCTCCCCCATCCCTGGGATTCTCCAGCCAAGAACACTGGAGTGGGCTGCCGTTTCCTTCTCCAATGCATGAAAATGAAAAGTGAAAGTGAAGTCGCTCAGTCGTGTCCGACTCTTCGCGACCCCATGGACTGCAGCCTAGCAGGCTTCTCTGTCCATGGGATTTTCCAGGCAAAAGTACTGGAGTGGGGTGCCATTGCAAACAAATGTTGAGCGGCTCAAAAGTAGATCTATCACCACAGCTGCAGCTCCATCAAGTCACCAGTTGGCAGAGCAGAATCTGGCCTCCTTTGTTTTGCAACATCAGCTCACTGTTTTGTTTTGTTTTTTAAATACATTTTAACTTGAAATTGCCCTCCATAACTGAAAGCACCCTTTGCTGTTAGGATTAGTGTTGAAATCTTCCAGCTCACTTAGCAGACAAGATAGTCCTCTCTGGAGGGTCTCTGCGGGGGTTGCTAACCATAAATCACTGCTTCCCTTAGGCCAGCTACCTCCGAACAGCACAAACCCTCAGTTAGGTCAGTAAAAAGGTTTTAAACACTGCTCTGTAGATTGGAATGAACTGGCTGCATCTCAGATTTATCTAGTGAGATTTTTAAAGATATGATCCATGCTCAAGGAATGAGATGCGCTCAGAAATACATTTTTTTAAAAGTTCCTCTAATAATTTTGATGAATAGCCAGGCTTTGGAACCATGACTCACAGCATCGAAGAGAAATGTAACTCCTACTCCTTCCTATTTGCAAACTCCACTAGTGTCAATAGCAGTGTTGTCCCAAACGGGAGAGAGCCGCCACCAGCAACACATGGCGCTTGTGAGCACTTGATGTCACACAGCTATTTGAGATTTCAAAGGGGTGTTGAAATAACAATATTTCGGACATACTGGGTTAAGGAAAAATTTTATAAAACCTTATTTCACCTGTTTGTTTTGATATATTTTAATGTAGCCACTACACATTTCAGATGACCTATGTGGCCAGCATTATATTTCTTCTGGACTGTCCTTATCTAGAAGGCCACAGCTACCTCAGTTCAGAAATCCTGAGTCATCAAATTCTGAAGGTGAAGGAATCTTGTAGATGACAACAAGCTTTCATTCCATGAATGAGGTTATTGGCACCCAGCTGGGTGCAGTGACTTATTCATGTCCCTCAATTGGTGGTAGAGTCAGAAAGTACCTATCTGGCTCTCCATCAAGTGTCTACTTGACTTTTCCCTCCCATGAGGCCTGTGTTTGGCTGCAGTAGCCACACTGAATATTTCAGGACTCCTCTAACTCTGGGGCACAGAAAGGCATACTAGCCTCAGCCCCTGCTGCCATCTCTGCTCACCTGATCTGTCTTCATAGCTGGTTATTGTTGTTCAGTCGCTCACTCGTGTCCAATTTTTGGTGCTTCCGAGTTCATTTCTAAAAAGACATATTTGGGCCTCAAGTTAATGTCTCCCCCTTTCATCATCTCACATTAATTACTGATTTTGACATCCACAGGGAGCTGTGGTTTTAGTAAGGTCTTGGTATCTTTCCAAAGCATGGCTCGGAAAAACAAAAACCCTAACCAACTGAGAAAAAGAAAAAGCAGAAACAAACCCTTTCTAGCTAATTGAGAAGTGTGAAACTTTGAAATTCATTATTATGTTCCCTCCCGACATTTACTACATGTTGGTTTTCTCTAGCATCCAGAAAACAATGTTACTTCTCCAGTTCTAGTGCACTCTTCAGAAGGATCAAGTGCTGATGGGTGGTGAGCCACTCCCTAGCTTCTGCCCTTAAGCTGTAAAAACAAATTATTTTTTACATGGCATCAACATAGCCTTGCTTATATAAGACTTTTTTTTTAACCCCCAAATATTTTTCCTTCTTTCTCATCTGTTAATAAACTATTTGAGAATTTTAAGTAAATAGGTAGCATCCAAAATATTTCCAGAATCCATCACCCTGCAATAGGAATATTTGCTGCTCTGAATGGTACATTCCAGGGACCCACTTTCCCAGATGATTCCAAGCCTGTTGAAGTCTACGTACGTACATGTCCCAAAATGTATGAAAACCTGTTTGTGTATGTATGTGTGTCAAAAGTCTGAAGACACAGGGAAATACCTGGCTGAAGCCTTTGCATTTGATATATGTTCTTCTGGATTCCTTAGGTTTAAGATGAGCTGTCAAGTGCAGAATTTATAGAGTAATTAATCCAAGTCACTGATAAATTAAAATGCCCCAGGCAAATAAGACTAGGTAAATAAATCTCGTTTTAGAATTTCTTAGAACTAGGTCATAAAATGCTTTCTAGTTTCAGTTCATCACTATCTAGTTGAATCCCTGCCACTGGCAGAAGGCAAGCAAGTTAAGTTCTCTTTCCCCGGTTCCAAGGCCCTATATCCAGTGCAGTAAAAATTTCTGATCATTATGCTATTTCCCTCACAAGTTACAGATGTCTTTCACTGTTGCTGATTCTTCCTGACCATAGAAATATTCACCCTGTGAAAAGACATAAACATAATAATCAATAGATGACTGTTTAGAGATTTTACAGTATCGACACCATCTGCAACAGCAATCTGCAGCCTATACTTGTATGTATACTGCTGCTGCCTGCTGCTAAGTTGCTTCAGTTGTGTCCGATTCTGTGTGACCCCATAAACGGCAGCCCATCAGGCTCCACCGTCCCTGGGATTCTCCAGGCAAGAATACTGGAGTGGGTTGCCATTTCCTTCTCCAATGCATGAAAGTGAAAAGTGAAAGTGAAGTTGCTCAGTCATGTCCGACTCTTAGCGACCCCATGGACTGCAGCCCACCAGGCTCCTCTGTCCATGGGCTTTCCCAGGGAAGAGTACTGGAGTGGGTGCCAGTGCCTTCTCTGAGTATGTATACTACCATATGATTATTTATAAATGTAGGAGGTGGAAAGAGTCTTTGGCAGTCTTAACTTTGTTGAGGGAAAGAGATATTCTTTGCTGATAAAAAACCTGAGATGACATAATGAAGAGATATGGCAAGACTGGGATGTGCAGTCCTTGGAAGCCTTCTTCCCACTGGCAGGAATGGATGACTCATGATCATTCAGGTGGACCTTCTCTTTGATGAACTGATTACTTCTAAACTGTGGGAAAACTCTGGTGCCTTACAGCTCTAACAATTGCTAATTTTCTTGGTGTATTTCAAAAATGCAAAATCTTCTGTTAAAAGATCTATGTGACCCTTGGAAAAGTCTTAAATGTAGTGTATTGCTTTAAAGATTAGATTGATTAGATTAGATTAGATGTTTAACGGTTAGATTTACATAGATTAGAAAGAATGCAGATGCCACTGTTTCAGTTTTATACTTCTGAGAGGTCTATATCTTTAAACTTTGAAAGTAAACATAAGCAAGATCTCTCCCCATGTACACAGAAACCACCAGCGCAATGTTTTTAAGCTGCAAGTTGGAATCTAGTAGTGAGTTTTGAAATCTATTTAGTCAATGAAAATCTTTCTTTTTTAATGGAACAGACTAAAATAAACTGGTTTCTGAAACTTTGTTTTATACATACCTATTTTAGTATCTTTATAATGTATTGTCTACCTTGCTATTATTGATATCTATTTTCTATCATCTCCTCTATCCATATTAGTTTTTAGTTTAAAAAAAAAAGGTTTGAGAAAAATCTGCTCTAAAGGAACTGTTAGATTATTAGATTTTGTAACAATTCTTATGATTTTCTAGTAGACTAAATAGGGAACACTTCCTGTAAGTCTGCGTATATAATGACATTCTCTTTTTATAACATCTTCCTCCCAGAACTCCATGTTGGATATTTTGGGGGAGTTTGGAGATTTGGGGTTTTTTTGTTTTTTGGTTTTTTTTGCTTTTAAAAACTGTGTGTAGAAAGACGAAAAATGCTTAATGCTGAGTCTTAAAGACACTTAGATCAATTATTAGAGGCCTTTGGATCCCGGCTCAAAGCTCTCTGGGCCAGATTCAGCTCATATTCCTCCTTACTGATGCCATCTAACAGAAGAAACAGGTGGAATCTCAACTGCTCACAGTCCTTGCCTTGGTGGGCACTGTCTGTCAATGGTGCATCAGATGAAAGAGGTTATGGAAGATCAGGGACCTATTCAAATACTGTCCTTCATGTTCATACTTCATCCATATATCAATACTTGGAGGTCAGTAGCCAGTGAACCTTGTTTAAACTTCTGAGCAATACTGACACCAAAGTAGAAACAGAAATTTAAAGTGAAAACTTTATAGTGATATGAAAAGCAGAGCATAATTTCTAAAGGAGTTGATATCATAAGAATTATTGCTTCCCTATACAGTTCTGATACTGAAGTCTTTCACTCAGACTAAAGAATCTGACACTTCTTTCATTGTCCATCCAGAATAATCGAGCTGTGATTTGTCATCTCAAAGTCTAGGCAATAGAAGTCACCTACAGAGACAGAAACCAACAATAATTTATATTTTCTTCATTTCAATTCAGTTCAGTTCAGTTGCTCAGTCATGTCAACTCTGCGACTCTTTGCTCAGGGAGCACGCCAGGCCTCCCTGTCCATCACCAACTCCTGGAGTTTACTTAAACTCATGTCTGTTGAGGTGGTGATGCCATCTAACCATCTCATCCTCTGTCATCCCCTTCTCCTCCTGCTTTCAATCTTTCCCAGCGTCAAGGTCTTTTCAAATGAGTCAGTTCTTTGCATCAGGTGGCCAAAGTATTGGAGTTTCAACTTCAGCATCAGTCCTTCCTATGAATATTCAAGACTGATTTCCTTTAGGATGGACTGGTTGGATCTCCTTGCAGTCCAAGGGACTCTCAAGAATCTTCTCCAACACCACAATTCAAAAGCACCAATTCTCTGGCACTCAGCTTTCTTTATAGTCCAACTCTCACATCCATGCACGACTACTGGAAAAACTATAGCTTTAACTAGACAGACCTTTGCTGGCAAAGTAATGTCGCTGCTTTTTAATATGCTGTTTAGGTTGGCCATAGCTTTTCTTCCAAGAAGAAAGAGTCTTTTAATTTCATGGTTGCAGTCTCCATCTGCAGTGATTTTGTAGCCCCCCGAAATAAAGTCTGTTATTGTTTCCATTGTTTCCCCATCTATTTGCCATTAAGTGATGGGACCAGATGCCATGATCTTAGTTTTCTAAATGTTGAATTTTAAGCCAACTTTTTCACTCTCCTCTTTCACTTTCATCAAGAGACTCTTTAGTTCTTCGCTTTCTGCCGTAAGTGTGGTGTCATCTACATATATGAGGTTATTGATATTTCTCCCAGCAATCTTGATTCCAGCTTGTGCTTCATCCAGACCAATGTTTCTTGTGATGTACTCTGTGTATAAGTTAAATAAGCAGGGTGACAATATGCAGCCTTGACATACTCCTTTCCTGATTTGGAACCAGTCTGTTGTTCCATGTTCAGTTCTAACTGTTGGTTCCTGACCTGTATCCAGATTTCTCAAGAGGCAGGTCAGGTGCTTTATTAAAACTATTCTCCTTATTGGGGAAACGAAGGTACAGACAGTGGTGTCAGTTCCTCGTAAAACTGGCAAATAAAACTTCTTAATATATTTCTGAACTGAGAAAAAGAACATAATAGTTCTAACTGACAATGCTTCTTTTAATAAAAACAAAGATTATATTTAATGTGATATTTTAGCAATTTTCTCACTGAAAGTGAACAGTGTATTTTACCCAGTTTCTTAGTAATGACCTAGTTTCTTAGTAATTTAATAATGACCATTATTGTCAGAATCTTATAATTTTCAGCAGTCATTGTCAGCCATACATGATCAAATTTAAATATGTCTTTTTCTCCTATTTATAACTTTGGTTTAGCTACTATATTCATATATTTTGTCTCCTATATATATTAAGACCATAAAGAAGGCTGAGCACTGAAGAACTGATGCTTTTGAACTGTGGTGTTGTAGAAGACTCTTGACAGTCCCTTGCACTGCAGGGAGATCAAACCAGTCAATCCTAAAGGAAATCAATACTGAATATTCATTGGAAGGACTGATGCTGAAGCTAAAGCTCCAAGACTTTTGGCCACCTGATGCGAAGAGCTGACTCATTAGAAAAGAAAGATTGCTGGGAAAGACTGAAGGCAGGAGGAGAAGGAAATAACAGAGGATGAGGTGGTTGGATGGCATCACCGACTCAGTGAATATGAATTTGAGCAAACTCCAGGAGATAGTGAAGGACAGTGAAGCCTGGTGTGCTGCAGTCCATGGGGTTGCAAAGAGTTGGACGCAACTGAGCGACTGAACAACAACTATATATAGTAAACGCTGTTTTAATACTTAGCAAATGCAGTTTAATACTGAATTGTGACATTAGGAAGGTTTCTGGCTTTCAGAGAATGACATCTGAAGATTAAGAACGTACAAAAGTTACTACTGTTCTTTCGCACTCATAAGTAGAAACTCTGTAATAGAGATCTTTTACTTCAATAAAATTAAGAACATACAAAAGTTACTACTGTTCTTTCGCACTCATAAGTAGAAACTCTGTAATAGAGATCTTTTATTTCAATACAGTATATACAACAGGTGATGTGGTCACGTGGAAACAGCTGGGTGTTTTTCAATATTATTACAAATCAGATTGTCTAATGCTTCCTTTTCACTGCAAGTATTTGTTAATCTCAGCTCATTTGTGGTTTTAAGTGTTGGTATAGTTTGCTTTGTTTCATAAAATCGTATCTGTTGACTTGTGAGGCAAGATCTCTTAGCATTCTTAGCATTCTCTCTGGTTGCTAGGTCATGGTCATTCTTACTGGTATCCAATAAAAGCAAAAGCAATATGGCAGTATTGCTTTCAAACAGTTATCCACCAAATTATGTTTTGATTATAAACTTGCTTACAGAGAAAGAATATTGCCATGTATCTGCATATGAAAAGAAAGTTACATCTTGACATGTTTTCTAATATTTTATTTGTAATTTCTCTTTAATGTTTTTACTTGTTGAAACATGCAGAAAATATTTGAAAGATGGTTTTTGAAGGAGTTGTAAACAAAGGTGACACCATTATCCCACTTTGATTAGAGCATGAATTTCTGAGTGGATGTACCAATTCACTGGTAATTCTCAAGTTACTTTGTGAGTATCAGTATGGATATTGAATGTATCCATATGTTTGAAAATGTTGCCCCTTTGGCCTCATCAGAACAGAATAATAATTAAATCAAGTGCTCAAATACTGTTCTTAATAAAGAAAGGCAATGCCAAAGAATGCTCAAACTACCGCACAATTGCACTCATCTCAAACGCTAGTAATGTAACACTTAAAATTCTCCAAGCCAGGCTTCAGCAATACGTGAACCGTGAACTTCCAGATGTTCAAGCTGGTTTTAGAAAAGGCAGAGAAACCAGAGATCAAATTGCCAACATCCGCTGGATCATGGAAAAAGCAAGAGAGTTCCAGTTATTGACTATGCCAAAGCCTTTGACTGTGTGGATCACAATAAACTGTGGAAAATTCTGAAAGAGATGGGCATACCAGATCACCTGACCTGCCTCTTGAGAAACCTGTGTGCAGGTCAGGAAGCAATAGTTAGAACTGGACATGGAACAACAGACTGGTTCCAAATAGGAAAAGGAGTACGTCAAGGCTGTATATTGTCACTGTGCTTATTTAACTTATATGCAGAGTACATCATGAGAAATATGGGCTGGAGGAAGCACAAGCTGGAATCAAGATTGCTGGGAGAAATATCAATAACTTCAGATATGCAGATGACACCACCCTTATGGCAGAAAGTGAAGAAAAACTAAAGAGGCTAAAGAGCCTGTTGATGAAAGTGAAATAGAATGAAAAAGCTGGCTTAAACCTCAACAATCAGAAAACAAAGATCATGGCATCCGGTCCCATCACTTGATGGGAAATAGAAGGGGAAACAGTGGAAACAGTGTCAGACTTTATTTTTCTGGGCTCCAGAATCACTGCAGATGGTGACTGCAGCCACGAAATTAAAAGGCGCTTACTCCTTGGAAGGAAAATTATGACCAACCTAGATAGCATATTCAAAAGCAGAGACATTACTTTGCCAACAAAGGTCCGTCTAGTCAAGGCTATGGTTTTTCCTGTGGTCATGTATGGATGTGAGAGTTGGACTGTGAAGAAAGCTGAGTGCCGAAGAATTGATGCTTTTGAACTGTGGTGTTGGAGAAGACTCTTGAGAGTCCGTTGGACTGCAGGGAGATCCAACCAGTCCATCCTAAAGGAGATCAGTCCTAGGTGTTCATTGGAAGGACTTATGTTGAAGCTGAAGTTGCAATACTTGAGCCACCTGATGGGAAGAGCTGACTCATTGGAAAAGACCTTGATGCTGGGAAAGATTGAGGGCAGGAGGAGAAGGGGACAACAGAGGATGAGATGGTTGGATGGCATCATCGACTCGATGGACATGGGTTTGGGTGGACTCCTGGAGTTGGTGATGGACAGGGAGGCCTGGCGTGCTGCGGTTCATGGGGTCGCAAAAAGTCGGACACAACTGGGCGACTGAACTGAACTGAACTGAATACCTCTGTGGTTAGACTCAGTATTATTAGGAAGATTGTTAGTTTTGATTCATTAGTTACTTGTCCCTCTCTGATGAATTTGAAGTTTTTAAATAGTTCATGTGCTTGAACAGAAATGACAAAATATCAGTAGTGTTTTTCTACTTTTATGTGCTAACTTTTGTGCTGACAGAATTACAATTAAATTCATTGGTTAGAACTCTGGTAATCTCAGATTTTTTAAAATGTCAGCTTTCTACAACTATTGTTATAAATTTGGGGGGGAAATGGCATCTGCAGGTTTTAGCCTAGAGCCATTTATATCCTGGTATCAAAAGAGATTTTAAAATTATATAAATTAATATGTTTTAATACTAAGAAATACCCTTATTTCCTTTATTTATACAGTTGAATAAACTTTTCTGAGATTTATAAAATAATCACATTATGTTTGTTTTTTAGAATTACTCCTGGTCTCCAAATTTGTAAGATTCTTTTAAAATGTCTCATAATCATCTGGCCACTACCCAAACTCTCCTTTAGTTTTGTACTGTGGAAAGATATTTGACCATCAAATAGATCTTCTGTTTTTATGAAGCATAAAGTGAAAGTGAAGTCGCTCAGTTGTGTCTGACTCTTTGTGACCCCATGGACTGTAGCCTGCCAGGCTCCTTCATCCACGGGGTTTTCCAGGCAAGAATACTGGAGTGGGTTGCCATTTCCTTCTCCAGGAGATCTTCCCAACCCAGGGATCGAATCTGGGTCTCCCGCATTGCAGGTGGATTCTTTACTGTATGAGCCACCAGGGAATCCCCTATGAAAATATATGGTTCCCTATGAGGACCATGTATCTAAGAAAATGGTACTATCAAAATAGAAATTCTCAAAATAATTTCAGTTTCATGTATCATATAATGAAGTAATGAAAAGAGACTAACAAACGTGTTTGTATCTGAAACTACAAAATAGAGCTATCTGATCACCCTCCTTTTGATGTATATTATCTAGATTATTAATATTATTTTACATATATGTATGTCATTGTATTAAAATCTACACTATTTTCGAACCAAAAAGATCCTTAGAGATCTTCTACACTGGAACTTCTCAGACTGGAGTCACCTGCAGAGCTTTAAAACTTGCTTAGAGTAGGCATCCTGTAACAAATCAAAATTTCTGGGATAGGGCCCCAGGCATCAAAGGTTTAAACATTCCCCAAATGATTCAATGTGCAGCCTAGTGTAAGAATAAGTGGTCGAAGCCAGTAATTCTCAAACACACTGTGCCTAAGAACCACCTGTAGAGTTTGTTAAAACATGGACTTCTGGTCCTTACTCCCAGAATCTGGGCTTGGCGCTGACATTTTAAAAAATCCCATGGTTCCCAGAGGAGAGGGGTAAGTGGGGAGGAGAGATAAATTGGAAGATTGGGATTGACATATATACACTGTACGTATAAAATAGATAACCAATAAAGACTTACTGTATAGTACAGGAACTCTACTCAATGCTCTATATAGGCCTATATAGGAAAATATGCTAAATAAGAGTGGATACCCACTCCAGTGTTCTTGCCTGGAGAATCCCAGGGACGGGAGAGCCTGGTGGGCTGCTGTCTATGGGGTCACACAGAGTCGGACACGACTGAAGTGACTTAGCAGCAGCAGCAGCAGCAGACATATGTATAAGAGATTCACTTTGCTATACACCAAAACTAACACAACATTGTAAATCAACTATACCTCAATAAAATAATTAAAAAAAATTTTTTTTAAGTCCCAAGTTCCATGTACTGAACTGTATCCCCCACCACCTTATATATTGAAGCCCTGACCCTATATGACTATATTTGGAGATAGGACTTTTAGGAAGTAAAGTTCCATGAAGTCGTAAGTGTGGGGTGATAATCCAGTAGGACTTGTCTTAAAAGAAGAGGAAGAGAGAGAAAGTTCTGTTTCTCTCTCTACACTTGCATGTGCCAAAGAAAGGCAGTGTGAGGTTATAGCAAGAAGACAGGAAGAGAGCTCTCACCAGAAACTGAATCAGCTGGCACCTTGATCTTGGACTTGCCAGTCTTCAAAACTTTGAGAAATAAATTAATGTCATTTAAGCCACCCAGTCTCTGGTATTTTGTTGTGGCAGCCCAAGCTGACTAATATACCACGTAATGCTGATGCCAGCAGTCCATGGGCCACATTTTGAGTCCTGCTAGCCTAGGCTGCATTCCCCAGAACTTGTTTTAATTTGCCTGAGGGTACTGCAGAGTGTCATTATTTTTTAATGTTTGCTGGGTGATTCTAGTGTATAGATAGAATTGAAAACCACAGATCAAGCCCAGTTTCTCCAACTTATAGCTAAGGACACTGAGACTCAAAGATGTTGAGTGATTTTGCCCCAAGTTTTAAATGCTGAATTTTAAATTGCTGAAGTTTTCCAAATTTATAGGGGAAAAAAAGAAAATGTATTCTGGGGTTACACTGCTGGCATCTGAAAGACTTAGTCCTAGAACCCAGTACTCTCAGTTTCTAGTATTAACCCATTCATTTTTCCCCAAACAACATTAACATTTGTTTAATTCAGGCAGATCCACTTTCCTTTTCCATGATAATACAATCCAAGAATGTTGTAGTCTATACTCTGAGTCTGCTTAATAACAGTTGCTGTTTGTTGCAACATGCTTAATGACTAAATAGAAGGTGAGATCATACACACACACACACACACACACACGTGTATATGGGCTTCCCTAGTGGATCAAGCAGTAGAGAATCTGCTAGTAATGCAGGTGCCATAGGAGTTGAAGCTTCGATCCCTGGCTCAGGAAGATACCCTGGAGGAGGAAATGACATCCCACTCCAGTATTCTTGCCTAGAGAATACCATGGACAGAGGATCCTGGTGGGTACAGTCCATGGGGTTGCAAAAGAATCAGACATGACTAAAGTGACTTAGCAAGCACGCATACATGTATATGAATATACATGTGGTTGACCTTCACACAATAATATTAATTTGCTCACCGTGAACAAAAACACTGGTACTGTCCTTCTTGTATAATAGCAAGAAACTTAGAAAATTGACTTGTGCAATAGAAAGATGAAAATTTAAGACTTCTGAATGCCTTAAAAATCCCAGGTATAATGTGAATAAATTACCAAGATGAGTAAAATTTTACTGAAGATTTCACCCCAATGACAAAAGTTTGGTTTGGTAGCAATTACAAGTATGTGGTACTGAGCTTACTTTGCCTAAATCTCAGTGGAAAATTATATCATGAGTAACCTATAGCATCAAATTTAACAATGATAAATGTGCTATTTGGAGTAGACATTTGATTTTTCCCTAAAATAAAGCTTATTTCTCCTTATACATTGACATTCTGTTAGTGGAAAAAATGAATCTTGACATTTTAAAATAAATTGCCATAGTTCATGTGAAATATGAGGACCTCAAAAAAAAGAAGTTAATTGTGCTTTTTTGGTCAATGATGCAGCATGCAGAAGTGGGAGAAATGAAGCTTGGCTAGAAACCAGGAGGACTGACATCTCTTCCCATCCCTGTCAGTAATTAGCACCAGGAACTGTAACAACGACCACTTATGTTAACCTCAGTTTCTTTGTAAGATGAAAGGGTGGGTATTATTCCAAGTTTCTTTTTACCTTCATTGTATAGATCATAAGCACCTCTAAGGAATAGTGCTTTTCTGTCAAACTTTACTTGGGTTTTTAAATTTTGTTTCCATTTGTCCACAAAGAGTAAAAATGGCCACTCAAAATTTGCACCATTCTAAAATAAAAACTAACACAGAAGAAGAAACAACCTGTATTCTTTGGAGTCAGGTTAGAAAAAGATGTTGAAAAATACCATTGGATCACATCAGTTCAGTTCAGTTCAGTTCAGTCACTGAGTCGTGTCCAACTCTTTGCGACCCCATGAATCGCAGCACACCAGGCCTCCCTGTCCATCACCAACTCCTGGAGTTCACTCAAACTCAAGTCCATCGAGTTGGTGATGCCATCCAGCCATCTCATCCTCTGTCGTCCCCTTCTCCTCCTGCCCCCAATCCCTCCCAGCATCAGAGTCTTTTCCAATGAGTCAACTCTTCGCATGAGGTGGCCAAAGTACTGGAGTTTCAGCTTTAGCATCATTCCTTCCAAAGAATACCCAGGACTGATCTCCTTTAGAATGGATCACATACTTAGCTTTAATATCAGTAAACTGTTAATTATTCCTCATCTAAAAGATGCAATACATGAAAAGCAGACAAGAATTTCATTGCTTCATACAGTTAATCTCACCAGTATAAGAAAAAGCCTGAATAGCCTGGCTATTGGAATTCAGTATTTATAATACTTGGGCAGCAGAGATGTGAAATGAACATTACAATCTGAAAGCAGTTTCACTAGTTCAACCAATACTGAAATCAAGTATCACTTCCCCAAATTGCATATCCAACAAATGTATTTAGAAATAAACATATTAGTGAACTGATATAAATGAAACTGATCTTCACAATATTTTATATAATTATTAAACCAGGAGAAGCATGACAAACAAACTTATTTTTTAAATCTAATGCTTCGTTTGATTCAAGTGCCCATTACCCCTGTAGAACAGTGGTTCTCAAGCTTTCTCTACACTGGTGTCATAGGGCTTTAAACACTGAGTTATTATGCTTTGATTGGTACAGGCTACAGTCTGGCATCACAAGTTCTAAAAGCGCCCCCAACCGGGTAGTTCTAAAGTACAGCTGAGTTGGGGAACCATTGTTGCGGAGTATTGGTTCTAACTTTGGCTGCATTCTGGAACCATCTGTCATCTTAAAAAGAATATGGGATGCCTGGACTTCGTCCTAGAAAGAATTAAATCAGAATTCTGAGAGTAAGTCTGAGCATTGGTGTGTTTTAGGTCCTCCCCTAAAACAAATAGTTCAGTTCAGTTCAGTCGCTCAGTCCTGTCCGACTCTTTGCAACCCCATGAATCGCAGCATACCAGGCCTCCCTGTCCATCACCAACTCCCGGAGTTCACTCAAACTCACGTCCATCGAGTCCATGATGCCATCCAGCCATCTCATCCTCCATCGTCCTCTTTTCCTCCTGCCCCCAATCCCTCCCAGCATCAGAGTCTTTTCCAATGAGTCAGCTCTTCGCATGAGGTGGCCAAAGTACTGGAGTTTCAGCTTCAGCATCATTCCTTCCAAAGAAATCCCAGGGCTGATCTCCTTCAGAATGGACTGGTTGGATCTCCTTGCAGTCCAAGGCACTCTCAAGAGTCTTCTCCAACACCACAGTTCAAAAGCATCAATTCTTCGGCGCTCAGCTTTCTTCACAGTCC
>NW_011495034.1:14139940-14144372 GCF_000754665.1 Bison bison bison | reverse complement strand
TTCACAGTCCAACTCTCACATCCATATATGACTACTGGAAAAACCATAGCCTTGACTAGACAGACCTTTGTTGGCAAAGTAATGTCTCTGCTTTTGAATATGCTATCTAGGTTGGTCATAACTTTCCTTCCAAGGAGTAAGCATCGTTTAATTTCATGGCTGCAGTCACCATCTGCAGTGATTTTGGAGCCCCCCAAAATAAAGTCTGACACTGTTTCCACTGTTTCCCCATCTATTTCCCATGAAGTGATGGGACCAGATGCCATGATCTTTGTTTTCTGAATGCTGAGCTTTAAGCCAACTTTTTCACTGTCCTCTTTCACTTTCATCAAGAGGCTTTTGAGTTCCTCTTCACTTTCTGCCATAAGGGTGGTGTCATCTGCATATCTGAGGTTATTGATATTTCTCCCGGCAATCTTGATTCCAGCTTGGGCTTCTTCCAGTCCAGCGTTTCTCACGATGTACTCTGCATATAAGTTAAATAAGCAGGGTGACAATATACAGCCTTGACCTACTCCTTTTCCTATTTGGAACCAGTCTGTTGTTCCATGTCCAGTTCTAACTGTTGTTCCTGACCTGCATATAGGTTTCTCAAGAGGCAGGTCAGGTGAAACAAATATTAGGTGATGTTAATATTCAGCCTTAGGGTGAGTTACTATTACAGAACACTGCCTGAATATTCCCCATGGCCTCCCAAATATGTAAGTATGAAGTCCCATAAGGTTTGTCTTCCACGTTAGTGGAAACCTGGCATAAACTCAGCTACTTTCAGCAGGGCTGTGAGGGGGTGGGTGCATGAAGACAGAAGTAAGGCTATTTCTTGAAATAACAGACCATAACAGTACACGGACATTGGGCAATCATATTCCTGGACCATGAACCTGTCCTCAGAACTTTCTTAACATAACTCTTCACTAATTGTACTTCTCTAGAAAAAGCCAGAGTTTGGTAAAAAGAGAATTAAGTACTACCTGAGCACCTGAATCGCCCAAATTAAAAAGTCTCAGTAAATATTTATTTTCTAATCTTCTCAGTGATACCCACATTGCTTTACGTTCTCAAAAGCCATGTTCAAAAGCATGCTAATGCAGTGTCAGCAGTGGCAGGCATCTGAGAATGAGAACTTGAATGTTGACATGGCATACAGACTAAATTTGCAGAACACATGAAGGTGGGAGGTAGAATTATTCAATTACCTCGATGATACCTAACATGTCAAGGTAAAAGGGCCTCACTTAACATGTGATTCTATTAAATTTTATTGTGCAAAGTGCTGAAAAAACTATAATGGGAATAGGCTGGGAAGAAGTACTTTGGAGAAGACATGAAAAAGTCTTTTCTGCTTTCGAGTTTTAGTAGGTTACAACATAGGAGTCAATAGGGTGACATTGCTCCCATAATAGTTCCTAGGATTTACTTGGGAAAATACAGTAATTAGAACAAAGCCATTAAACATTTGTGTTATTTGAATGAAACCTTGAATTTCATTTTTGGGGGTCAGATTTTGAAACGAGCAATGGCAAAGTAAACCACCTTCCAAGGGCTTTCAGAAAAGAGGAGGAAAAGCTGATGGAGTTGGTAGATATCCAGGCAAACTGAAGCACTCTCCCATGGAATTAAGGCTACAAGCATCCTGGAAGACTCCAGAGGGCAGGATTACAGATCTTTTGAGTCCTACTATATGGGGGACCGTTTGCAAGAGGTAGATGTTACTCAGAAGCAGATTTCCAGGTCAATTTACAGCAAAACGGGGGGCAAAGGGGAATAAATGACAGTGGGTACTGTCTCCTTTGAAGATTTCTTAATCCTGGTTGCACATTCTGATCACCAGGGAAGAGATTTTCAAATGCTGATGCTTACATGTTAGCCTTAGAGATTCTGATTTATTGGTCTAGTGTGGGGTCCCCATTAAAAACTATTTTATCACATCTCCCCCGTTGCTTTAACGTTTTGGGTTGGAGAATCACTGAGTTAGATGACTACTTATGGGGAGGTTAAATAAATCAAACCAGATGCTTTTTCTAAGGTCTCTTCCAAGTTTGGGAAGGTAAGTAGAAACAACACTTACGGGTTACATACTACAGCTAGACCCTTTCACAATTAATCTTCTCTAATAGCTGAATCAATACATGTAATTCGCTTAGCACAGCATCTGGCATGTAGCAACTCTCAAATATTTGATATTCTTCAATGGAGGTATTATACCTCTGTTACAGTTAAGAAAACCAAGGCTCCGGGGTTAGCTTTCCAAGGACCCTTGTAGTAAACTGCAAATGAGGATTATCATTATTATTTATTTTTGGCTTCGCTGAGTCTTTGCTGCTGCACCTGGGCTTTCTCGTTGCTGTGAGTAGGAGGCTACTCTTCTTTGCAGTGTGCAGGCTTCTCACTGGGGTGGTTTCTCTTGCTTGCGCAGCATGGGCTTTAGAGCACCAGCTCAATAGTCAGTTGCACTGGGTAGTTGTGGAGTTCAGTTGCCCTGTGGCATCAAGGATCTTCCTGGACCAGGGATGGAACCTGTGTACCCTGCATTGGCAGGCATATTCTTAACCACTGGACCACCAGGGAAGCCGCTCAAATGAGGAGTTAAACCAGATTAAACTAGTTTTAAGTTCTAGAGCTCCTTATCTCCTCCACCTTCCGCCCCTAAAACATCTGGAAGTTTATGCAAATCAGTGGTGTACTTGATTGAACATTTAATATATTTAACAAAACCACTTCCTCTTGTCCATTTTGTAAGGAATCTCTCTGCAAATGCAATTTCTGGAAAAAAAAAAAAAAACAGCAGAAAAGTCGACATCCACATTTTTTTTTTCTTTTTTTCTAATGTGGCCTGAGGAAATCTGTAGGTCTTGAGAGCTTCTAAGGACCGGGAAAATGGACAGAGGTGGTCCTTTAGAAGTCGTAACAGCGGAGAGGCAAGGGAGTAAAGCACTCCTCTCAGGTAAAACCTCTCTAGTGCTAACGAATGGATGAAGATCTGTCACTTCTGTACCTTGTAGCTTCGGTAGTTTAATTACATGCTAATACTGATGGAGGCGAAGTTATTAGCCCTGGGATGATGGCTCTGGTCTTATCTGACACCTTTCTGAGGTCAGATTGAACCAGGCTGTGTGCAATGGCTGCTTCAAGAAAATGTAGGAAAATTCTCTAAAGACTGTGACTACTAAGGTTGCAGATTGTCCACCTGAAAAACTCGGATGACAGTCTCTCTCTCTTGTCCCCCCAGGATAGGAGACAGGGTAAATTAAATTTCTTCCTGTCAGCTGTATATTTCGAATGCTCTGTTCCTGACCCTTGACCTTTGATTGTAATCTGTTTCATTTGTAGAGTCCCCTGCTTTTGATTTACTGTATTTTGTTCGAAGGGTTAAAGCGGGAACTGCTTCTAAATAGATGATTTCCTCCTTTCTCTCTGAAGACAGTAAAAACCGAATCCGGGAGAAACGGAGTAACAATTTTGGAAAAGGCGCGGGGAGCGGGGAACAGTCTCCGGTGTAAAGTTCTCTCCACGTTTTCCTCTCCCGGAGCTGTTGTGAAGCATCCATCAGCTCCTCCCCTCGGGCCTCCAAAAGTACCCCGCGGTTGGGGCGATTCTAGAGTCGAACCCAAAGCGTGTGGGGTCCTTAGGAACTAGAGCAAGTTGAAGCCAAAGAGGCCTGGCAGGGTAGGGGTACGTGCATTCGGGCCCGAGTGGAGGGGAAGGCCGACAGCCGCGAGTCCTCGGAGAGGAGGAGGAGGGCGAGAAAGCGGGGCGGGCCGGAGGTTGGGGTCCCGCAGCGGGAAGGGGTCCCCGTTTCCCCCTCCCATCCTCGCCGGCCGGGGCTCTGGTGACGTTGCGGTTTCCTCCTCCCTCCAGCGAGCCTCAGCGCCCGCCGCGTCCCGCCCTCCTCCCCTTTCGCCCACACCCACCCGCCCGCGCCGGCCCGGCTCGCAGTAGCGCCGCCCGAGGCTGCAGCGGCGCATCCTGTGGCGCGGCGCCCACCCGCACCCATGGCGCGGCTGGCGCGCTGAGGGTTCGGCTCCGAGGGCGCCGGGGGCCCGGGCGCCTTGGAGAGAAGGGGGCCGGGAAGGGGTTCCGGAGCCTGGGCCCAAGCTGGAGAGGCGACGCCCGAGAGGACGAAACCGCGGCGGGGAGCGGTAAGCGGAGGGGCGCGCGAGTGGTGGGCAGCGGCTCGCGGCGGACGTCGCTCTGGACCCCGCGCCGCGCAACTTTCTTCCGGAGTCTCGGGCGGGTCGTCGGCCAGACTGGCCGGGAGCCGGCGGGAGGCAAGCGCAGAGCCACGTCCCCCGCCGGGCGCCGAGCGCCGCGACCTGCGCGCCCGAGCCCAGCTCAACTGGGGGGCGCGCGAGGCGTGAAGCCGGAGCCGTGAGTTTCCCCGGCGGCAGGGCAGCTTTGAGTCCCTTTCCAGCCCTTGGGCGCCCAGCGCCGG